>NW_023270855.1:57582408-57600814 GCF_011800145.1 Mirounga leonina | reverse complement strand
ACCATCTTATTAATGATGTTTAACAACAGCAGAAGCCAGCACGTTGGTGGTTTGTGACGGAGCGTGGGGACGGGGGGACGGCCGTGCTGGGCGGACATGAAGGGCAGCCCGCGGTCCCATGAGCCTGGACGGCACGCAGACGCCAGCCAGGGCCTGGCACACTTCCTGGCCACGGCAGGTCAACGACAGAAAGAATCTCTGCATGAACACAGAGCAGGAAGCCCGCGGGGGCCCGGGAGTCGGCTACGCTGCACATCGAGAGCTGAGCCCGGGACCGTGCTTTTGAAGAACACTGGCAACAGGAAACAAGGCGTTTGAGAGAACACCTCGCTCACAAGAAATGTTACAAGACATGCTGGGAGACCGTGCTGGGAGGGTGTGAAGTCGCGGCTGACGAGGAAGGCGCCAGCCTCCTGAGCCAGGAACTTCCCCTACAGCCTTTGCAGCTGGCCCTGGTTCTGCCAGGGGTCACGGGGCCACGTCTGGGGACATCTGTGGCCGTCCCGATGGGGGGGTGCTCCTGCTGTCCAGTGGCCAGGGCCAGAGGGGCTGCTCAGCCCCCACAGTGTCTGGACGCCCTCAAGAGAATGATCCAGCCCTGAATGTTAGCAGTGCTGGGGGGACAGACCCTGGTCTAGAGAGACCCTCCCCAGGTGGGTGCAGGAGGAAACATCCAGAATGTTCCAGGAGCAGTACTGTCTCTAGGGACAAACAGCTCCAACCACCTTCATGTCCTCAAAGGCCACCTGCTCTGTGTTCCTGTCACGTGATGGAGTTTCGGGATTCAAGGACCGTCGCTTCCCCTCAGTGAGTGACTGCCTCCTGGTGGCTGTGCCCTTGTTCGGTCCCCTTCCCACAGTGTGGGTGGGACCCAGGACTCGCTTCTGACCAGTGAGTGGGGTGACGGTCACATCAGGTGGGAGAGCTCGTCTGGCCCCCTCGGGCTCTGGTGAAGCACGTGGCTACGCCAGGGTGGCCCGTGGGGCAGGGAGCTGAGGGGGCCTCTGCTGGACAGCCAGCAAGACACTGAAGCCCTCAGTCCTGCAACTGCAGGAAGCTGACTTCTGCCACCAACCACGGAAGCTTGGAAGCAGATCCATCCCCGGTGGAGCCTCCAGGTGGGACCCCAGCCCCTGCAGACACCTTGCCAGCAGCCTGAGCAGGGGACTCCGGCCCGTGGAAACCGTGAGATAGCAACTGCGTGTTGTTTGTTACGCAGCAGTAGCTGGCTGATACAGCTGACTCGTTACTAACAACAAACAGCTAATGCAGCGGCTCTTGAAGACGTGTGTCTGCAAGCTGCAGTTTACACAGTGCAGCTGATGTGCACAGACTTTGTCTGACCCTCCGCTACTTAAGGGCTCGTCCCTTAAGATTGAGGCTGTTCTCCGGCTCCAGAGGCACTCAGGAGAAGGCGCTGTATGTTCCAGTGGCTGAGACTTGTTTAACACCTGGCTATTAATTTCTGGTTTTACTGCTATAAGTGTAGCCCTGACAGGTTTTTTTTGGTTCTTATTTATTTTACTTGTTTATTTTTAAAAAGATTTTATTTATTTATCTGACAGAGAGATAGCACAAGTAGGCAGAGCGGCAGGCAGAGGCAGAGGGAGAAGCAGGCCCCCCGCGGAGCAGGGAGCCCGACGCGGGGCTCAATCCCAGGACCCCGGGACCCTGACCCGAGCCGAAGGCAGACGCCCAACCGACTGAGCCACCCAGGCGCCCCCCCTTGTGATTTTCTTAATAACGTTTTCTTTCCCCAGCTTGTTGTGAAAACACGGGATAGAGGACCTAGAACACACACAGTATGTGTTAGTCCACTGTTAACGTGATCGCTGAAGCTGCTGGTCAACGGTAGGCTGTCAGTAGCTAGGTCTGGGGGAAGTCAAAAGTTATATGTGGAATATTCAACTGTGTGGGGGTTCGCGGCCCCAAATCACCCACTGTTGCTCAAGGGTCAACTGTACTGTGTCTTATATATATTAATACTGCAATTCCTGCTTTCTCATGGTTTGCTTTGCTTTGCTTTGATAAAACTTTGCCTGACCTGCTTTGAACTGTTCTGTGTCTTTTTTTTTTTTTTTTTAATCACAGCTTTATGTGGATAGAAATCACATACTGTTAAGACTCTCCCATTGAAAGTGTACAGCTCGGGCTGTGTGCTGATAAAGCTTTATTTATCGCGGGGGCCGCAGTACATTCAGAGCTGTGCAAGCATCACCACTGTGTTTGTCTGAAAAGAAGAAAGTGTGAAGGTTTGGGGTTGACCCCTCTGTGAGGTTCTTGTATTTTAACGGGAGAATCAGCCTGTGTCTCTACATTGGGCAGTGGCCAACTTTTTCTGCAAAAGCCTGGAGCGGCTATTTTCAGCTCCGGGGGCTCGGGGTCTCTTTTGTAGCTGCCCATCTCTGCCATTGTAGTGCAAGAGTGCCCTAGATCGCAGGCAAATGAATGAGCAGAGCTGTGTGCTGATAAAGCTTTATTTGCAAAAACAGGTGGTGGGCTCCATTTAGCCCCTGACCCATGACTGATGTGTTTTTAATGTCCTAATCTTGTGTTATGCTTTAAAATATTCATTCTTGGGGCGCCTGGGTGGCTCGGTCAGTTGAGCATCCGACTCTGGATTTCAGCTCAGGCGTGATCTCAGGGGTGTGGGATCCGTGTTCAGTGGGGAGTCTGCCTGGGATTCTCCCTCTCCTTCTGCCCCTACCCCCTGCATGCACACGCGATCTCTCTCTCTCTAAATAAATCCTTTAAAAAATAAAATATTCATCCTTGCTGTTTTCTGAATTTTCAATCTTTTGTAGATGCTGTTTTTCCTGTCTTTGTCTCTCTAATCTAAAAGGATATATATTGTTTTACATTTTATTAGTGATTAACTATGTGTGTATATATATATAAACGTATGTGCATATATATGCACATATATATAAGCACCTTGAACTTAATTTTGCCAGTATGATCATCTATGAAATGGTATCTATAGATTCTGCCCTTAAAAAATGAATATGGGGGGCACCTGGGTGACTCAGTGGGTTGAGTCTGCCTTCGGCTCTGGTCATGATCTCAGGGTCCTGGGATCGAGCCCTGCATCGGGCTCCTTGCTCAGTAGGGAGTCTGCTTCTCCCTCTCCCTCTATCCCTGTCCCGTGTTCGCACTCTCTCAAATAAATAAATAAAATCTTAAAAAAGGGAAAAATATATTCAGGGGTGCCTGACTGGTTCAGTTGGTGGAGCGTGTGACTCTTGATCTTGGGGTTGTAAGTTCGAGTTCCATGTCGAGTATGGAAATTACTTAAAAATAAATCTTAAAAAAATTCTTTTTTTTTTTAAGATTTTTTTTTTTTTTAAGATTTTATTTATTTATTTTGACAGAGAGACACAGCGAGAGAGGGAACACAAGCAGGGGGAGTGGGAGAGGGAGAAGCAGGCTTCCTGCAGAGCAGGGAGCCCGATGCTGGGCTCGATGCGGGTCTCGATGCAGGGCTCAATCCCAGGACCCTGGGACCACAACCCGAGCCGAAGGCAGACGCCCAACAACTGAGCCACCCAGGCGCCCCTTTTTTTTAAGATCTTATTTATTTATTTGACAGAGACAGACAGAGAGGGAACACAAGCAGGGGGAGTGGGAGAGGGAGAAGCAGGCTTCCCGCAGAGTAGGGAGCCCGATGCGGGGCTTGATCCCAGGACCCTGGGATCATGACCCGAGCTGAAGGCAGACGCCCAGTGACTGAGCCACCCAGGAGCCCCTAAAATGGCGATTTTTACAGCATGTCACATATACCATTTAAAAAATCACATGAAGGAAAAAAAAAGGGAAATGAAGCACAGAGCTGCCACGTGCTGGAAATGACAGAGGGACGTGTGTGGCTGGGGTAAATGGAAAGCTGTGCGAGGCCACAGGGACCAAACTACCTTCCAGAATGAACCTGGGCCCACACACACTGTTTTGGAAATGGACGATTTTCACCAAAGTCACAGAAGCAATGTTCTGGGAACTTAAAAGAATATTCTAAAGTTCATTTGGACTATGTACTTAAAATAGTCCAGAAAATATTAAAAAACAATAATAGTGAGGAATTGATGATGCCAGATATTGTAATTACTCTAGTTTACAAGGTACATTAAAACCAGAGGGAGCAAACTAGGAACCCCAGAAACGGAGCACTGTGGAAGTAAGTAGCATTTCTGCTCTGTGTGGAAGGATCACATGGTGCTGGATTAGGGGGTTCCCAGTTATTAAAAAAATAAACATTTCCGGGGCGCCTGGGGGGTGCAGTCGGTTGAGTGTCTGACTCAGCATGGTCTCAGGTCATGATGTCAGGGTCGTGGATCAAGCCCCACGTTGGGCTTTGTGCTCAGCAGGGAGTCTGCTTGAGATTCTCTCTTTCCCTCTGCTGCTCCCCCTGCTTGTGTTCCCTCTCTCTCTCTGTTTCAAAGAAATGGGTAAAATCTTTAAAAAAAAATATTTTTATTATTTATTTATTTATTTTTAAAGATTTTATTTATTTATTTGAGAGAAAGAGAGAGAGACAGAGAAACAGCATGAGAGGGGAGAGGGTCAGAGGGAGAAGCAGGCTTCCCGCTGAGCCGGGAGCCCGATGTGGGACTCGATCCCAAGACTCTGGAATCATGACCTGAGCCGAAGGCAGTTGCTTAACCAACTGAGCCATCCAGGCACCCTTTTAAAAAAATATTTAAAAAAAAGAAGAAAACTATATAAGAAGCGGAAGAAAACAGGGGTGAATATTTGCATAAAGGTTTCCCCAGCCCAAGTTTGTAAGCTTGTCACCAAGGGTAGAAAACATCAAGGAAAAGAATGACCAAAAATGTGAAAGCTCCAAAAAAAAAAAAAAAAAAGTATGTTGAAATGATCATAAATAATGTTAAAGATAAACAAGAAACCAGGAGACATTGGTGTAACATATGACAAATTATAATAGAAGAGCTTGAATAAACGAGTATTTTAAAAGGTCTGTAAGTCCAATATGTAAAGAGTTTTTATAAACCAATAAGAAAAGACCTCTTCCCAATGGAAAAATGGACAAAGGCTATAAACTGGCAATATAAATGGTCAAGTGCATTGAGGATGTTTTCCTATCAAACTGGTAAATGACACACGGCCTACCATCCAGCGTTGGGAGGGGGGATGTGAGGGAATGGAATCCATGAGACGTGTTGCTGGGAGCGTAAATTGGTGCCCCCTTTCTGCAGGGTACGGCTCAGTGCCTCGAAATGTCCCACCACATGATGCCCTCTGACATGGGCACCAACCCTGGCATTCTACCTACATCCATAACCAGCGGTATTTGTAAAGATTTGACTAGAGAACTGTCACCAGTAAGTGCTGCCAACAGCCAGGAGCGATGTGTCCCATGCTGGGCCCGGCCTCCTGCAGGGCCCTGCCCTGCATCAGCCCGGCCCGCCCCCACGTGTGGCCCCACACTGCCTCTCCCCTCCGCGGTCAAGACGGGGACCAGTACCATGTTCCCAGACTTAGCCGTCGGTTGTTATGAACCGGGGAGGATTTGAACCGTCCCCGCCTTGACTTTGCTTCCGACCAGGAGCGTCTGGGGACGCAGCTGAGCAGGGCTCTTGTGACTGAGAAGCTGAGCGGTTCTCACTGTCCTCGGGGGCTCGTGGCTGCTACGCTGGCCAGCGTGGGTCTAGGGATAATGCCGCCCCCGGGAGGAAATTTCCAGTAGCGGGGGCTCCCGATCTCAGAGGGCTCAGCAAGCAGCTGCCGAGCTGCATAAGAGCGCTTTCCCGGACACGGAGGCTGCCTGCTGTGTCATGTCCACTGGAAGGACAGTCCCTCGTGTGCTGGCCGGGTCCCAGCAACACGGCTGCCGCCCTCTCCCACCCCCTCCCAGTCCGGCGCCTGTCCATCACCTCTCCCGGCTGCACAAGTTCTGGGGTGACCCGCCCTGGGAGGATGAGTGACTCTGGGCATGGAGGGAGGAGTCCCTTGGGGGCTGGCCTCTGACTCCGACATTCCCAGTAGCCCAGGGTAAGGGGTGCCAGGCCTTCTGTGGGCAAAACGTTTCCTTCTAACAGGGGTCTGAGCCTCCCACGGCCGCTGCGACAGGTCACCGCCAACTTAGGGCTTAACACCACATGGACTGATTCTCAGTTCTGGGCTCAGAAGTCCTAAAACCCCAGAGTGGGCAGGGCTGGTCCCCCCAGGGCCCCCCGCTCCGGCCTCTTCCTGGCCTGCGGCGCCCCCTCCATCCTCACCGCGAGCAGCGCGGGGTCTGCCCATCTTTGGGACTCCCACCCTCTGCCTCCCTCTTGTGAGGGTCTCATGAAGACGCCGGGCCCCCCAGGAACCCAGGGTCACCCCCACCTCGGGGGCCATGACAAGGTCCCTTCTGCCGCGTGAGAGGACACGTCCCAGGTTCGGAGGGGGCAGGATGGGGACATCCTTGGGGGACATTACAAATAATAACAGCTCCCAAATTCTTAGCGGGTTCTGGAAACTGTTGTGGTGCATTTGCAAAATCAGTGGGTAAGGAAACAATGGCTTCTTGAGGTCTTTCCAAATAACGTAATTGCTGAGAGGCGGCTCCCCTCGCGTGGAGACGGTGCGCCCTCTAGGGGCAAGCAGCCAGCCCTGGCCCCAGGCCCTGGCCCCACCTGCTCCCATTTTGCCAGAGACCCCAGCCTGGACCCCTGGGAGGACGCAATCCAATCCCACTTCCCACACAGAAGAAAGGGCTCTCAGGGTGCACGAATCAGGTGCCCCCAGCCAGAGCTAGTTGGCAGGAAACCCCTCTCTGGTTTCGCTCTCCAAATCTACTCCGCACAAGGGTCGTTTTCTGGCTCCCTCTCTCACACAGCAGAAAGGCAAGAGTTAAAATCGTGTTTAAGGGCCGGGAAAAACGCTCAGAACAGAAATGGGAGAGGGAGCGTGCGCCTGCCTCAGTTTCTCAGTTCTGACCTCCCCACCCAGGCTGTAGCCCATGGAATCCTAACCTCACCGATTCTGTGCATCTGTTTAGCCATTTGGGGGCACTTTGGCGAGCCACGAGCCCTCAGCTGCTGGGGACAAGGGCACCCCGGGGACAAGGGCAGGGACATGGCCCAACACCAGACCCTGAGGCCAGGGAAGTGGAAATGACAAGCGGCAGATGCGGGTACAAAGATGGCACAGTGTATTCTGATGCTCGTGCGGGAAGAGCTGTGGGCAGGGAGGGTGGAGAGGAGTCCCTGCCACCTTCCCTGACCTGGCTGCGCTGTGGGGACAGCCCACAGCCCTGGGGGACACAGTGGTCACGGTGCTTGGCTGAGGTTTTGCACTTAAAGGGAGCTACATTCGATCGGAAGGGGCCTCCTCGAGCTGGACCCTGGGGGTTTCCAGAAGGACCGAGGCCAAGGTCGTGTTAATTGCACTTATTGGCGTGGGTGATGGTGCTCCTCACTCCTGCGAGCACCCAACACCCAGAGGTACTCTGAGTCGGTGCGGTCCACACTGGAAGGGTGCCACGGAGAAGGCCACTGAGGACGCTGCGCGCGGGCGGGGTGCAGGCACAGGCAGAACGGGGCTCCGGGGGTCACTTCAGCGTGGCCCAGACAGGGCCCTGGCCACCCTCCCAAGGTCCACGGGAGACAGTGCTGGGATTTGGGTCTCATAGCCACACAGGGCCACGCAAACACAGGGCTTCCACGTAAAGTTGGGCAGGCATCTGCAGAAAGGCTAACTCCAGCTAATCATTTGGCAAAATTCAAAAGGTTCCAGCCCGGGAGGGGGGTTCCACGGGAGAGTCATCCTGTGATATTCATAAGGGAGAGGCGACAGTTTTCTAAAGGGGAGGAGGGCTCACACGGAGAAAACTCCAATCTCTCACGATCCACGAAGGGGCCCGGGAAAGCTGGGGAGCGGGCGTGGGGTCCCCGTCGTGCGAGTCGTGAAGCGGACACGGGGCCCCCGGGCGCTGGCTGCACGCGGCGGCTGGTCTGGGCCGAACCACAGAG
Source organism: Mirounga leonina (assembly GCF_011800145.1). Taxonomy (NCBI): domain Eukaryota; kingdom Metazoa; phylum Chordata; class Mammalia; order Carnivora; family Phocidae; genus Mirounga; species Mirounga leonina. Next base: position 57,592,844 of record NW_023270855.1, on the reverse strand, counting down.
CAAATGCTAGTGGTTCACAAAGTGCATGGGCCCAGGTGCTCAACACGCAGAACCACGGAGTTCAAGTTCGCCGCCTGTCAAGGAGACGGGCTCAGGATGGCCGCATGCAGACCCACGGTGGCTGCCCACCGGGATCGGAGAGGACTCCACCCCGGCGTTCAGTGCAGCCTCCACGGCACCAAGCTCGCCCGCTGGCTGGGCTTTCTATAAAGCACGGGTCCGTGTTCTGGAGCCGTGGCCCTCGAGCGTGGGTGTCCCCTGGGCACGGCCTCGGTGACTGCGGGCCCGAGGGGCTCTCAGTGGCACATCCGTGCAGTCATTTCTTTCTGTTAAGAACAAGCAAGATGTCAGGTATCGACACAAGGGGGACGGAAACCACACACAAATGGAAAAGCAGGGGATCCGGTCTCCAGGGGCCCGCAGGCCTCATTTAACGCCAAACCTTACAAACAATGCGACAGTAACAGTGTGCTGTGGGCCCAGGGCGGCACGCCTCCTGGGAAGGGCCAGAGAGGCAGTGTCCCGGCCCGTCGAGGGAGCGTGGCCCCAGCAACGCAGAAACGACTAACTGCCTGCATGCCAATAAAACTTTATTCACAAAACCAGGCGGTCAGCCCGGGGCCACAGTGTACTGATTCGTGCCTTCTACAGTCGACTGGACACTGCAAGGAAACTTCCGGAAAGCAGCCTGGAAGTAAAGATGAATACTATGATACACCCTTTAGACCCGGTGATGGCAGCCTTGAGAGTCTGTCCCGACAGATGAACGACAAATGCAAAAAAGCCGGACATGAAGGCATCCCGCCATGTTCTACAAGACAGAGCCCGGAAGCCTTGGTGCACAGGGCAGCCGGGCAGATCAGCACCCACTTCGTCTACACACGGCCTGGGGAAGTCACAAGCTTAAGCGCTTTATCCTCTGCCTGGCGCCAGAAAGAACTCGAAGCACTGGGCGTCTGGGGGGCTCCTTCGGTTAAGCGTCTGCCTTCAGCTCAGTTCATGACCCCAGGGCCCCGGGATGGAGCCCTGCATCGGGCTCCCTGCTCAGCGGGGAGTCTGCTTCTCCCTCTGGCCCTCCCCTGCTCTGGTGCGCACGTGTGCTCTCTCTCGCTCAAATAAATAAAATCTTTTTTTTTTTTTAAAGATTTTATTTATTTATTTGACAGAGAGAGACACAGTGAGAGAGGGAACACAAGCAGGGGGAGTGGGAGAGGGAGAAGCAGGCTTCCCGCTGAGCAGGGAGCCCGACGCAGGGCTTGATCCCAGGACCCTGGGATCACGACCTGAGCCAAAGGCAGACGCTTAACGACCGAGCCACCCAGGTGCCCCTTATTTTATTTGTAAAGATTTTATTTATTTCAGAGACACAGCGAGAGAGGAAACACAAGCGGGGGAGTGGAGAGGGAGAAGCAGGCTTCCCGCGGAGCACAGAGCCCGATGTGGGGCTCAATCCCAGGACCCTGGGACCATGACCTGAGCTGAAGGCAGACACTTAATGACTGAGCCACCCAGGCGCCCCTCAAATAAATAAAATCTTAAAAAAAAAGAAAGAACTCTAAGCATTGATGTGGAAGAAATGACAAGGAGATCAAGGCACTAAGTTAAAACAAAAAGAGAAAAGCAAGCAGATCACAAAACTGCAGGTTCCAATTTGTAGTATTTTGTAAGTAATACATGGATGGAGATGACCATCACATAAGAGTACCCATCATAAGGCGAATAATTCATCAGCATTCACAGCCACAATGGCGTGTACCCTTCGTCTATCCAGTTCCAGAACATTCCACCGGCTCGGAGTAACCTCCTCCCCATTAGGCATGCCTGCAGTAACTTCAGCTCTGGGAAAGTCCACTGACAGGCAGAGCCTGCAAGGACCCAGAGAAACTGGGAAAGGTTGTGTGGAGAGTAATTCAACAACTGTTGAAAACAGGGCAAGAATAGAGTTCAAAGACCTGAATCAGTGGAGAAATCCACAAAAAACAAGAAGAAGAAAAAAAGCCCACATGGGAGTCCTGGGGTCATGCAAAGGAAGCCGTGGGAACCCCCAGAGTGATGATCTCAGTCCCCTAGCAGCCAACCCGCAAGCCCAGGGCCCACTGGCCCTGGAACATTCTAGCATTTCCGCGCCTGGGGAGATCCCCACCCCCTGGAATGGCCCTGGGGGGCTCTGAGCACCGGCCTCACCGGGACCTCCTGGGGGGGGTGTTCTCCACCCTTGTCACCAGTGGTGGTGGCAGCTGGTGGGTACTTGGAGAGCAGCCACCTGCCGCCTCTGACCTCACAGGTCCCGCTAAGAGCCCACAGCAGTTTGGGAGAGCGGTGGGGGAGGGGCCCCAGGGAGCCATCTCGCTGCCTGAGTCGCCCCATCTCTGGGCTGGGGTCGACACGGCTCCAGCTGCAAATCCACAGCCGGAGGGTGGGTTCGAGGGTGCCGTGGGCTGGGACGGGGGCTGGGGCGTGCCTGCCAGTGGGGATGGGGCTTCATCTGGGGCGATGGAATGTTCTGGAACTAGAAGGCATGGTGATGGTTTTAGCACCTTGTGAATGTATTAAATGCCACTGAATCATTCAGTTCACAACGGATGATTTTAACTTATGTGGAGTTTACCTCAATTAGAAATAAATCATTGCCTGCTCTCCGGCCAGGCAGTGAGGACGCGGGCAGGGGAGACGGGGATGCCCCAGGCCAGCCCCCCGGCCGCTGCTGTTTACGGCACTGGAGACCCCCCCCAGTGTCTCCCACAGGGCAAGGGAGGCAGCCGCAGGAACCTCCCTGGGGAGCCCCTCAGGATTCAGGACCTCTGCCTCTTGCAGGGGCCGGGGTGTTCACGTGGGCAGCCACATCCCCACCGGGCCCGCCAGCCGGAGCAGGGAGCAAAAGGAACCCAAAACCACCCCAGCGGGTGGGTCCCACGTGCCGGGAATCCGAGCAGCACCCCCTCCATCTGCGGCCACGCCCAGGGTCGCCGTGTCACAAACTTGGGCCCAAATCCGAGGAACCTACCTCGGCTCACTGTCCGCTCCGGGCTGCCCGGACCCAACGCCCCCCGCACCCCGCCGCCCCGCTCACCAGCGGCTCCAGCTCCTTGGTGTCGATGAGGCCGAACTCCTTGACGAAGTAGTAGAAGTGCTTGTAGCAGGTGTTGACGTGAGCCTCGGAGCCCATCTGCGCGATGCGGTCGAAGTGGTGGATGTAGACGTGCACGAACACGCGGAACAGCCGTGACAGGATCTTCTTCACCACCTGCAGGAAGTTCTTGGGGAACGGCGTGCCTGCACACAGAGCGAGGGGCTCAGGCAGGCTGGCAAGCACCCCCACCCCGGGCCCTGGCCTGCGGCCCTCGCGGACCGGGGACGCCCTCCCGCCGCAGAGCCAGGACCGCAGGGGACACGCCGGCCACACGCCTCCCCATGGGACCCGGGCCCGCGTCAGAGCGGGCAGCGCCCCCTCCCTCCCCTTCCCTCCGCATCCGCGGGCCGGGGATCTGCGAGCCCCACCGCGGGTTCTGGGCCCTGGGCGTGTATTTCTGGTTAGGCTTATTTCTCCTAATAAAATGGGGCAACCCGTAAAAACGTATTTTTGCCGTCTGACATCTTTCACTTGGTGTATTTCTCCCCACCTCGAGTGTGTCTTTATTTTTTTTTTTTAAAGATTTTATTTATCTATTTGAGACAGAGAGAATGAGAGAGAGAGAGCACATGAGAGGGGGGAGGGTCAGAGGGAGGAGCAGGCTCCCTGCCAAGCAGGAAGCCCGATGCGGGACTCGATCCCGGGACTCCAGGATCATGACCTGAGCCGAAGGCAGTCGCTTAACCAACTGAGCCACCCAGGCGCCCCTCGAGCGCGTCTTTATAACGTCACCTACGTTCGAGCGACGACACAACTTAATTGCGAACGTGCACACGTTGTAACTCCTACTGTGGGTTTAATGCTCCGTTTTTCCTGACTGTGGTGAAATGCCCCTATGGGGGTCCCCGTGCTGGCCCCCCCGGGCGCAGTCTGTGTGTTAGGCACCCCCTGCCGCCCCGAGCACGTGTCTGTCCCACGGCACAGCCAGGCGCAGCGAGCACCAGCAGGTGGCTGCCGGGGCCTGGGAAGAACATGCGAGGGGCTGCGGGCTAACAGCCCGGGGGGTGCACGCGGAGATGCCGCGGGAGGCTATGGTGCACCGGGCGCTCGCTTGCGGCACCTGGACGGCAGCGAGCATCGGGGCGCCCGGGCCAGGTAACGCTGCTGAGACGGGCCAGCCCCCGACATCGCAGAGCCCGCACGGCTGCTCTCCAACCGGGGCAGGCCTGCCGGGTGTGGAGCCGAGGGCAAGCGGGAAAGAAAAGGCTCTCCGTGAGCTGTGCGGGACGGGTCCGGCCAGACCCCTCCTCGGTGTCTGGGCCCGGGTGGCCTCTCGGCCCAGAACAGTGGCACTTGTATTCAGTCGGTGCTAAGCATCTCTGAATGGTGACCAGGGCCCAGTTCCTGGGCCGCTAACCCCGTGGAAGGTTTGCTCGGCATCACTGAGACCTCTGAGTTTTCCCTGTCACTCGACTCTGCAGAGATGAACCCCAACGGTCGTCCATGAACCCACATTTGTGGGAACCTGAGGAGCAGCTACTGTCCTTGCAGACCCCTGAAGGCCACGTGGTGGGAGGTCCCCTCGGGGGGTGGGAATCCCTATGCACTTGGGTCCACGACTGGTGGGTAAAACAGTGCAAGCTCAGAAAGAGGGTCAAGCCCACGGGAAGCAGAGAAAGGCGGGATGGAATGCCTGGGTCAGCCCCAGGCCTACACGGGGCCCGGGTCCGACGCTGACGCTGCCCCCTCTGTGTCCCCCTCCCAGCCGAGCAGCCACCAAGGGCAAGCCTGGGTGAAGGGGGAGCCCGGCTGGGACGGGCTCAGAAACGGCCGCTGCACGGGCTTGCGATGATACACAGGGCGCGCCTGGCCCGCCGCTGGCTTTTATAAATGAAGTTTAATGGGGGCACAGAGCCACCTGTTTGTTTACAAACGGCTTCTGGGGTCTTTTGGCCTACGGTGCAGATCCGAGTGGTCAAGACACAGACTGGCCTGTGAAGCCGGAGAGATTCACCATCTGGTCCCCGTGAGGACAGGTGTGCCCGCCGCCGGTCTAACATTAAGAGCACAGGCCGGTGGCTTGAGGCCTAAGTGGGTGTACAGGTGTGAGCAGAACCAACACACGGGCCGGCATGTAACGTGACCCGTCCCCTCTGCCAAGCCACACATCTGACCCTGAGGCGTGCCCAGCCACGATTCTCAGAAGCACCAAGACAGGAAGCAGAGAGACACGGCTGCCTGTGGGAAGCATGTCGTTCTGGCCACCTGGCTGGGGTCCTGGAACAGGGCCGGCAGGTACGGCCCAGGCCAGGCCGGCCCCCCGATGTGAGCACGTAGGAGAGGCCAGGGGTGCTGAGAGCCCGAAGAACGGTGGCCTGGCCTCAGAGTCCCGCTGGGCGGCCGTGTGGCCCCTGCCCAATTCCTTTTCTCTGCCTCTCACCAGCATCCAGTTTGGTAAACTAGGGATTCACCTTCCATGGGCGAGGGGCAGGCGCGGCGTCTCACGTTCTGGGGTGCTGACTCCTGAGGAGCTGGTGGGACTTGCGGGGATTCTAACGAGGCGGGGAGTCAGACGACATGGACTCCAGGGCTGCCCCACAGACCCAGCAACCTGATGGAGGGACCACTGGGAATCCCAAGTTTGGGAAAGGACGAGTCTGGGGTGGCTTCTCCCCAGATGGCCCCTGAAAGCCCTCTGCCAGTGTCAGCCCTTTCCCGGTGCAGGTGGCGAGGGGGCGCCCCAGGGGAGAAGCTGGAGCGGGTGCAGAGCTGGGCCGGAAACCTGTTTGCCTGACTGGTGTTCCAGGACGCCACGTCAACGCCGACGGTGACAGTGAAAGCCACGTCTGCGGGGAGTCTCCCAGTGCCACCGTCACAGACCACCACCAGCTCAGCGGCTTAAACAACTCATGCATCTCTCACAGTTCTGAGTCCATGTCACTGGGCCGGGGTCGAGGTGCCGGCAGGACCGTTCCTCTGGAGGCTCCGGGGAGAATCCGTCTCCTTGCTTCCTCTGGAAGCTGCCGGCATTCCTAAGCTCATGGTCCCTTCCTCCTTTCCCTGCTGTCAAACCACCTTCTCCTCTCGCGTGTGCAATCTCCCCCTGCCTCCCTCTTATGAGGACCTTGTGATGACATTCAGGGCTCAGCAGGATGATCCAGGGGCATCTCCCATCTCAGGGTCCTTAACTTAAAGCAGAATGTGTCCCCCACACGCAGGCACGTCCCTTGGCCAGGAACAGGAGTGAGGGGCCCACACGTGCAGCCCCAGGGATGGACCCCAAGCCCACGACGCTCAGGGAGGGAACCAGACACAGAAGGCCACACAGGGTGTGTGTCCACGTGGGTGACACGTCCGGAACAGGCTCATCCATGGACGGGAAGGGGGCTCGTGGGGGCTGGGGGCTGGGGGCGTATGGGGAGGGACTACTCTGGGGAAAGGGATTCCCTGCAGGTGATGGAATGTTCTGGAATTAGATAGTAGTGAGTTGCACAACTCAGTGAATGTACTAACAACCAAAGTGAACAGACCCCGGGGACACTGGGCTCAGCGAGAGGAGCCAGACCCCGAAGGACACATCCCGCAGGACCCCACTCCCAGGAGGTCCCCAGAGGAGTCCCGTCCACACAGACAGAGAGGAGAGGGTGGGAGCCGGGACTGGGGCGGGGGGTGGGGCTGATGGGGACCAGATTGCTTTCGCGGTGGTGGAATGTTCTGGAACTCTGCGAACGTATTCCTAAATGCCACTAAACAATACACTTTAAATGGCCTGGCGCCCCCCACGGCCCTGCCCGGCCCCCTGACTCACCGACGTGGGTGGGGAAGAGCTCCTCGTTGTTGATCTGCACCTCGATCCAGTCCATGAGCAGGTCCATGTAGCGGGGGGCCGACAGCGCTGTGGGCTTGCGGAACTGGTGCTCGTCCTGCCAGCGATACTCGTACTTGGGGCCGCCCGACATGACCGGGCAGGACTGCTCCGTGCAGCCGTCACCAATGGTGCCGTAGATGAGGTTGACGCGGTTGAAGAAGTCCACCACGTGCACGGCCACCCAGTCACTGAGCTCCTCGCCAGGGGGCAGCTGTACGGCCAGCTTCAGGTCCAGCCCCGCGTTCAGCGACGCCTGGGCCTTCTTGTGCAGCTCGAACCGCTGGGTGCCCGGCTCGAACTTGCGCTTGGGGCGGAAGGTCTTGTCCTTGTTGAAAACTTGCTTCAGGAAGGGGTTGGACATCTCGGCCCCCTGCCCGGTCAGCGCGCTCCCTGGCGACGCCTCTGCAGAGGGCCCGGGCAGGACGTTCGCGTCAGGTGGCAGCCGAGGCGACGGAGATTCGCTGAGACCTGCAACACAGAAAGGGGAGGACCTGTCAGCTGTTTCTGGAGACCCCGCTCTGGAAGCACCAGGGGGCCGGACTGCGAGGCTCCCAGGACTCGCGGTTTTCAGTTTCACCAAGACAGCACCCGTTCCTCCGTGGACAAAATGGTCCATGGCGGGTCCCAACTGCCTCAGAGCAGAAGACACGGAGACAGCTCCCGACAAGCCAGAGCTGGAGGCATCTCCCCCGTGCCCGGGGGCTTTCTCGTACAGCGGGACAGAGTGTGGAAATCCACACAGAGGCTAAGGGGGCCCGCAGCGGGTTCGTGGTGGCCTCCGAGAAGAGAGGCCCACGTCCCTGGGACCTACAAACGGGACCTCATTTGGAGGAAGGTTCTTTGTAGACGTGATTAAGGATCTTGGGCTGTGCTCCTTCTGGATCATCCAGGTGCCCCTAGTGTGACGACAACTGTCCTGGTAAGAGGAGACACAGACACGCGGGAGAAGGCTGCATGAGGGCGGAGGCAGGAGCGCCGTCCCCACGGCCTCTGAAGGAGCCAGCCCTGCCCACACCCCGGCTGGGGCACTGGCCTCTAGAGCCGAGAAAGGGTCATTTCTGTGTTCCCGCATTGCACCTAAATCTCCTTGTTGCATCGGGGCCCACCCTAACCCAGGACGCCCTCGTCTTGCTGCCCGAGGATGTGTGCAAAGGCCCCATTCCCAATGGGCGGACATGAATTCTGGGGGGACACCCTCCACCGCATTGCCCGTCTCAGAAGCCTGGACGAGCCCGTCTGGGTCCGACCTGTCCAACACGGGACCACGGCTCCCGGGAGCGTGGGCCGGGCTGGGATAGCGGCGGCTGGGACAGGGGAGGCCGGGCGCCGAGGGGCCGGCGGGGTGGGAGTCTTGGCAGTTCACCAGGCACACGGCACTGAAGGGGAAGTCTGCAGACAACGGGGAATGGAAGGGCCCGCCGGTGGCCCCACTCCCCATCGCACGCCCTGCGCCCAAGTCACCGTCTACGTTACAGCAAATGCCTGCCTGGTTTCTCTCTGCTTAAACCGTGGGGTTCATCCCTCCGATTCGGGACTGCTGGTTGTCAGGCGGCCCGCCCCTCCAGCCCCAGCACGCTGCTGCAGCAACCCACCAGACCTAGGGCTCCTGGCAGCCTGACGACAGAAAGTTCTGCAGGTTCCACACCTGGAACGGGACTCCTGGGGGCTGCTGCCTCTCCCGGCTTCTGGGGGCCCCCGCCCCCCGCCCCCCGCTTCTATGGGACGCCCCTCACCCCCCGGACCCAGGGCGGCCTCCGCAGAGAGTGCCCAGCTCGATGTCAGCACCTTGGCCAACGGCGGAGCCGAGCGAGCCTACGCGGGGTCCCCAGGACGAAGCTGTCAGGCTGACAACAGGGGCGCCCAGCTGCCAGCAAGCGTGCGGTCAGAGCTTCGTCCCGACTGCCGCAGGCGCGGCTCCCGAGAGCCGGTGCCCCTCCACGCGGGAAGCAGCGGCCGTGTGTCCGTGCTCCTTCGCCTACTTGGCCGACACCCTGCGGCCAAAGGCCAGGCCGGCCCCCCACGCCGGCGATGGCGTTCCAGACGCCACACGAAATGTGCCAATGGCTTAAACCGGTGCTGGGGCCGGACGACTGTCCCCACGGCTGTGCAGACCCACGGGGCGCTTGGGGCTGAGGGACCGCAACACTCGTGCAGGGCCTCGAGAGCTGGTCCTCCTGGGGTCACCGAGGGGTGTGGGGCCGGATGGGAGGCGGCAGCAGAGATGGAGCGACCCCCCCGCCCCGCCATGGCTGCCCAACCTGGCCAGTGTCGGCCTCGGCCTCGGTGTGTCCCCGGGACCCCTGCTCACAGGGCTCAAGACGGCCCGATGTGCCCTGGTCAGGGGAGAGGACATGGTGGGAAGAATAAAGGCCCCAGAGACCTCCCCATTGTGGCCCCGGGACCTGGGACGTGTCCCCTCACACGGCCCCGAGGTGGGGGTGACCCTGGGTTTCCGGGGGGCTCGCTCTCTCGCTTCATGTCCTCACGAAGGGGAGGCAGAGGGTGGGAGTCCCAGAGATGGGCGGACCCTGCGCTGCTGGCAGTGAGGATGGAGGGGGGGCCGCGGGCCAAGAAAAGGCCGGAGCCGGGTCTCCCGGAGCCCCAGGGGGACCAGTTCTTCCTGTGCTATTTTGACTGTGACCTCCAAACCTGTGAGATGACAGATCCGTTTTGCTTTAGGCCATGAAATTTGTGGTCACTCGTTACAGCAGCCCCGGAAACCCCGAGGAGCCAACAGTCCCAGGCTACGCAGGGCATCCTAACGAGCACCGGCTAGAGCAGCTGTGAGTGACACCGGCCAGGCCCTGGGTACACGTGGGCCCGAGGCCTCCCCTTCTCTGCGCTGACCGGCGAAGCCCGACCACCTTCTGGGCCCAGCTGTGCAGCAAGCGTGCTGGGAGGTCCGCTCGAGGCAGCATAAACCACGCAGAACACCGGAGGTGAGCATCAGGGACGGAAGAGCTAGCCAAGGACAATGGGGCCAGAGGGACGGGAGAGACCCCAGCGAGAAGGGGAGGGAACCACCACTCTCCATGAGAACGGCTGTCAGCACGAAGGACAATCACCAGGGCCCATGAGGACACGCAGCAATCGGACCCCTCGTGCGTGGCCGGGCAGAGCCTAAGACGGGGCAGCCGCTGGGGAAACAGCCCAGCAGTTAGACGGGGCCGCCTCTCGGGTGCACCCCCAAGACAAGTGACAACAAACGTCCACACAGAAACTTACACACTTCGCAGCAGCACGATTCGTGATCATCACCCCAGGGTGGAAACAACCCAAACGTCCATAGCAGGTGACGTGTGAACCAGCTGTGTCCCCCACGCACCGGAGCGTCCCGCGGCCGCGAGCAGGAGCCAGGCGCCCACACGTGCGGCCCCGGGGACAGACCCCGAGCCCACGACGCTCAGGGAGGGAGCCAGACACAGAAGGCCACGTGGGGTGTGAGTCCACGTGGGTGACACGTCTGAACGGGCTCATCCGCGGACGGGAAGGGGGCTC
>NW_023270855.1:57578346-57582398 GCF_011800145.1 Mirounga leonina | reverse complement strand
GCGGGGTGTGAGTCCACGTGAGTGACTCCAGGCAAGGCCCGCTCTGAAGCAAGAGGGACGCGGGGCCGTGAACACAGGTGCTTTCACCTGTTTCCCCACGGCCGCTCCCGTCACTTCCTGCCGCGCCCGCTCCCGGCCGGGCACTTCCTGGCCACGCTCCGAGGACGCGGCAGCCACACCGAGCAGAAGGGAACACGGGCCCGGACCGGGTCTGCCCCCTGGGCCCTGCTAACATCGGGGTGTCCCGGGCGCTGTGGGGGGTGAGCAGCACCCCCAGTCGTGAGGACACCGCCCAGTGTCCCGTGGGGGCAGAGTCAAAGACCCTGCATTAAAGACAGTGACTCGGCGCTACCCGGTTAAGGATTAGCTCCGACACCGGACAGGGAGGGCCTGGAGCTCGAACCCGGGGCTGCGTGGGTGGAGCCACCACCCTTTCTGCCAGGACACACGCCACCATGGCAAAGCAGCTGTCCATGAGCCAGGTGTCCATCGGTCTCGCCCCAAAGTCAGGGCCAGCTACCCCCCGGGCCGGGGCCATTCCCCTACTGCACCCCTGCACACACGGGTGGGGGTGCTTTCCAGGTCCCAGGCCCGGGCACGGGCCCAGGCACTCAGGGCCTGGACGGTGGGAAGGTGGCACCTCGGAGCACAGGGCACAGCCACACTCGCCCCCCTGCAGCCCAGGGCCCCTCCGCACCGTGGGCGGGTGCGCTGGACAGGCCGGTGGGGACCCCGGGCCCACCTGTGACCGATCATGCCCAAGCAGCCTGCCTACCTGCCCCCGTGGTTAATCTGCGAACTTGGCCACTCTCAGGCCACCCTGGGTGCAGGTCAAGGGGCAGCAATCCCCTGCGGGCCGACGGGAAGAGCAAGTCACTTGTGCCCCCGCTGCCTGACAGCAGGGCTCGCGAACTTCCTCACTCACGGTCTCATTTCAACCTGCAAACACGCCTCTGCTTGAGAAGACGAGGTGGGGGTTGCGTCCTTCGTCCGGCCGGGCTGGGGCCACCGCGGCTCCTGCCGAGCGCCGCCTGATCCCCGGGCTCCTCACGTACCCCGCAGCTAAGCTGCACCCAGGCAGCAATCCCGGGGCAGGGGAAAGGCACCCGCCACTGCCCCGCTGTTGGGGCCTCTCGGGGTGGCTCTGGGAGCTTGGCCTGCCACCACGTCACCTGGGGACCTGCGACCCGCACAGAAGCGGGCCGTGTGGGATGGGAGGGGGCCTCAGGGGCACAACAGGGTCCGCGTGCCTCCGTGGCAGGGACCAGATGCGCACCAGGCCAGTTCTGGAAGATGGGGGGAGGGCTCACAGGCCTCATGCTCGCTCTCTGTCTCCTCCCAGAATGTGCGAGGATTTTCTGCAAAACTCCCCTGATGGTTAGAATTCCCCTCACATGCAAAGGGCTTTCTATGGGAACACACGCGCCCCACGGCCGAGGGGTGGCCAGCCACCTCAGCGTGCCTTTGCCTTGAGAAGCGCCGAAGAAGGCAACCCCCCATCGCCAGCCCCCAGCCCTGGTTCCTGGCTCTCCCCAGACACATCCGAGGACGGCGCAGGGGAAGGTGGGACGGGCTTCTGGGGGTTCAACGCTAAGGGCTCCGCTGGTGGCCCAGGTTCTTCCCTCAGACGAAGGTGGGCGGTACTTAGAAACTTCTAGACTGATGAAGGTAAGATGACAAAACTCCCCAGCCCCAACACACAGCCACTTCCCCCTCTCTTTTTCTAAAAACCAAACAAAACACAGTTCCTCCAAGCAGCTGCCTTGCATGACCCTCCCGGGGAGGTGCAGCGCGGCCCCTGCCACTTCCTTCCGGTGCCTCCACATCCTGCCTCAGCCGCGGCCGCGCCCCCGCTCCGGGGACACTGCGCTGGAGCGGGGGGCCTAAACGGGACAGGCCCCAACCACACAGGTCGGCCCCGTGTGTTCTAGACCAGCACGCAGACCCTGGCTCCCGGCCGGGCAGCCGAGTGTTTGGCTAGAAGATGCTCGAAGCCCAAGGATCAGTCCTGCCCAAGAAGGCCGCACCCCAGAGTGTCTTCCACCATCTAAACGTTGATTTTTAAATATCAGCACTGCTCCCTGGGCGGGAAGCCACCTGCCGTCCTGCAGGACTCACAGGAAGGTGGCTCCAGCCCCCCACCACGGGGTGCGGCGTTCTGTTGGCACTTGGCCCTCATGTCTTTGCTTCTGGGGTGAAGTTCCCCAATCTGTTTTGTAGGAAGGCAGGAAGTGGTTTGCTGAGACCACACCAGGCCAGGTGCTATCAAGGGGTTCTGCATACTTCAGCCCTCATGACAACCCTTTTATTTTATAATCAATTGTGATATAATTCACATACTGTAAACAGTATACAATTTTAAAGTATACAATTCAATGGCTTTTAGTCAAATCAGAGTAGGGCAAACATCACCACAATTCTAGAACATTCTCATCATCTCAAAAAAACCCCTGTGCCCATCAGCAGTCACTCCCCATCCGCCTGTTATGGGTTGAATCGTGTCCCCCAAAACATACCACCGGCACCTGTGAATGGGACCCTCTTTGGAAATAGGGTCTTTGCAGATATAAAGATGAGGTCACACTGGATAGGGTGGTCCCAGCCGATGACAAGCATCCTTATAAGAACAGGGAAATCTGGATGCGGACACACGGAGAAGTGGGTCATGCGACCACAGCGGCAGAGAGGGGGTGACAGGTCTACAAGCTGAGGGGCGCCTAGGATTACCTGGGACCCCCAGAAGCCGGGAGAGGCGGGAAGGACGTCAGAGTCAGAGCGTACAGCAAATAGGAGGGGGGCCTGGATGCGAGCCCAGGTGTCCTGTGCCTCCCACCTGTGCCGCACCAGGGCGGAGGCAGTGCTGGGTGCACGCAGGCCCACACAGACTCTACGCCTCCCTCTGTGCCTCCTCCACCACGGGGACAAATACTGAAATACTGTTTGACAAAACCACGTCACCTAGGGGACAGCCAGCGAGCTGGCAGGGATGCCGGCGTCAGCTTGGGAGCTGCGCCTCTTCGCCAGGCCCCCCGCCCGTTTCACCGAGCAGAGGCCTGCACATCAGGAAGGGCAGGGCATGAGAAGCAGAGTCCCTCACTGCCGTCCAAACACGGACTCCCCCACTGGCTGTCCAAGCTTCCTTTTAGCATCAGGATGCTCAGGACCTGCACTTGACTCTGCGAAGACCCTTGTCTGAAGGGGACATTGCGCATCCACAGCAGGCCAGGCCCGTCCACTCACGGACTGCACTCTCTCCAGGGTGCTGTGCCCAGTGCCCAGCTCCGCTGGAGGTCTCCCTGGGGCCACTCTGCCCCCAGAGAAGCTGGGCCACGTCTGGGGACCCCTGGGGTGCTCCTGGCATCGAGCACACGGGGCCGGGGAGGCTGCTCATCTCCCACAGTGCCCGGGACGCCCCCGCACAGAGTGACCCGTCACAGATGTCTTATTTTGGACTCAGGAGACGCAGAAGCGCCTGTCTCTTTCCCAGAATCTGGTTTCTGAAGCTGGATTTGCCTTTTTTGCTTAAGCAATCTGAACCTCAAAATTCTAGGAAATCAGGAACAGGGCTCTCCAGCTGGGGCACATCTAAAACTTCCCCGAGTAAAAGCCCAAGCTCTGAGCCAGCTGCTTGGGGAATTTTTGTTAAAGCTCCATTTTACGAAGCACTGGAGCACCGGAAATATGATTAATAGCTGACTTTTCACTGAGCTGTCTTGGCTTGGGAGCGTCTGTACATACGAAACAAACGGACTAAAATTGTTTAGAAAAAAAAGTTCAGGAACTGGACTAGCGTTTCTGAGAACTCCCTGAGGAAGTAAAATAACCACTTTTGCTTCTGCTGAGAGAGAGAGAGAGAGAGAGAGAGAGAGAAGGGAGGTGTACCTAGAATTCAACTCGCCAGGTTACTTGGGGCGCCTGGTACCCAAACACTGTGCTCATCAGCTTTTGAGAGATGTAAAGATGAAAAGGACGTGCTCTCCCTGGAGGGAGGTTCAAATAAAAACTACCGAGCCAGGCAGAGACACGGAGGAGCCTCAGCGGCACGTCCCTGG
>NW_023270855.1:57506979-57573346 GCF_011800145.1 Mirounga leonina | reverse complement strand
GCCTCCTCCCGCCCCCAGCCCAGGAGAAGCTGGACCAAGTGGCGAATGCCGTGTACCAGAAGATGGATCAGCTGTACCAGGGCAAGATGTATTTCCCCGGTAAGCCGGCGGCAGCCACGCGCGGGGAAACGGAGACTGCCCCCCTCTGCCCACCGCCGGGGCCTGACTTCCCTCCTGCCCACCCCCATCAGGGTATTTCCCCAATGAGCTGCGAGCCATCTTTCGGGAGCAGGTGCACCTCATCCAGAATGCCATCATCGAAAGTGAGCAAATGAAGGGCCTGGGGGTGGGTGGAGGAGGGCCACAAAGGGGAGAAGGGCAGCTCCCCGGGAAGGGCCCCTTCCATCCCGGGCGCATTGGCAGGGCTTCGTGGATAAACCCCACCCCTCCCTGCCCCCTGGCCCTACCGGACCCTGGAGGCATGGGTGAACACCGCTGCTGCCCTCCCACAGCGGTTTGCTCCCTCCCAGGCTGAGCGCCACCTGGGTGGGTCTTGGGCAGGGCAGGAAGGGTGGGCCGGAGCAGGGCAGACAGGTTGGTCCTCTTGTCCCCACACAGGCCGCATTGACTGTCAGCGTCACTGTGGTGAGTGAGCCCCGTGCAGCCCGTGGGGCCCAGCGGTGGCCGCCGCCCCGGAGGCCGAGGCGGGGGAGCCTGCGGCGGTCTCTCCTGTGTTGCAGGCATCTTCCAGTACGAGACCATCTCCTGCACCAACTGCACCGACTCGCACGTCGTCTGCTTTGGCTACAACTGCGAGTAGGGCTCAGGCTGGGGTGGGGGCCCCAAGCCCGAGGCCAGCCTGGGACCCTCCTCCGCCCCTCCCTGGCCTTCCAGCACCCGGGGAGGGCAGGGTTCTGGCCCCGGGGCCTCCCCATCTCCGCGCCCGTGCGCCCGCAGGTCGTCAGCACAGTGGGAAGCAGCCGTACGGGGCCTCCTCCTGTACATGTGAGTTGGGGCAGCTGGGCTCCGGGAGGGCACCCCGACCCCCAGCCCTGCCAGCCCCCGAGTCCAGCCCTGCTGTCGTTGTAGAAATAAGTGGCACAAGTACGTGAGTTTCATCCGAGGCAGTGAGTGTGCTCGTGAGCGCTCGTGGGTGAGTGTGAGCCGGCGCAGCCACAGGAGTGGAGCCTGGCTCGAGTGCCCGCGACCCCAGCCGCTCCTTCCGCGAGCGTCTCTGGGTTCAGCAGGCACAAGGGGGGCAGGACAGTGGTCAGAGCTGGGGAGGGCCCCCGTGACGGATCTGCCCCAGTGGAGGGACCTGAGGGCCAAGTGGGACCCTGTCGTGTCTTTCAGACAGGACACGAACAGAAGGTAAGCCACCCCCTCACCCCCCCGCCTGTCCTCGCCAAGCTCTGACCAGGCCTTCTGAAAGGGAGGTGGGGACGAACAGGGAGGGGTTGGAGAGGGCAGACACAGCCGGCAGGGATCTCTGCACCTGGGACAAGCCAGATGTCTCCTCTGCAACCACAACCAAGTGATCACTTCGTGAATAAACATCAGCTCCTCCTCCCCTGGATGCACAGAACCACTCTAGCCTTGTGAGTGGCCCAGAGGAGGGAGGCTGGGAGCCCCGGCGGCTCCGTACACAGGGGTTGAGCCTAAGCCAGAGATCGAAGCCCAATGGCCAATCTGCCCAAGCCCCCCACCCAGTTTGTGCAGCCTGTTGTGGGAGTGTTGGGCGTAACCCCAGTGCTGTCTAGAGGAGTCAAACAAG
Source organism: Mirounga leonina (assembly GCF_011800145.1). Classification (NCBI taxonomy): domain Eukaryota; kingdom Metazoa; phylum Chordata; class Mammalia; order Carnivora; family Phocidae; genus Mirounga; species Mirounga leonina. The sequence goes on along the minus strand of NW_023270855.1, from coordinate 57,571,632 downwards.
CCAGGGCCTCCAAGCTGAGCTTTGAGGGTCTTGTCTGCAGCCCTGTCACAGGCCCCAGGGCCCCAGCAAAGACTCGGGGGGGGGGGGTGAGGTGGAGCAGGGACAGAAGGGCTGAGGGCACCCGTGTCTCCCCAACAGTCTGATATCACCAAGCTTCACGTGTCTCGAGCCCCCACACCTGGCCAACCTGACTCTGGAAAATGCTTCCGAGTGCTTGACACAGCACTGACAGCCCCCGGGTTTGCCAGACCGGCCTTCGCCTGGAGGTGGAGCCAGGACACAGCTGGACTGTCCCAGCCTGACCCCACGGAGCAGGCCTGCTGCTGCCTCAAGTCCCTCCGCTCCCATCAGAGCCTGGGGGCCCCCGGGAGGGGTATGCAGCTTTGTTGGGCGGGGTCACAGAGCTTTTAGATGCAATTATTAAATGTCCCTGATGTTTCTCATCACAGCGGTCCTTCTCAGGGCAACGGGGGCAGGACTGAGGGCCCAGGGACGTCCACGCCCATTTCAGTGCAATCCATCTAAACACATCCGGGCAGACTTGGATGGACAGGAGTTTGTGGGTGGATGGGTGCTCCTGAGGACTCAAGGTGAGACTGCAGTTTGGTGAAAGCCAGGGCCAGCTTGGGTATCTCTCGGGGTTCACGCCACGCTGGACTAAACCTGAGCCACAGGAGCACGGGAACTGTCCCCTGGCGTCGTTTCCTTCTGCAAAGCCTCCACGTGGCTCACGAGAGGCTCCAAGTGCTTGATCTGCACGGCAGACCAGCAGGGGCTCGGGCACCAGGGTCCCGCTGGGAGGTGGCCTCGTGCCGGGAAGTGCTGCTGGCAGCGGTCTGTCCAGGTCAGGAAAAGTCCGCGGGGCAGGTGGGGAGCGACATGCTGGCGGGCTGTGGAGAACAGCGGTCTCATGGGCCGAGCGCCCATCCAAGGGGATGGGTGCTGGGGGCACAGGCTGGTGGCCAGGCCAGCGCCGCGTCCGACACGGTACGGGACACGCTTTTTCCACTGAGAAGACGGAGAAGGCCTTGTGGCTGGTGCTTCTGGACGGATGACCATCAAGCAGGGACGCTGCTGGCAGGTGGGTCTGGCCAAGGCTCTCACGAGGCCTCGTCTGTGCTCGGGCTCTGCACTCCCCGCCTGCGATTCCAGCTAGGGCTGATCTGGCTTTCTGTCTGCTGACCCAGCCTTACTCATCCCGAATTGTCCCTTGTCCACGTGGGGTCAGTAAAGCCAGTGCAAACGTGGCCAATTAGACCAACGTGAGCAGGGCCTGCCTCGCAGCACCTGTTCCCGCCGCTCACCCACATGCCCCTCACTAGTGGGGTGCCCTGGGGAAGGCAGGGAGGGCACGTCCACTGTGCATCGCTGGTGGACCTCTGGAGCCCATGGGTCAGGCGGCTCTTGCCACACTGCCCAAGCTCGGGCGCCTGGACAGCGTATGGGGGTGACATCATCTCCATCCTGAGGGGAAGGGCGCATGGGCAGGAGGGTCAGGGACCCCCAGACTCCGGCCAGCCCCCTGGCAGTTTGAGGACTGTCCAGAGTCCCCGTGATACTGCCAGGCGCGCTCACCAGCACGGGAAGCACACCCAACGGATAACTGTCTGTTTTACAAGTTTATTGGATCATCTTGACACAAAATCATTACAGCAGCGTGATATGTCTCTCCTTTATCTGGGAATGTCGATAGCAAATCAATTCTTATAGAACACATCATACAATTCTGAGGTTCTAGAATCACCGCACAGGATTCTGTGATAGGTTACTCTACATGCTAAAGTGACAGTGTTCGTCAAAAGGAAGTTACGTCATTGAGGACCATCACCTCTGAGGCAGCGCATCTCACGGGCGTGGTCCAGGGTTCCCGGGCCCCACTCCGTGGGCTACATTCCAGAGGCCAGTGCCACCCCAGGAGTGCGCCTTCCCAGCAGCTGCGGGCATAATGTGGGACAGACCCTGTGGAGCATCCAGCGATAGGAAGGGCCTGGAATCCCAAGCAGTCCCACCGCTCACCAAACAATGCCGACGGACACACATCTCACTGAACAGGAAAAAAACCGTAAACCAACAGGGTCCAGGTCCTGCTCCATCAGGGATCCCAACTGGACCCCCACTGCGGGTGGCAGCCCCCCATCCGACACATGAACACGCAAGTGGGACGCAGAGAACACGACAGACAGCAGCCTGCACAACCCTCTGGCCACCAGATGTCCTGACCCACGGCTGGGAGGGTGAAGGGGAACGTCTCTGCAGTGAGCTCATGCCCGCGGGCAGGGCATCTGGGGGACTCGTGGGACTCAGACGGCCTCACGGAAGCAAGGACACACCACTCTGCGCCGTCCACGTCCACGGAGCACCCACAGCCCGAGGGCGGGGATGCCTGCTCCTCAGGTGGCCGGCCTCGCTAGCGGGGGCCCTGCCGGTGGGGACGGCGTCAGGGCTTCTCGCCAAACGGAGTGGCAGAGAATCAAAGTAAAAACAACGACAGGATACATCAACGCAACGCGTCACCTCGCCACGTCAACAGTGGCGCCCTGTGTTGGCGAGGCCTCAGGCCAGGCTCAGCACTTGGCCAGCGTGGCTTTGAGCTCCTCCAGCAAGTTGCTCAGCAGCGTTGAGTCGCTGCATTTCCCATCGATGGATACGGACTTCTCCCCCTGAAAAAGAGAAAACCACCACAGAATTTTGAAATACTACATGAAAACACTGCCTTGTGACGGTATGTTCATCCTTTAATTTTTCACAGCACCTTCCTCGGTGTTCTGAGAACCAAAAGGAGGGAGGGGCCCCGGGTCAGATGGAGTGTCTGCCTGGGACGAGCGAGGAGACCGGCCGAGGCGGACTGAGGACCGAGACCAGAATTGGAGAACCCTTATCCCATGCCGTGTGAGGGCTGGGCAGAGCGGGGTAATCCGGCAAAGCCCCACATCCTCACTGGGGACCTCGGGGGGAGCATCCAGAGCCTCGAAGATCCTGGAGAGGCCAGTGGGGAAAGCAACCTGTAAAGTTATCCAAGAGCTGCTGGGGTGGTTCCCTGACAGTAAGGACACACCCAATGTCCCCCTCCGTGTGCATGCACCGTGGGACTGTGGCTGGGCCACCCTGACAAGACAGACAGATGTGCGCTGGAACGAGACGTCCAGCACCTGCAGCCTGTGCTCACATCTGCACAGACATTAACATGGTCCCAGTTACTCCGCATCCAAAGACCCGGGAAACCCCAGCTCAACCCAGCAGAAAAGACCACAAAGGCCAGGCCAGGACGAGGCAGCTGTGGGACCGTCCAACACAGGTCTTCAAGCACCTACTAGGAGGATCCCCAGTGAGGAGTCCCAAACATTGTTGAAACAAACAGGAAAACAGAACATCTCAGCAAAAAAATGCAAGATCTTCCCCCATGGAAATTCTAAGATTTTTTTTTTTTTTTTTTAATTTAATTGACAGAGACAACGAGAGAGAGAGAGAGAGAGAGAGAACACAAGCAGGGGGAGCGGGAGAGGGAGAAGCAGGCTTCCCGCTGAGCAGGGAGCCCGATGCGGGGCTCGATCCCAGGACCCCGGGATCATGACCTGAGCTGAAGGCAGACGCTTAACAACTGAGCCACCCAGGCGCACCCCCCCCCCCCCCCCCCCCGCCCATGGAAATTCTAGATCCAAACACACAACCCTCAACATGAAACACGCACTGGGTAGGTGGCATGATGGCTACGACAGCCCCACCGGGACAAACAGAAGGTGGGGGCGGGCAGGGATGGGAACACACGTCCCAGATGCCTGTTGTTGGGACACCACAGGGACAAGAAGAAGAACCCAGTGCCGAGGAAGGGTTTTTAAAAAAATGATTGATTTACTTGAGAGAGAGAGGGAGGAAAGGAGAGCGTGCATGCATGCGAGAATCTTCAAGCAGACTCCCTGTTGAGCGTAGACCCCCATGCAGGGCTTGATCTCACGACCCTGAGATTGTGACCTGAGCCAAAACCAGGAGTTGGACACTCAACCGACTGAGCCACCCTGAGAAAGGATTTAAATAATAGCTAAAAACTTCCAAAATTTTGCAAAACATGTGAAAATGCAAACATTCAAGAAGTGAGCAGACTCCCAATGGCTAGACAGCCCCAGAGCAGTCCTGCCCAGACGCTGCAGCTGCCGGCAGAGAAACCTGCAGGGTGGCAAACGGCGCCCTCCCACCAGGAAGGGTTGAGGGCCGGGGCTCTTAGCAAGAATACTCGGCTGCAAAAGGAAGGGGCACGACTTTAAATTTGTTTTTGGAAAGATTTTATTTTTAAGCCATCTCTACCCCTAACGTGGCGCTCGAAATCATGACCCCGAGATCAAGCGTCAGATGCTCCGATGGAGCCAGCCGGGCGCCCTGGAAGTGGTAGGATTTGAAAACACCGAGAGAAGGTCCAGGAAAACTAGTCCGGGGAAGGACCCGCGGGGCCCATAGACGGCCAGCGTGTGGAGGGTGACCACAGGGCCAAGGGGCCGGGGTGGGGGGGCAAACGCTCAGCCCAAGACGCAGGAGAGAGAGGCTGGTGCGGAACTGGAAGGCACAGACGGGGAAGGCGGCAGGAGGAATCCCGGGCATGGGCTAAGTGCCCGCAGCCCCAAGAACACGTGGCTCCCGAGGACAGCACTCCCACCAGCAAGAGACAGACACACCACGTCAACACCGATCACAAGACAGCAAGAGGGGCTTTTTGTCTGACATCAAAGGACTGGATGGCACAGTAAACCCCGTGAGAGGAAGAGGGAACTTTGAGGGTCAAGACGCCGTGATGCTCGTCGACACACCCACCAGCAGACACGGACTGAGCCCCACGGCACGGGGAATGGGCAGCCTGCGCGCCGCTCACTCGGGGGTGCGGAGCCGGTGACCCTGCCTGCAGGGACCCAGAGGAGTCGGGACCGCTGCCAGCGGGGCCTGGTGACTGCCACGGGGCGGTCCACTCTATGGGCAGAGCACTCAACCATCTCCACGCACCCACAGGACGCCACCCGCCACAAGTGACCACGTCTGCAGCCAGGACACAAACCTCAACGCTTTCAAAAACCTGAAAACAGAAGCAGCGCGTCCTCCAACCAGAGGGAGTAGAAAACCATCCAAACACACCACACTTCTCAGTAACCTGTGGCTCACAGAACTGGGGACAGACATCAGGAAATGTTGTGAACTCTACAGAAATATGAAAATGGGACGTATGAAAATTTGTGGGGATCAGCTAATGGGCTGCTTTGAGGGAAATGTGTAAGATTAAACACCACGTGAGAGAAGCAAAGTCTCAGCTCCCACCTCAACCAACATACAAGAGAGCAAAATAAACCCAAAGTGGGCAGAAAGGAGAAAAAGTACAGAACTCCACAAAACTTACTTATTGCTTATAAAAACACAGCAAAGTTTCTAAAAAGTTAGTTTTATTTTGAAGTAGGTTGCACACCCAGCGTGGAGCCCAACGTGGGGCTTGAACTCACGACCCCGAGATTGAGACCTGAGCCGAGATCAAGAGTCAGACTCTCTACTAAGCCCCCCAGGCGCCCTTAAAAAGGTCATTAAAAAAAAAAATTGAGGAAACTGATAAACCTTTTGCCAGGATGACCAAGAAAAATGAGGAAACACACACTGTCCACGTCTGGAACGAGGGGAGGCATGGCCACGGACCCCGTGGACACCAAAGGAGAGAAGCAGCAGACCATTCCCACGTGGACCCGACAGCTCAGGCGGAGGTGCACGCGCCCCCCGGGCTCACCTTCTTCATCAGGAGGCAGACGTGGTGGCCCTGGATGGAGCGACTGTACATGGAGGCGCAGGAGTCGACTCTCTCCACCACTGCAACGGAGGGGGTGCGTGAGGCCGGAGCCGGCTCGCACGGAGCAGGGGGACCACCACACAGGCGCTAAGGGCCACATCCCATCTCTTACCAGAAAAATGGTGGTGAAAACAGATCTTTGCCAGAAGGTTCTGGAAGGACATACTAATGCCATCGACTTTGATCGAGCTCATGCTCAGGTCCCCAGACTCCAACAACTTGGCAAAGGCGTCACTGCGGGAAGGACACAGCACAGGGAGGCTGAGGACAGGCAGGCTCCCCAGCCCCCTCCAGGTGGTACCTTCCTTTGGGTGTCTGCAGCGCCGGGTCTCTGAGAGTCCTAGGAGAGGCCATGGACTAACCCATACCGCCCCCCAAATTCCCATGTTGAATCCTGACCCCTAGACTTCAGAATGTGACTGTTTTTGGAGACAGGACCCTAATCCAATATGACCAGTGTCCTAAAAAGAGCAGGTCAGGACACAGACACACACGGAGGGACTGTGGGATAAGGCGGGGTCCACGCCAGCCTCTGGCCCTGGGAGAGAACCAGCCTCTGGCCCTGGGAGAGAACCAGCGTCTGGCCCGAGCCAGCCCTGTGTACCCGCACCACCTGCGCGCTCGCTGCACAACGGGTAGAACGGGGGGGGCGGGTGCACACCTGTAGCAGGGCGTCGTGACCAAGTACGAGGTGCAGCTGAAGTGCAGCTTGAAGTCCAGCTTCTCATGGGTCGAGCCCTCGTCGTTCTGTGGGAGCAGGTGCACAGAATGAGCGGGGAGCAGGGCACCGTCCCAGGGGCTCCTGACACCGCCTTGAGCCCTGCTACCTTGGCAATGAAGGACAGGGTCCCCTTGAGCTTCTGGGCCATGATGATACTCTGGATGGTGAACACAAACTGGGCCTCGTTGGAGATGCCTGGGGAGGGGAGAAGGAGCGGGGCCCGAGAGCGGCGTGGGGCAGTGTCCAGCTGCCGTCCCACACCCTGGCGGGTGGCAGGGACACAACCCCACCCGGGGCCCGTCCTCAGTGCCGTTCACCTTGGTCAGAAAACAGGGCTCAGCCCGAGGGACGCCAGGTGACGGGGGTGGGGGTCCCGGGACCGGGTGGAGGGGCTACAACAGCAGGAGCCCCTGGCCTCCCCCCAGCCCCGGGCGTCCTGCCGGCGGCCCACACACCTGGGGGCAACTGGAAAGGCACGGGGACACCGTCGTGGACGGAGGAGCCCTCCGGCCGAGCCAGCTTCGTGTTGAGCGAGTCCAGCACGTTGAGCTCCATGTTCTTGAGGAAGCTGCAGCTCTGATTCTCCAGGACTACAGACACAGTGACCTGGCTGTCCTTCTGCAGGCTGCCCTGGATGTCGTACGTCTGCGGGGCAAGGTCAGGGTCAGCCAGCCTGCACGAGGGGCCTCGGGACTGCCAGCACCACTTGTGGTGCAAACGCAGATCATCTCTGAGAAGTGCCCAACTCCCTACACAAGGAACAGCATTCCGTGCTGCCTGTGCTTCCAGCCACTCCGGCCCTTTCTCTGACGGCCACTGGCCGACCCACCAGCCCTTTGCCCCACCCACCAGAAAGTACCCCCGGGCCCCTCTCCCCCCAGAAAGCCTCCAGTGGGGGAGGCTCTAGGAGCAGGAGCCCTGGGACGCACTCACAGCCTCCACTGTCCCTCCACACACCCAGAGAAAGGACCCCACCTGCCCCAGCCACTGGTGCCCTAAAACACCCACGCCACTCACCATTCTGATGTAAGAATTCTCGGCCAGGAGGCAGTAGCTGGACATGGGCTGGAAACAGAGGAGAACACTCAGCTTGGGCCAGTGAGAACCCGAAGGTGGCAGCTGCCGACACGACAGGGCCTGTCACGACCCGCCAAGCACTCCAGGCGGGAAACACGGGGACCTTAGAACTGGGGGCAGGGGGGCGGGGTGGGCAAAGAGCTGCCCCGGGTCCTGGACAACGAGCCTGCACCTTAGGGACTCCTGTCACGTGACAGCGCCGCCTCCCTGATGCCTGGAGCCCCCGGGGCTCACCCGCCCGCGCCGAGGCCCCACTGCCCGCCGGCCCGGGGACGCAGCTCCTAGACTTGGCTGGGCTCTCTCCCCGCGCTGAGGCCTTGGCAGGCCTGCGGGAGGCGAGTGAAGTACCCCTCACCGGGAGAGGCTCCTCATCAAGCGCGCCGTTCTCGACAGGCTCTGCCGCCTTGTCGCTGGGAGGCTTCTTCTTCTTGGATTTCTTCTTGTTTTTAGATCTCTCCTCCTTCTCCTTGTGCTTCTTCTTCTTACGTTTAGAAGATTTCTGGAACCAAAAGAGCAGATCAGGGTTAACTCTGACTTCTCTGGCCAGCGGTGCCCAGCAAGGAAGGCACAGACCGTGGTGGCTCAGGCAGCCGCGGACACACGTCAGTGACACTCTCCTGCGTGGCAGAGCGGACAGAGCGGCAAGCCCCAGGCCCGTGGGGAAGAGGCGAGCACCTGGGAACCCACTGCTCAGCAGGACAGTTGCTGCCCATAGGTACAAACCCATGGGGAGACCAGCAAGAACCCAGACACCAGATCCTCACTGCACCCAAGACAGATGAGAACACACGGCCACGAAGAAATCTGCCCACCCGTGTTCACGGGAGCACGATTCACAACAACCAAAAGGCAGAAACTTCAGTGGGTGAGCGGATACACACAGCGTGTTCCCCACGCGCGGGGAGCGTCCCTCAGCCGCAGACAGGAGCGAGGTGCCCACATGCACTGCCCGGGGGATGGACCCCGAGCCCACGACGCTCGGGGAGGGAGCCAGACACGGAAGGCCACGTGGGATGTGAGTCCGCATGGGTGACACGTCTGGAATAGGCTCATCCACGGACGGGAAGGGGGCTCATGGGGGCTAGGGGCTGGGGGAGGGGAATGGGGAGTGACAGCTGATGGGGACCGGGTAGCTTTTGGGGTGATGGAATGTTCTGGAAGTAAGTAGAGAATGGCCGCACAACCCTGTGGGCGTAGTCACTACCACTGGACCGTGTTCCCTAAAGAGACGACCTTTACAGCATGCAAGTGACAGCACGGCTGTTGTGAAAACCAGAAGCCCAGAAGCACACAACCGGACCCCACCCCCGAAGACCCCATCCCCCCCCCCCACGGGATTCGGGAAGCAGGCAACCAGCCTCATTCCCCCAGTCCTCAGTGCAGCCACGCAGCCAGCTCCCTGACAGCCAGGGCGGGCACCCTCACCTTCTCGGGGTCCCACTCGCTGTCGTCATCCTCCTCCTCGTCACCCTGCTCCTCTCTCCTGGGTTCCTCACCCTCTTCCTTAGGGGCAGTGATGACGGCATTCACTTCAGGCTCTTCCTGCAGGGGGCCGGGTGGTGGGGCTCAAGGGGGTGGCGGGGCCTAGGTGTCCTCCAGCCCCCACCACATCCTGACCCCGGCCTCTTTGGTCAGCACCAAGGTGTGTGGCCACCACACAGCGCAAGCGGCCGGCAGAGGGGCAGTCAGTCTGGGGGCCCTGAGTGTGGTCAGTGCCCAGGCGCCCAGGCCGCATCCTTAACAGGAAGCAACAGCTCAAGGCTGCGCCCAGCTCAGGAGCCGCAGGCTGTGCTGAGGGCCGTTCTTATAGCCACCGACTGGGCCAGACCACAGGCAGGGGACCGGGCTGGCCCACATCTGGCTGGTCTGTGCAAGGGCGCCTCCCAACATCCACACACCCCTGGGGCGGGCAGAGCCCAGAGGAGGTGTCCCTGGACGCCTCGGAGAGGCAGATCGATCAAGGCCCTGTGGAGGACCGTGCAGGGCCGGCACAGGCCGCCCCCCAGGCTCTTACCAGGGCTGGGGCTGCAGCAGGCAGCGGCGTGGTGGACAGCCAGAAGTCTAAGTCCTCGCCCTGAAACCACAGAAAGACAGGCCTTTGGCTTAAGTAGCAGGACAGGCTCCAGACGGGCACGGGCGGCCCCACCCCCAACCAGACAGGCGGCTTCAGCTCTACAGGACCCAAGTGCGCAGGGAGCTGACCACAACGTCAGGGCTGGGGCCCGGGGTGGCACTTCTAGCTCTCTCACGGTCAGAACAAGCAGCCTCAGACGTCCCGTGAACCACCAACCCAACCCACGGTCCACACTTCTTTAAAACCGCCAGCCCTTCCCCCAGTGTGACCAACGGGTGGACACAGAGGGCCGTGAAGTTCAGCGTGGGGGTGTCTGTGGGGCCCCCGTACCTCCTTCTCCTTCCCCTTCTCCTCTCGTTCCTTCTCTCTGTGCTTCTTCTCCTTCTTCTTGGGCTTCTTGATCTTCTTTTCCACGACGGGAACGTCCTCTTTGTCAGCAGACTTGGAATTGTCCACGTTTCTGTGTTTCTGGACAGGCAGCTTCTCGCTGTCAGCCAGGGGCCTGGGGGCAGGCAGGCGGGTCACAGAGTGAGGGGACAGGGACACAGAGGACACAGAGAGCCGTGGGGCAGGCCCGGCCCCGCCCCCAGGCTTACTTGTCCAGGTCAATATCCAGGGCCCTGTAGGGGTCATTGGGATCCTTGTCGTCCTCATCACTAGGAAGAGCGTTCTGAGGAAGAGAGGAGCTCTGTGTCCAGTCCATCCAGCCCCATGCCCAACGAGTCTGCGGAGCCCCTCACCCCCTTCTCAGAAAAGGACAACCAGGCCCACACTCAAAAGGGGACCTCATCTGGGGCAGGAAGCGAGGTCGGGATGTGCCAGGGTCTCCCGCTCACAGCTCAAGACCCCTCTCCGGGGCTTGGGGCACAGTGCGTGCTGGCTCCAAGCCTCCCTGTGCCCCGGGCGTGAGAGCGGGGGCGCCCCAGGGGGCTGACCTCGGGCATCTCCTCGGTGACGATGTCCACCTGCTGCGCTGGGGTGATGTCCTCGTCACTCTCTGTGTGCAGCGAGCCGTGGCGCCGCGGCTTGCCCTTCTTCTCCTTGTCCTTCTTCTTCTTCTTCTTCCTGTCCTTCTCCAGCCTCTGCCGGTGTCTCCGCTCCTCCTCCAGCTTCACGTACTGGTCCGACATGGGCATCCCTGTGGGTGCGCGCATGACCCGGTGCTCAGCCGCTGCCCTGCCATCACCCAGACCAGCCCCAGCCCTGAGAGCCATGTATGGACGGGGGGCCCCCCGGGGGCTCAGCACGGAGAGCCCACCGTGGTCTGTGCTAGAGGGAGGCGAGCAGAGGCTTTCTGAATGCCGACAGGCAGGCCCAGAGCAGCTGGGGTAGGTGGGGGGGCTAGGACTAGGGGAAGGGGAAGGAATGACGTGGCACGAGCATTAAGACACGTGGGCCCTTGGCCTGTGCCCCCCATTCACCCTCCAAGCTGGGACCCACCACAGCCAAGGAGGCCGCAGGGGTGCGGCAGAGAGCGCGCACGGCAGGCGGGAGGCTTTCAAGGCCAGGCCTGACCGCGTCTGGGAGCTAGGCCTGGCCCCCCCACCTCACTTACACTGCCCGTGCAAATACTTGCCTGGCACCTTCAGGGGCACCGAGAGGTCTATCTGCACCACGGGTATGTGCTCCACACCCGGCATGTCCTGGTACCGCTAGAGAAGCAAGGACCAAGGCGTTACTGGGCAGAGTGCACGACAGATGGGGATGCCGAGGAGGGGCTGCGTCCCAGCACGAAACATGCAGACGGCCTGGGGTGTGTGGGATCCCGCTGGGGGCGGGGGGCGTGGGGCGTGGCTCCCTACAGACTGGGGGACTGGTCCGTCAGGGTACAAGCACAAGTCAGAAAGCTTCCGCCCACTGTTTCTGTCTCGATCGCCTACTTAGTTTAGAAAAGCAGTGCAGGCCGGAACCTAACGAGCACTTGCGCCCACCAGGACGGCCGGAGTCAGAAAGCCAGACGTGACAGGAGCTGGTGAGGGTGCATGCGGCAGGTGGGGGCCGTCTGCGGGCCCTGAGAGGGCCGAGCAGAGTCACGAGGTGACCTGGCAATCCCAAGAGAAGCGAACCAAGAGAGCACCCATGTGCAGCTGTGTCCGCCTGGCAGAGCCTAGTGGGTGGAGGACACGGATGAGGGCAGTGGACACCACCTGGATCAAGAGCTGGAAGGTGAAGCTGCCTGTACTCGGTGTTGTGGGCGGGACCCACCTGGCAGCTGGGCCACATGGACCTACTGTGACAACGAAGTGCCGTCCTGCAGATGGGACCCCTAGGGGGTTGTGGGGGAGGAGAGCGTCTGTGGAAGACGACCTGGAACCAGCCTTACCTTCTGGGGGGACGGCGAACTTTTGATGTAGAACGGGTTGTTGGCCTGTTCCTGCTTCCGCGCTTCTCGACGCTGCAGGAACAGGATTCAAGTCCGTGAATGCACGTGGGTCACACACCCACCCTGCTAGGCCGCAGAACTTTACTGTCAGTCCTCAGCCAAGAGAAAGACCACAACAGGAGCAGGAATGGGGTCAGGAACGACCCAAAGAGGTGGGGATGACCATCTCTGTTTCAAGGATGGGAGCTCAGATAGGCTGGATAAGCTGTCTTGAGGCCTTTCAGCTCCAAAGAAGAGCTGAGCTGGGAGTCAGCTCCCATTGCCTGGAGATTCAGCCTGCACAGGGGTGGGAGGAAGGGCTCCTGGGGGGCACCTCTTATTTCAGAAAGGAAAGAGCCAGACACAGTGGGGTGGGGAGCTGGGGTAACACAGTATCTGTTCTTCTCCAGGCTTTCTGAATGTTGCACGTTGTAAATCCTGCACCCAGGAGGCAGGAGCAGAAGCCCCCGGAAACCAGGTCAGGCCCCCCTGGCTCTTCCTGAGGAGCTCTGGGCTCCAGAGAAGCCGCTTCTCATTTCAACGAAACCCAACCCAGACTTCAAAGGGCAGCTGAATGCTCCCTGGAGGACCACAGGGCTGAGCCCAGACCTGCTAGGACCACGCACAGCACACGTGGGCTCAGGGTTCAGCGTGCTCGAGCGAGGCCATCTGCCCTGGAGGCCCCGGTGGGCAGGAACCCTGCCTCCGCACAGCCGGTGCTCACCCGGGCTAGCTCCTCCTCATCTGCCTCCGGCAGCTGCTGCTTGGCATGGCGCTGCTCCTCCTCATGGAAGATGCCCTTGGGCTTCTCGTCCTCAGACTCGCTGTCTGAGGGCGGCTCATTGATCCAAGCATCCAGGTCCAGGCTATAAGACACAGTGAGGTCACAGGGCAGCTCCAGCATGAGTGCTCAGCCCTGGACGCTCACAGCAGTACACGAAGCAGGAACACCCCTGTCCTCTTGCAGACAAGGACATGAAGGCTAAGCCGCCACTTGAGATCACAGCTACCCAGGACAGAGACATCAGTCAATGCCCTGCTGCACTTTTGCTCTCGCGGTCCCGCCTGCCATCCCGGCCCATGTCGTCTGACCCGCTGCGCAGCTCACCCTTCAGGAACCGGGACTTTCTTCTGTGCCTTGGGGGCCACCGGATTCAGCTCCCCAGCAAAGAGGGCGCTCACTTCTTCTGCCACTGGCACGTCCTTGGCCTGAAGCTTCTGGATGTGCTTGACCAGCTGCAAGATGCAGGACGCCTGAGAGGACCACAGGGGAGTCACAGGGGGTCACAGAGGACTAGCCCTGAAGGCCATTAGGCAACGTGGCTCATTGCTCGGACCACGTGGATGCCCAGCCCAAGGAAGGCGAGCATGGAAGCCCCTTGCCTGAACCCTACTGAGAACATCCAAAAGCTCCCAGAAGCCATGGGCTCTGTGGAAGAAGCATCCAGTGAGGAAGAAATCAGCCCACAAATAAGACGTGGGGGTCACGAGCAGAGGGGGCACTGTTGTCCAAGAGAACCGCTTGGACAGGCCTGGGCGGCCCCAATGACCCGCAGCTCCTGCTTCCAGGAGACACATAGGCACCTCTGGATGCTGTTGTCTGTGAGCTCCGACTTAGGGCTCTGCCCGAGCGTGGCTCCCAGAGTGACTCACGGCTAGGGGACCGCGGCCACCAGCTGCGCTAATGTCATGCAGATGCTCTCAACCGTGGAGGACCGGGCCCAGCGAGTGACATTCAGTGCTCGTGTGCAGTTTGGAAACCTGAGCGCCCTGTGTCACCCACAGGGCACCAGAAGCGGCCTGGCCTCTGATGCCCACAAACTCCCACCCAGCTGCTGTCACACAGGACGTGCCAAACCAGCTCTCACCGCGGCGGGAACCCCGGTCCTCACCCACTGAGAAACCCGCTGCCAACAGGATGCTTCCCTCAAAGGCCAACGACACACCCTTACAGCGGCTCCCACTTGTTTGTTGTCTTGTGTCCCCTCCCCCTCCCCAGGCCCCACCTGTGGGCCAGCACCCCCAGCCTCCCCCACCACAGGTGGCCCAGATCTGCCCACATCCCCGGCTGGGGCAGAGCCCTGGAAAATGCATTTCTCCAAGTTGCCCTTGGGGAAAGGCAAAGCTGGGTGCTATTGGGAAGACACAAGCACGAGATATGGGCTCTTCCAGAGGTGGGAGCCCCCTGAGAAACACTGACCCGCTCCTGGACCTCCAGGTCCGCGCTCTGCACGAACTGCGGCAGCCGGTCCACCATGAGCTGGGTAACGTCCTGGGCCGCCTCTGGCTCCGCAGCCTGCTCCTTCTGCTGCAGGATGGATGCGTACAGCTTGACCACGTTCTGCACGTACACGGCCTGGATGTGGCCGGGCAGGGTAGTGACCTTGGGCCGCAGCATGGCCTCGAGGGTCTGGTGGGGCTCCTGCAGGTGCCTGCAGACAGGGAGGGCCTGATGAGCACGCTGCCCCTGTGGCTCCCAGCCCCAGGACCGCTCTGCTACAGGGTCACGTGGGCGCACTCCCCTACCCGGGGTAGGAGGGAGAGGACTCTAAGGAAGAGAACAGTGCCCGAGGGACAATCACACAGTAGCCGCAGGCAAAAGCATCAAGAAGAGCAAACAAAAGCAAAGCGACAGCACCATTTGGGTGACGGAGCGTCCGCAGCTGCAATGGGCAAGGAAAAGAGAAGAGCTGGGGACAGATGCAGCTGTCCTGGGCCGCGCTGGGACCGGCTGCTCGCTCGTTCTCGGGGCGGGAAACACGTGTGCTTAAAGGAGCTCTTTCGGCAGAGAGAAGCCCCAAGGAGGAGAGACCAGGGCGGCCAGCAGGGGCCCGGGGACACGGGTCTGCCGGCACCCCTCTCCCCCCGGGGAGCCACTCACTCGGAGAACTCCCCGCAGATCCAGGCGGCTGCGTAGAGCACCTCGCAGATGCCGCTGCGCTGGGTGCTGCTGGCCACCAGGTGTGCGCTGTCGAGCAGCGCGGACATCTGCGACACGGCGAACTTGCGGATGGCCCTCACGCGGATGGCCACGTCCAGCATCTGGGCAGCGATGAGGTGGCCGTGGCGGGTGCCCTCCAGCCGGGTCAGCTCCACCAGGACGCTGATGTACCTGCAGGAGGGAGCCCTTGAGGCGTGCCCCTGGCGCCAGCACCCGCCCCCCGGGCTGGGGCACGGACCACTGGAAGTTCGTGACGTGCTGGTAGTTGCATTGGCTGCAGATGTCGATGATCTTCGTCAGCAGCTCATCACGGTAGGTCGTGCCCTCGGCCTTGTCCACGTGGCTCATGAGCTTCTTGACAATCTCCACCAGGTTCTTCTTGGACACCTGGGAGCGGGTGGAGCTGGTGAGGGCAGGGCAGGGCCGGCGTGGGGCGGGGCGAGCAGGCCTGGGGCGGGGCACACACCATTCCGTACAGGAGGTCGAGGGCCCGCAGGCGGATGGACTCGTCCTTGTCGTCCAGACACTGCAGGACCAGGTCCTTGTGAGCCTGCACGGACTTGGGGTGTGTTCTCAGGATCTTGGACATGGCCAGCAGGCCCAGGTACTTCACTGCGGAGATGGCGAGATGTCGCCGTTAACCTGGGCACGCCCTCACAGGCTTCGGGGCCTGCACAGAAAGAGCCAGGCCGGGTCTGCAGCCCGAGCCCGACCACCTAGATGCGGTCAGAATTGGCCGCACGCAGGCCCCGGGGTCCTAGGCGGCACGCCGGGTGCCGGGTGCCCCAGTCTGCCCCTGACCGACCCAGACGCACAAGCCTTAAAGCCGGGGTGGTGAACAGCAGGCCACGGGCCACGTCCGACACGAAGCCCCGTTCTGTGAATGCCCCCGGCACAGTGGCAGACGCTGCTGGGCCCGCAGAGCTGGGCAAAGTCACTGTCCGGCCCCGCACAGGCCAGGTCCGGGAGCGCTTCCCTGCCCCAGACAGACCCGGCGTCAGGTGCGCGCGGGCCGCACGGCAGAGGAGCGTGAGCGCCTGATTGCCTACGAGGCCGACAGCCCGGGCGCCGCAAAGGCTTCGGGCGCAGGACCTACGGGGTGTGCAGGGCGAGGAGAGACTCACAGTTCTGATCGGAGTCTTCTATCAATATCCTCAATTTCTGAACGCAAAGCTGCAAAGGGGAAGGTGACGGTAGTCAGGCCTCCTGAGGCAAGAGTGCAGGCCCAGCCTCAGCCCCTGATCCAGCCTGGAGGCCCAGCGACCTGGGAGGGTGGAGGACGCCGCACCCCACTCAGCGCAGCACCCATCGCACAAGAGGACAGCTGCCTGCGAGCACCCACAGGACACACGTTTGGGGAACGCCTGCCGACGCACACGCTGACACCCCGGTGGCTTCCAGGGGCGCCAACGTTTGTGTCCACCCCCCCAACTGTCAACTGCACAGACACAGGCTGGCCAGGGCCCAGTGCCGGGCGCCATGCGTGAGTGACGGCTGCAGATGTGGGGTGGGTGGCCTATCCCCCGCCCCCCGCCCCTCCCCAGGCTGCTCCCGACTGCAGCGCACAGCAGTCTGCACCCAGGGACGTACCTGGATGCTAGCGCTGTGGTTAGGCATGCCAGAGGACAGGGAGATGAGAACTGAAACAGAAAACCTCGCCTCAGGAACTCGCCAAGCCTCACCCACCCACGTCCACCCTGGGCACTGGGACGCCACACCAGGCACTGCTGGCCCAACTGCTCTCCCGGGGAGGCTGGCTCGCGAGATGGCATCTGGCTGCTGGGGCTCTATGGCCGGAAGCACAGACCACAACCCCACAGCAGGCACCTCCATCCAGGGCAGGTCCGTGGAGCCTGGGCCAACCCCACCTGCTGGCTCTTAGAACCTCCTGAGACCCACCAGCCCTGCCGTGTACCAGGCCTGCTGCCTTGCCCTATGCCCCCAAGCCCCCTGCCCATCAGCGCGGGCAGCTGTGACCCTACTATATCCTGGGTCCCCCACCGACCACTCCAGACACAGAGACTTGCTCTCCAGGTCCTGCATTTGCTGCCTCTAGGCATTAGCCGGCCCCAAAGGCCCACCCTTCCTCTCCCCCAGTGTCACTAAGCCTCTCCCTGAGAGGCTTAATCATGGCTCTAATCATGGAGTGTGGACCCTGGGCCAGCTTCCTGCGAACTGCTCAATTTCAGGCTGCCCACAGGGCCTTGAGGAGGGACCATAAAGCTGGCTTCCCAACAGCTTCAGAAAGACAGACAAGCAATGAGGAGGTGAACCCCGTGGGTCACGACTCTGGCTCCAACAAATAATGTGGGTAGAGGGGCTCAACTTGTCAAGCGTGCAGAAACACATCAGCCAGCGCTGTGTGGTCCTTGGCTGGAGACTGACTGAAACAGGCGGGACTCCAGGCGGACTCTGAGGAGTGCCTTCTGGTCCCATCTGACGAAACCTTTTTGTAGTAGGTTCCTATGCTTAGAACCCACAGGGGATGGCATGGTGCCTGAGACCTGCTCTAAAACTCTCAGGGAAGAAGGTCTTGCTGACAGGTGTGCCACGAGCCATCCCCGCCTCCCAAGGGGATCCAGAGGGGGGTGGCAGGGACATGGGGCGAAGGATCTTGGGATCTTCCCTGCACTGTGGGGCCCCACCTCGGTGTCCAGGGTGGCAGCAGGGAGAGCTTTCCACGTGCCACAGCCGCCTGCCCTAGACCCGGTGGCTGGCCCCTCACCTGCGATGACTGTGTTCACGCACTCGTAGAGAAGGGACATGGCAGACGTGCTGGAGGGAGAAGAGCAGAGGCGTGAGGACCAGGACGCCTGAGAAATGCAGGGAAAGCGCACGTCTGCCGGCCCCCCGTGCACGCAGCTGTCACCCGGGTCAGTGGCATTCCCCAAGGGACACGAGCCTCCCTTTCTAACTGCCAATGGGGCCCTCTGACACTCGCACACACTGAACCCATTCCTGGAACTTTTCTGCTTCTCCACCACAAGACTCTCCCCAGGGTCCCCGTGCCCAGAGGGAGTGCAGGCCTGCAAGTGCCAGACGGCAGGGGTCACGCAAGGGCCAAGGGCTCCAGGGCTCACCTGTGGATCAGGTTGGTGAGAGGCTCAATCAGCTTCTTGCCCAACCTTGGCTCCAAGGGGGTCAGAGCACCAAACTAGGGATGACAGAGGCCGGTGGGTCACTCGGGGCAGGAATAGACTGCACCAACTCCAACCCCCACCCACACGCCCAGGGCGCTCCCAGGACACGCCAGGGCCTTTTCACTCGGTAAGAAAAGGGAAGTTCGGGAGGGATACTTGCCAGTTTGATAATTTTAATGAGGACCCAATTGTTGGTTGAGGAGGTCATCAGCTTGAAGAACAGTGGGGCGAGGGAAAGGTAGTTTTTGGGGTTGCGCCTGGCCAGCTCACAGATGACGTTGACCGCTGCTGACTGCACCCCTTTGAAGTAAAGGGGGGGACCTCCTCATCAGTAGGAGTATCATCAAAATGGAGGTTGCACCTTTATCCAGGAGGACTGTCCTCCTCAGTAGCCTGGTCACCCCTGCTTTGTGCCTGGCACTGTGCTCATCACCTGGGGACATGGTTCAAACTTCTTAAGAGCCAGGCATCGCCTGAGTTTGTGGGGCTGGTCCCCTGAAGGATCAAAGTAACCCCGGTGCAGGACATCCACCACGCCTGCCACCTTGGCTCCTACTTCCCCTACCAGAACTTTCCACACCCTCCCATTCTCCCCGATATAAGGCAGGTTCCCCCGAGACAAGCTGAACTTGCCTCACGCTTAGAGAAGCTGTGTGAGCTCAGCCCAGAGAGTCCTCGATGAGGGAAGGACTGACCGAGAACAGGAGGAAGGTTGGCATGAGCCCTGCGGTGTGGGACCACAGTCAAGGCATCAGAATACCCGTGAATGCCAATAGGCAGACAGACGGCCACAGCCAGGCACTCCCCCGTGCGTGGATGGCGGGTGTCTACTGAGTGAGTGCCTGGAAGAGGGGACGCCCAGCGCCCAGAGCTTGGGTCTACATCCCACACCAACAAATGGGACCAGCTCCCTGGAGACGTGGTGGATTCCAGGGCCGGAGCGGGGAAAGCAGAAGGTAAACCTGGTATCTCATGGTGCGAAGAAGTAAGGAGATGCCGTCTGTGGTGGGACACCAGGACGGAAATCCCAGGACCTAGCAGCCCTACTCTTCCCTTGCGACACCCTCTACCAGGTCCTCACAGATGCCGGCGGAGCCCTGCGCCCCCCACACCGTCCCACCGTGAATCAACAAACCAGGGTCAGGGTCCTCCAGTTTCTCTTTCAGGCGGGGGAAGGCGGGGCGCAGCGACTCGGGGTATTTCAGGAACACCTTGTACATGATCAGCACAGCCTTCTTCCGGATATACGGCTTGGTGTGCGACATCTGCAGGAGTAGAGGGCCGGTCAGCCTCCCTTCCACACTGCTACTGTTCCCCGCACTTGCCCTGCTCCCCTCCCCCAACACCCAGGCCTCCCCATCTCCACTGGCCACGCCTCACCTCCCCGCACCCGCCCTGCTCACCTTCCTACACCCACCCGTCTCCCCTCCGTCACCAGGAGGGACACCCTCTCTCCAGCCCATCTGGTTTCTGGCCTTCGAGCCGGGCCTGCGCCACTGCCCCGAGTGCAGGGACCACACAACAGGGTCTTGCGTGGAACTGAAACCAGCTTCCCCATGTCCATGACCCTAGACCTGCCCTCCCGAAGCCGAGACCCTTCTCAGACTCACTGGAACCCAATGAAGGACAAAGAGAGGGAGGGGACTTGAACTGGAAGAAGAGCCTTCGCCAGTCAACGCTGGTCTCCGACTCCTCTGGCGTCCAAGGCCTGTCCCCAGAGCAGGGTGCCAAGGGGTGTCCAGGGCTCCCCTCCACACTGGACCATCCCGGAGCTCTTGTCCTTCTGGAACTCTACTCTGGCCAGGAAGGCCGCTGGCCCTCAGGTGGGCACACTTACCACCTGTCCGGGCCCCGGGGAGCCACACCCCGAGAAAGCGCCCAGCCCCCACGACTCACTAGCGTCCTCCCACACTCGCAGCTGCCTTCACCACATCGGCAGCTTTCTGGGTCAGAAGGGCAGTATCTGGGGTCCTGCGGTGGCGGCTCGGAAGCCACCAGGGAGACCACGTGAGCGAGAGGGGGCCACGTGTGGGCAAAGCGACTTACGGTGGGGGGCAGCTGCAGGAGGCAGGGCTGTGGTGCATGGACCCCCATCTAGAAGTAGCACCCACAGTCCGAAACCACAAGCCCGGACCTACGTGTCCACACAACAAACAGGCTGACCTATATGGAAAGAACTCTCCAGAGAGGAAAGCAGCCACCCTTCTGCTCTGCCCAGATAAAACCGATGGGAACGGCCTCCCAATCAGTTGGAGATTTGGGTGAACGACTGATGCCTCTGAGAACCAGGACTTGTAAGAGGACATCCGCATTTTAGAAAAATGCTCTGGACACCCTGGAGGTGAGCAGCAGCTGGGGTTTTTGCCCTTCAAACGGACTGAAGCACAGGAAGTCACTCCATGGCCGGAGAAAGACACGTGGCGTCAGGGATGGGGCAGGAGGGAGCAGGCTCACCGAGCACACTGCCTGCTGGGAACCAGTGAGGTGGGAGCTGGTGGGGCGCGCGCTGGATGGCACGGGCGCTCGCCCAGGCGCCACCCACCTCTGGCCCCAAGCAGGGCTATTGGAAAGGAGGTGAAGAAAGAACGTGAGGGTGACAACGGCCCGAGGCTGGGTCCCAAGGCAGGGGGCGGGGGGCGGGCACAGCAACTCAGTCTCCCGTCTCATCCGGGGGAACCCGGCCCGTTTCTGCACACCCGAGGGTTTTTGGTGTGACGTTTAACCTCGGTTTTCCAGGCCCCTTGGCAGACCAAGTCATGTCACAGAGCGAAGGCCAAGAGGCTTGGGCACACTCACAAACTCACCAGGGTCATGATGTCGTTGGCCAAGTCTCTGGCAAGATCTGGAGTAACAAAACAGGACAGGCCAGTCAGCGCAACGCCAGTGTCATACTGGCTGGGGCTGCTCAGGTCCTGCAAAGGAGGGCAAAGAGTGAGCAGGCAGGTGCCAACGGGCAGCACCGGCTCCTGGCTGGGGGTCTGGGCCTGGGCCTGCATGAGGGGCGCCAAGCAGCCGCCAGTTCCAGGGAGCATGGCCCGCAGTCCAGGCCCAGCCCAGTGTCCCAGCACTCAGGGGGCCGCATGCGTGAGAGCCCTGGGGGCCGCGTGCGTGAGAGCCCCGGGGCTGAGGGGCCAGCGCGGAAGCCAGGAACCTCCGCCGCTCCTGGGGTTTCTCCTCCACGACAGCCAGGATGGCTCCTCTGGGCCCCTCCTGGAGGCAGGCCAGCTCTGGCCCGACTTTCCTCTCTCAGGTGAGCAGGAAAACCGGCCATGAGAGCGGCACACGCCCGGCCCAGACCCCCGGTCACTCAGTGTGGCTCCCACTGAGACGGCCTCACCTCGACACCAGAAAAACGTGCGGATCACACGCTTGCTCTACAGAGACTGCCCTCTTTTTTTAAAAGATTTTATTTATTTATTTGACAGAGAGAGACACAGCGAAGAGAGGGAACACAAGCAGGGGGAGTGGGAGAGGGAGAAGCAGGCTTCCCGCCGAGCAGGGAGCCCGATGCGGGGCTCGATCCCAGGGCCCCGGGATCATGACCTAAGCCGAAGGCAGACGCTTAACGACTGAGCCACCCAGGCGCCCTGGGGAGACTTTCCTAAGGAACTCCCCAAACTTCATACAGCGTGGTAAAAACATACCAAGGCGCGTTTTAAGAGGTCACCTTCTGGACTGCAATAATAACCCAAAAACACCGACTCCTAAAACCCATTCCGGCCTGAGCTGACACAGTAAAACTGCATCGGACCCACGGTACAGAACCCGGGCCCTAGATGACCACTCCTAATTCAGCATGATTTACAAAGGGCCAGTGAAGGGCCACCACAGGGCTTTTCAGAAATGGAGGTCTGTGGAGAGGACAAGGGTCACCATTAAACAGGGAGAGCCCCACTCGAGGGGCTCCATGGGGAGTGGGGGACAGGGACGGTGTGCAGAAGTTGTTCCAGAAGTTGTGGGTTTATTTAAAATGACACACTCGCAGACTACAGACATTGGGGACGAGAATGGAGGAGAATGTTTTACGACAGAGCAGGCATATCCTCTGCTCCATTACGGGGACAGCTCACGCTCAGGCGGTCTCCCAGCAGAGCAGATCTAGGGGACCTGCCTCTGGCACGTCTCTGTGCAAAGCGGTGACCATCTAGGCCTAAACAGAGGTTGCTACAGAAGGGTGGGTAGGGAGTGTCCTGTGCCCAGCCGGCCGGCAGGAAAACCCAAGCTGGGCCAGAGCCCCTCCACCCTCCTCCTTCGGCTGCCCCCCCGTGACACACCCCCACGAGCTGCTCCCAGCTGAGCTTGCCCCTCACAGCCACGGGGCACCCAAGACGCCCGGTGCTGCCGCACAACCTGGCCCGCGGCTGGCTGCCTCAGAACCACAGGCTCCGTGCTCGGCCCAGCAGCCCGTCCTGTGCCAACGTGTACCCTGGCCAGTGCTATGCTGGAGTGCTGCAGGGTCTGCCCAGGAGCCCAGCCCAGGTTCCCAGGCCCCCCTGCGGGGGCAAGCACACCTCATGGGGTCTGGCCTGTACATCCAACCGTCGCCGAGCCTCTGATTCTCCCTGACACCCCCTCTTACTACTCCACAAAAGATGCTCAAAGCTCTAGGACCAAGGAAGAAATTTATTACTCAGGGATCTTCAAGACCATCTCCAAACACACATTATACATGACTAAGACATGCATGCAACGTGACTCAGAAGACCTGGTGGGCAGGGGTGCCTGGGGGGCGCAGTCGGTTAAGCATCCAACTCTTGGTTTTGGCTCAGGTCCTGATCTCAGGGTCATGAGATCGAGCCCCTAGTCGGGCTCTGTGCTCAGCACGGAGTCTGCTTGTCCCTCTCCCTCTGACCCAGTGGGCAGAAGGGCCCCCATGCGGAAGGGTGTGCACCTCAGCGAGCACTCCTGCCCGAGGGAGAAGGGCATGAGAGGAGGACAGCGGCCGGGAGCCAGCCTTCCAACACGCACAGGCACCAGTGAGGGAAGATGGAAGTCTGGCAACACTGTGGCCTCACCCGCGGCCCGAGAGCAGACAGACCCGCTACACCACCTCTGGGTGTCTTCGGACAATAGCGTGGCCGTGTTTGGAAGCCACGGGCTTACGACGGGGTCACAACAGCGAGAGCTTGCTGACCTCAGCGCTTTCTAGTCACCGCTCGCTCGGAGCACCAGAGAGGCTGACACGGAGAACATGGTGGGGACGGGGGACAGGAGGGCACCCGGTGAGGGCCCATGACAGCCACGGGTGCAGGAGGGCCGCCTACCTTGCGGATCTGGTTCGTTGTCAGCATGATGACGTCGGTCCCCTCGTGAAAGCACTGGGAAGCAGCAAGGTAGCCGATCCGCTGTGAGTCAGACATGAGGGCATCAGACACGAGACAAGGGAGCCCCCAGGCCAGGGAGCGACAGCCTGCGGCCAGCCTCGGGGCCTCCAGAAGTCATTCGAGGAGGAGGAGGAGGAACCGGCCGCAGAGCTCCGAGGATGCAGGCTTTGAAACATAAAGTTCTCGTAAGGTCGGCCACACCACCCGGTCCTCTGCGAGCACGTGTCCTGACCACCTCCTTGGCAGCCCGGAACTGCCTTTGTGACAGGGTATGGAAGCCAGCCCACGCACTAGCTCTCCTTAGCTCTCAGATCTCCCTGCCAGGCTGACGCAGACGCCTCCGTCACTCTTGCACGTGATGCTTTCATGCCCAGACCTAGCACCTCCTGCATGCTGCTTCAGCGAGGGGCCCGCGGGCAGGACGACCGTGTCCATCAGAGGGGAGCCCAAGACTGACCCAGCCAGTGACCCACAGGCGGGTGCTGGGGCCCAGGGACCTGGAGATGGTCTCGCCGCCCTGCTGGCGCGCGTTCCCGTCGGAACCTACCCCAGCCCCGGAGAACTACGCAAGGCCCTCCGGCAGGTCATGGGTGTTGACAATCACTCTGCAGAGTATTTACTAAAGTGGGAGCCACGCTCACGTTACGATACCAAGTAAGGAGGTAGGCCCCAGACCACTCTCAGGCAGGGCCTCCGTGAGGTGCAGGAAAACGCTCAGAAACACTATGAGGCCCTGGGGCTGGGGGCACATGGGGACCTCCGAGTACGACGGTCAGTGCTTGCTCGTTTTGGGGGAAAGAATTACAAGTTTGTTTTAACTAGTATTACAAAATGTACAACCAACCCTATGAACCCATTTCACAGACATCCCTTAAAGTTGAAAGACAAACACCATGCAGGTTACAGTTAATAAAGAAGATGACGAACGCCAAGGTGGCATCTAAGGGCCAAGGCTCACGTCCCACACTCTGTTTTTGCAGAGCGCGGCCTCCCACCAGGGCATGCCCTCCACCCGTGAGCAGGAGGTTCGGGTCAAACGGCAAGCTCCTCCACCTCACCTTGAACGTGAACTTGGAGGCGCTCATCACTTCTATGATGTTGAAGGCAGCCCAGCTGATGTCATAGCCCAACATCTGTAACTGTTGGAAAGACAGGCCCAGTGATTTCCACTCACACGCCAAGGCTTGAACCCCAACATTCAGCACTGTCTGAGCTGGTGGAGGAGCAAACACAGTGCACATGCCCAGTGGGGGGGCCTCGCCGAACACACACCCTGGAGGATTTTGTTTCTTCTGGCGCTAGTCCTTGCATTTAGAACCCCAGGGACGGGCTCATCACAAAGGCGGAGGGTAAGCGCCTGCAGCTGAAATGCCAGTGTCCACGAGCGCTGGTGCAGACTCCCCGCCAGTGAGAGTGAACCGGCTCCCCCTAAAAGCTCCAAGGTGACGGGATGCCCCCCGCAAGCCTTCCCCCTCCCTTCTGACCAGAGACGAGGCCAGACGAGGGGAGTCTGCCCCAGGCCAGGTGGGGTCCGCCGTGCCCTGGGCCATAGGATTATCACGACATGCCCCCCCCCCGCCCCAACTCTGAGAAATTAGTCCTGCGTGCCAAGGCCAGCACCTGGAGCTAATGTTGTTGATCCCTGTTTGGCAGGTGGGTAGAAATGGGCAGTGAGTGGACAGAGGAGGGATGGAGGGATGGCTAAGCAGCCTGACCGCAGCAGGGGTGTGGGAGGGGGCGGCCCTGTGAAGGGCTGTTGCCTGAGCAAACAGTCCTTGGTACTTACGTAGGTCAGCTTGCAGACTGCATTTGCTTTTACTGCAATGTTGTCCTGCTTCAGCTCTTGCTTGATTTCATCAATGCACTGAGAGATATATTTTGCCTGAAAGGAAAAAAAAAATGAAAAATTATAAGTGCCTGACTAAAACAGTTAAGAATAATTACTGCAGAAAGAAGCCAAACACCAAAGGCCACACAGTGTGATTCTGTTTACGTGAAACATCCAGAGCAGGCCCATCCACAGACACAGGAGGTGGGTTTGTGGGTGTCAGGGGCTGGGGCTTCTTCCTGGGGTGACAGAATGTTCTAAAACGGACCATGGTGCCGGCTGCACGACTCTGTGAATGCACGACTAACTAAAAACCACCAAACGGTACTCTTTAAATAGGTGAGTTGTACGGTACGTGAACATCTAATAAAGCTGTTATTTAAAAAGGCGATTTCAGGGGCGCCTGGGTCGCTATCAGTCGGGTGATAGTCTGATTCTTGATTGCGGCTCAGGTCATGAGATCGAGCCCCATGCTGAGCTCTGCGCTCAGCAGGGAGTCTGCTTGAGATTCTCGATTCTCCCTCTCCCTCACTACCCCCCCCACCAGCTTGCACATATGCTCTTCCTCACACTTTTTCTCTAAAATAAATAAGTCTTTATAAAAAAGCCATTTCAGTGTGGTAAGATGCCCAGGATTCCCTCACAGTTCTCCTGGAGAAGAAAGGAGGGTGAGAGGAGCAGGTGCCTCAACATCTATTTATTCGATTTTCCCAACTTGTGTGCATAGCTCATGTTTCTTTCTTTCTTTTTAAAGATTCTATTTTTAAGCAATCTCTACACCCAACATGACTGAAATCAGGGTCCCCAAGATCAAGAGTTGCATGCTCCTCTCAGCCAGCCAGGTACCCCTAGCTCATGTTTTCTACGTGGAAAAGTTCTAAAAGTTAAAAGAATTTCAACACAAAAAGTTAAGACATGGAAATCTTCCTGATTCTCTAGTGTAGCCTTTTAACAATTTGCTCCTGAGACTTGCACAAAGCTGGGAAGCAACCCCCAGGTCCCACCACCTGGTGTCCCTGCCCACCGTCCACCTCACGGGCCCCTCTGAGGATGACGCCCAGCTAGGTGCTCAACACCGAGCCCTCCCCATCCCCAGCCGCTCCTGGAAGCCGGTCTGGGTGTCTCTGTGGCTCCTGTGGGCTTCTCTCAAGGAGCAGTGTGTCAGGGCTCACGCACGCTGCAGAAAGGGGTCCCGGCCCCACCACATGCATACAGACCACCTGGTGTTTATCTAGTTGCTGGAGGACGGACATCTGCATCTTTCCCACTTCTCCACCCTTGTGAGTTGAGCTGCAGTGTTTGTGGGAACATATGTGTTAGGATTCCCTTGGGTTTCCTCTCGAATTCAGCATGTCTACCACTCAGACAGGTTTGACCTGAAGCAGTTCTGACACATGAGGACCAGAGCCACTGATGTGCCTTCTGGGAGCAGCGAGGCACAAGGCTCCCATCACCCCTGCCCCAGAGACACACAGCCCCAAAGAGAACCCATGAGGTGAGTGGCCACTGCAGGGCTCGCAATGAGTTTGTCCAGCCAATGCCCCAGCCCCACACATGCCCAGCACTTCACAAAGCACAAGGAGCCTCCTGTCTGTCATCTGACCAATACCAACAACCGCTAGAACATCCCCAGCCGTCCACCAGGTGGCAAGATTCGATGGTTGGCCCCTGCGGCGCCATCCCAGGAGTGACCGCTTCCCAAGAGACCCGGATGGCAGGCACAGACGGCAGACTCCTGCTCTGAGTGCCCTGTACCCTGACCTCACACGCTCCGGTCACGTCCCCCCAGACCACAGCCCGTTCTGGCCTGAAACGCAGGCTCACGGGGAAAGGAGCTCTTCGAGCCATCTCTCCGCCACAGATGTTTTATGAATATTTGATGATTCGGAGCCATGGAGCAAGCGTCACTATAGCTTTCTGACAGGCTTTGAATTACTGAATCCCACTCGGGGAGCTGCAGTCCCGCCTGGCGCACAGACGGCCCCTCCCGCGTCCCTGATCACGACTGTGAACAACAAAAGGGAGAGAACAAAAAGATGGTCACAGGTGTTGGAGAAACCGGCCGTCACACACAGAGGACGGGGCTGGGAGATGGCGCAGCGCCGTGGGAGACAGCCCGGCAGCTCCCGAAAGGGCAAACACAGAGTCCCGCTCCTGGGTGTACACCCGCGAACACCAAAAACAGGGATTCAAACAAAACCACCCCCTGAACGTGCAGAGTAGCGTGGCTTGCGACAGCCCCAGAGAAGAAACTCAAATGTTCTGCTGCTGCTGGATCAATACAATGCGGTCTACCTGCACACAACCCTCTTCCAGACAGTCTAGGGCCTCCCCACCCAGCTTTCAGGAGGAGCACACACAGCCCACGGCTGCTGGTGTCCAAGGGGCTCCCATCGGACCAAGCCTCCCACAAA
The DNA here is from genome assembly GCF_011800145.1 of Mirounga leonina. Taxonomy (NCBI): domain Eukaryota; kingdom Metazoa; phylum Chordata; class Mammalia; order Carnivora; family Phocidae; genus Mirounga; species Mirounga leonina. The sequence goes on along the minus strand of NW_023270855.1, from coordinate 57,543,942 downwards.
GACAGTCTGAAAACGGTGGGAGGCACTAGAGAACAAACACAAAGGCACTGGGCCTCACGCTGATCCTGGCTTTTATCTCCAGCACCGGGTCGCCGCGGCCTTCAAGAATCAGAAAGCAGAGACTAGGGTTGACACAGCGGCTGCCAAGCGAGGAAGGAAATCCCAGACAGAGGGGGGTGGGGGATGCCCACACTCCGCACACAAACCCAGCCCAAAGCCTGGCTGACCCGGAGCCAGGAACGCACGATGCACGGTTCACTCCACACAGCCGGATAAAGCTAGAAGTGAGCACATTTCACCTGCCTCCTGCCCATGACAAGGGAGGCAGAGCTGGAGTTCCAGCCCAGACAAGCTAACTGCCCCCAAACAATACTTCCCACAGAACAGAACAGAATCTAGGGCCTCTACAACAGACCAGTCACAACATTCAGGATATGATCCGAAGTTCTTCAAAATAAGAAACAGGAAAACACTACCTAGACTCAAGAAAAAAAGACAATCATGGTGCACTGGCCCTGAGCTAGCCCCAATGATGGAATTAACACCCAAAGATTTCAGCTTCACAACTGTAACCATGATCTCACGGACCAGAAAAAAAAAATGCCCATAAAGAATAAAAAGAGGGGAAATCTCAGCAGAGAAAGTCAAGTGATATAAAACAAGCAAATGGAAAGTCTAGAATTGAAAAACAATTTCTGAAATAAAAGAGTCACTGAATGGGCTGAAGAGCAAACTGGAGATGAGAGAGAAAGTCAGCAAATTTGAAGATGGAACAATAGAAACCAGCCAGTCAGAAGGACAGAAAAGTTTGAGAAAAGATGAGCTGAGCCTCAGAGTCTGTGGAACACCATCACAAGGTGTAACATATGTGTAACTGGTGTCCCAGAAAGGTAAGGGTGGGACAGAGAATATATTTGAAAAACAAATGGCTACAGCATCCCCAAATTTGGTGAAAGACATAAATTTACAGGTTCAAGAAGCTCAGCACCCAGGAACAGAAAACGAAAATAAAACCACACCCAGACAAATCAAAGTCAAACTGCCAAAAATTGAAAATTAGGAGAAAATCTTTTTTTTTTTTTAAGTTAATTTATTTACATAATCTCTACCCCAGTGCGGGGCTCGAACTCATGGCCCCGAGAGCAAGAGTCACATGCTCTTCCGACGGAGCCAGCCAGGCGCCCTGGGAGAAAATCCTGAAAGCAGCCAGAGGAAAAGGACGTGCTACATACAGGGGAGAAAGGATCCACGCTGTCGTCAGAAACCATGGAGGCCGCGTGATGGTGGGGAAACTGCTGACCTGAGTTCTCTACCAAAGACAACATCCCCCAGGGAATAAAGGTGGACACACGGAGCCCGGTGACATCCATCCCTGCACCTCAGGGCACTCACTGGGGAGGACAGATGAGCCTCACAGAAGCGGGGCTGACTTTCAGGAAGGTCCTGCGTGAACATTAGTTTTTAGGTGGAAAAGAGGCGCACGGCTCGTGGCTCCTGCAGACAGGAAAAGGGGACTCATAAGGACAGAGAAGAATCTGTCTCCTGCTCACTCAGGAGGACTTAAATATTACCTTACGCAGAGTCATGGGAAGGTAAAGGAAGGAAAGTGCAACACAGACATGACATTCATCTCTCATCCACATACAACACTGCTAACAAAAAAGCAGAGTACCTATTCTCCTTTTACAACAAGAAAACAAAATTGGTCAGGGCATGCAGACATGATCTAGATCCAGAAAATTATAATAAAAATGTAAATTAGAAAGATTTTAAAGTCTAAGGTATAAGTGACTACAAAGCATTGAGATTTATTTATTTTTTAAATTTTATTTATTTATTTAACAGAGAGAGACACAGCGAGAGAGGAAACACAAGCAGGGGGAGTGGGAGAGGGAGAAGCAGTCTTCCCGCTGAGCCAGGAGCCCGACACGGGGCTCGATCCCAGGACCCTGGGATCATGACCCGAGCCGAAGGCAGATGCTCAACGACTGAGCCACCCAGGCATCCCGCACTGACATTTATTTATTTATTTGTTTTAAATAGACTCCGTGCCCAGCGTGGAGCCCAACGTGGGGCTTGAACCCACAAGTCCCTGATGAGATCAAGACCTGGGCAGAGATCAAGAATTGGATGTTTAACAGACTGAGCCACCCAGGAGCCCTGACACGAAGGGAAGGGAAGGGAAAAGAAAAGGCGGGGGGGGGGGGGCGCCTGGGTGGCTCAGTCAGTTGGGCATCTGCCTTCGGCTCAGGTCACAATCCCACGGTCCTGGGTTGGAGCCCCATAGTGGGCTCCTTACTCAGCAGGGAGCCTGCTTTTTCCTTTGCCCCCCACCCCGTGTTCTTTCTTGCTCTCTGATAAATAAAATCTTAAAAAAAGAAAGAAAGTGAGAGGTACAAGCATGACTCAATTTCTCAAATACCTCAGCCTGTTCTGTGCAAATTCACACTTCAGCACAGAGCAAACCAAGGAATGGAATGCATGCCCTTTCCACATCATCTTCTTTATTAGAGAATTTAACTTAAAACAAAGGACACAAACTTCCCTTACACAGGAACTCCTCAGGTCTAATACGAAATAACCATTTCGACCCTGGCCACTTTGCAGAGTTCTCTGAAGCACTTTATTTAAATCTAACAATCAAAAGTCAAACAAAAACCCACAACAGATTCCTAGGCCCTCCCTGGACTAGTGATGTCAGGATCTCCAGGGTGAGGCCCAGAGTGGGTTTCGCAAAGCCCCGCAGTTGGTTCTGAGGAGCACAGCTCCATCCAAGGCTGGACCCTGGACTTGTTTTTAAGAGCAATTTTAGGTTCAGAGCAAAACGGAGTGGAAGGTGGAGTCCCCCCAGACCCCCCTCTCTGTAAATGCACAGCCTCCCCCATGACCAGCATCCCCGCCAGAGCCCGATGTTTGTGACAGCTGACGGACCAACACTGGGACATTATGAACGACAGGCCTCAGGGGACACCAGGGCTCACTGTCAGTGCCGCGCACCCTGTGGGTTTGGACGAATGTCACGGGCAGCGATCCACCATCACAGCGTGGCACAGAGCAGTTCCTGGCCCTGCCGACCCTCCGTGCTCCACCCAATCACCCTCCCCCACCCCGGCCACCGCAGATCCTCGTTCCGCCTCCGCGGTTCTGCGGTTTCCAGAACGTCCTAGACCCGGAACCACACGGTGTGCGGCCTTCTCAGCCCGGCTGCTCTCACCAGGGACGTGCCGCTGAGGCTCCTCCGTGTCTCTGCCTGGCTCGATGGCTCATGTTCAGGGCTGGATGGACCAGCCCACCTACCTGCTCACCCGTTGAAGGGCATCTCACTTGCTTCATCCCTTGACATTTTCGAGAGGTTCTCTGGACTGTCCCAAACAGGCCAGTTCTGTCACCGCCCACAGTTGGCTGTGGGCCCCACCGGCTCCCCAGCTCAGGGACTTGGGAGCCCACGCCACTCACTTCATGAGCATGTGCCCCAGGAGTCCTGTGACCTCCGGGCCCCTTAGGTGGTGGAGACCACCAGAGCCTAGTGTGCATGGAAAGTCCTAGTGAGAAATCTAATTAAATCAGTGTTCCAAGCCTTTCAAATTTCTCAGATCAGAAAATTTTCAAGTCATCACAACGGGACAGGGTGGGGACAATTTTGTCCACCTTCGGACAACAACCTGGTTACGGTCTGCCATCAGCATCACTTCAATACATTTTAACCCAAAAATGTAGGAACGTCAGTGAGGAAATGAAAAGATGTCCTCCTGACTATATTCAAGCGTAAGCACAGCGGAGGCTGCTGTCCTCGTTTTCACTTGGCCGTGGCTGGGCTCCTCTACGACCGAGCAAGTCTCGGCGACCCTGGACAAGCACAGACCCAAAGGCCCTACGCCAACACACACAGCCACTACAGTTCCAGCAACTGAAGAGAGGGAGGCTGGAGCAACACAGCAGCCAGAGAGCCCTACCCCCGCCCTGCCCCTCTCCCCAACTCAGCCCCCAGACCCTGTACACAGTCAGTCGTGACTTTCCTATCACCCTCCCGGCCCACGTCACCCTCGGCCCAAGGGGTGGCAAGGCCCACCTAGGGGGCGGGAACACCATTCAAAAGCCTTTGGTGCAGGGGCGCCGGGGTGGCTTAGTCCGTTAAGTGTTGACTCATGGTTTCCACTCATGATCTCAGGGTCACGGGATGGAGCCCTGAGTCGGGCTCTGTGCTCAGTGGGGAGTCTGCTTGAGATTCTCTCTCTCCCTCTGCTCCTTCCCGTGCTCAGGCGCCCCCCCCAAAATACATAAATAAAATCTTTTTTAAAATAATAAACAAAAGCCTTTGCTGCAAATACATAAAAACAGAAGCAGAGGGTCGCCTGGGTGGCTCAGACAGTTAAGCGGCTGCCTTCGGCTCAGGTCATGATCCTGGAGTCCCTGGATCGAGTCCCGCATCGGGCTCCCTGCTCAGCAGGGAGTCTGCTTCTCCCTCTGACCCTATCCCCTCTCATGTGTTCTCTCTCATTCTCTCTCTCTCAAAATAAATAAATAAAATCTTTAAAAAAAAGACCGTGTAGAGGAAAAACCACTGTGAATCATCCAGAATCCCCACGTTAGTCCACACGGGACCTGGACAGACCTGCTTCCAGTTTTGCAGACGCTCACAGGGCTTCTGCTGTGCCTGCTCTTCTGTGTCCTACAGCAGGAGCCCCTCCTCCCTGCAGCAGGTGCCACCCCCTCCCCCAGACCCGGCCGGACTGATGGAGCTGCCCAGACAGGTCAAAGGTCCAAGTCCTTCTGCTGAAAGAACATCTGTCCTGTGGACTCCAAGCAGAGGCAGGTGGTGACCCTACACACCAGGGTCCCACCGTAGGGGACAGTGGTCCCAGCACCCACCTGTGAGCCTGGGTGCTGCCTGCCTAACAAGGATAGGATCACAACATGTGGCCCAATTTGTGGCCCACGTAAGCAGCATTGGGGAAACCAAGATGGGAGGGATGGTGAGGCAGGGAGCGCCTGCCATCTCTGTGCCCTCCACAGTCCCCGGGCAAAGCAGGGGAGGGGTCCATGGCTTGGGGGTGGGGGAGGAAGCCCATAGGCAAGCCTCAGACCTCCTACCCTTCAACCTCCCACCCCCACTCCCTAACCAGCAGATCTCCTAGAGCAGAGGGGTGTGTGCGTGCGGGGGGGTGAGCGTGCCCCCAGGGGTGCTCCTGGCATCGAGTGCCCAGGGTGGCCCCCACAGTACTGAGGTAAGAGCTGGCTTCCAGCGTACCTAGGTCACCCTGCCCTCCTCCTACCACCGCTCCCGGGGGCTCCAAACTGTAGTGCACACCAGAACCACGTGGAGGCTGGTTCGAATGCAGACACAACCCCAACGCCAGCCTTGGTCCTCCCAGCCGCCCCACCCACAGCCTGGCTACACACCATGCCTCCGGCCTAGAGCAGGCCCTTTACAAAGCCCCTACAAATGGGCAGCCACACAAACAGGAAAAGCGACAAATGCCCCTAAGAGGCAATGTCACAAGGAATGCAAAGGGCCACACACTGAGGAAAGCACACCTAGCCATGTTCTCAGTCAGGGAAGTGAGAACTGCCGTCTGTCCTGCCCATTCCAGATGCACTCCTGAGCACTCACCGCCTGCTGCTGGGACCTGTGCGGGGAAAAGCGCTCCGGCAGGTGGGCAGCGCCCCCCAGCAGCTGGACAGCAATCCCACCCCAGAGAGTCGTTCATAAAAGGCCCCAGACTGGAAACCACCCAGATGTCCAGAACAGCCAAACAGGTAAATAAAGTGCTGCAGACAGAGCACCAGGAAGGAGCCGGACCCAGAGAATTATGTTTTAGGCAACAGTCTGCCAGACCGTGTAGAGACACAAATTTCAGTGATAAATTATAAGCAAAGCAAGGAAATTACGCTCAGAGAACTTAAACTAATTATATATATATATATTTTTAAAGATTTATTTACTAATTTATTTGTCAGAAAGAGAGAGAGAACAAGCAGGGGGAGTAGCAGGCAGAGGGAGGGGGAGAAGCAGGCTCCCCGCCGAGCAAGGAACCCGACGCAGGACTCGATCCCAGGGCCCTGGGATCATGACCTGAGCCGAAGGCAGACGCTTAACCACCTGAGCCACCCAGGCATCCCAAGCTAATTATATTAATTAAACTACATATGACAGGGACGCCTGGGTGGCTCAGTGGGTTAAGGCTCTGCCTTTGGCTCAGGTCCTGGGATCCAGTCCCGCATCGGCCTCCTCGCTCAGCGGGGAGGCTGCTTCTCCCTCTGCCTGCCACTCCCCCTGCTTGTGTGCGTGGCGCTCCCTCTCTCTGGCAGATAGATAAAAATTTCAAAAAATAAAATAAAATAAAATAAACTACATAACATCCTATGCACCACAACTTCACAATGAATAAGGATTAGGAAAGAAGCAAATCTAGAAAACGCTATGCATGTCTGTCTGGGACCAGTTTTCCTTGGCTCCCATGCCTGGGAGGGATGCCGGCAGGCTCAGCGCTCGGTCTCTCGAGACTGCCCCCCACCTCTGACCCCGGCCCCCAGCCCAGGAATGGCTGTCACCAGTGCTCTGACCCACCAGCTGTGAACTGCAGTTCACATGACCCCCTCCTCTCAGGTTCGATTAATATGCCAAAGCAGCTCAGAGATCTCGGGAGAGCACCTGTTCACCTTTAGCAGTTGAGTACAGAATAAAGGGCATGGCAGACAATATGATCAACAGCCAGATGAGGAAGTACACAGGGAGGCGTCCAGAACGGTCCCAAGCGTAGGGGCTCCCGCCCTTCTGGAGTTGCTTTGCACCCTGCCATCCTCCCAACACACGATCCTTTCGCCAAGACTCTCCCCCAACCCCGCAGTTTAGGGATGTGCCTGACAGATCATTAATTCCATCCCTAGCCCTCTCCCCTCCCCCAAAGATGGGGGTGGGGCTGAAAGTTCCAAGCTTCTAATCATGGTCTCTCTGGTGCCTCGCTCCCATCCAGGAGCCAGGTCATCTCATTAGAATGAAACACTTCTGTTGCCCAGGAAATGCCAACAGATCTAGGAGTTCAGGGTCAGGAACTGGGGGCAGAGAACAAATACGTAAACAAGGATGTTCCTAATACCTTTACTGTTTAGGAAATGACAAAGACTTTAGGAGCTCTGTGCCTAGAGCGAGGGACAAAGACCAAAATATGTATTTCTCAAATCACAATATCACAGGGTCCAACATCATGGTGACAATGTAGGAGACACAGGGTGCATGGATGAAGGGAAGAGCATTAGGGAATTTGGGGAGATTTTTATCAATGTGGGTCAGCGGTTCCCCTGGGCAATGTCTGGGGATGTCTGTGGTTATCACGATGAGATGCTCCTGGCAGCGAGTGGGTGGGGCCGGGGATGCTGCTCAGCTCCCACAGTGCCAGGGACAGACCCCACCCCCAAAATGATCCAGTCCTGAATGTCAGCAATGCCGAGGGGAGAGACCCTGATTTAGGGTAATGACCCGTGTTATTAAAGAAAAAAAATAACTCAGTTCAAATTTAGTATCGGATTCTCCTCAGAAGTTGTTAAAATAAAAGGAACCTCTCACAAACAGCCACAAAGCCCTGAGTGCCTGACCCAGGCCAGACATGACCTGCGCTTCAGTAACCGTCCCTGGAGCGGACTCCGGTCCCGCGTGCGCCTCCACGGCCTGACAGGCCCCACCACCAACCTCCTGGGTTGAGCCTCAGGAAACTGCGATTTTTGAGATCAGAAACAACAGAGTATCAGCAATTCCATACAGTTCAATCTTAATCCCAGATTACATGTCATTTCAAAATACTACTCTACGCAAACTGAATGAAGTTCTGAAACACCAGTTAAATGGGCTGGAAGTGTTTATACCCAAGCAAATCCAAGTGGACATTATTCAGATACTAGTAGATCCACTCAGGGCCCGTGCCTAAGGAAGTGAAGCCACTTAAATGCTGGGAAATAAACTAGGGCACATCCAGACCAGGGAGTGGGACATGTTAAAGATCCGTGGGAGGTCTTCATATGCTGTACCCTGGAAAGCAGTAAGGACCACTACACTAACCGGCCAGGTGCAGAACAGAATCTTTTCTAAGTAAAGTCTATGCCCAACATGAGGCCTGAACTCATAACCCCGAGATCAAGAGTCGCAGGCTCCACGGACTGAGCCGGCTGGGAACCCCAGGATGCAGAACAGAATCTTAACAGACACTCAGAATCGCCCACGATTTCTATGCACAGAAAAAACACTCAAAGCATATACTCCAAACTGACTTACAGGGAGGGAGCTTTTCCCTTTTTCTTTAATATAAACACCGAGCAGGGGCACCTGGGTGACTCAGTCAACTGCCTGCCTTCGACTCAGGTCATGATCCCAGGGTGCTGGGATGGAATCCAGCATCGGGCTCCCCACTGAGCGGGGGAGTCTGCTTCTCCCTCTCCCTTCACTCCACTCATGCTCTTTCTCACTCTCAAATAAATAATTAAAATCTTAAAAAAAAAGGTGGGGGGAACGCCTGGGTGGCTCAGTCAGTTGGGCATCTGCCTTCAGCTCCGGTCATGATCCCAGTGTCCTAGGATCGAGCCCCACGTAGGGCTCTCTGCTCGGAGGAAGCCTGCTTCTCCCTCTCCCTGCTGCTCCCCCTGCTTACACTCTTTCTGTGTCAAATAAATAAAATCTTAAAAAAAAAAATCTCTTAAAAAACAAACCACCCAACATATTTTTAAAACTATGGGTATGACTCTACAGCTTAAAAAGACTGAAAAAACAGCTTTCTCCCAAATATGAAGAGGACTCAGAAGAATAAATTTAGAAGTCATTTGGGTATTTCCCCCTGATCATATCCAAAGTTCAGAAGCAAGGAATTAGTAAGTGGAGTTCCCCCTACCTGTCAACATTGTTTGTGCTCTATCTTAAGGATACCTTAAGGATTAAAAATAAACTCAAGCACTCTAGAAACGTATGAATTAGACCAGTTTTTCAAACTTTTTGGACTCATTTTAAGAAATATGTTTCCACAGTAACCCAATATGCACGCATGCACGCAGCTGAAATAAGTTTCAATAACCAGCAGTTACTCTGCGTGCATGAGGGACTGGGATTTTCTAGTTTCTTCTTTAACATAACCCATTAAATTGAATTCACAACCCACTAAGGGGTTGCAGGCTGAGATTTGGAAGAGCCAAGCAGACAGCTTCGTGGGGTGGTCTGGTGCTCGCTCACAGAAGCCCACATTCCAGCACCGCTGTATCCTCAGAAGTGCACAGTGAGGTGGGGAGGTGGCTGTCACCCCCACCGTATAGGGGAGGCTCTCCCCATCTCACCCAGTCAAATAGGCCCAAGAGCCTGGACGCAGGTCTCCCACCATCACACAACACGAGTAAGTTCCTGTGAATCATGCTGCGTTTCCACGTGGCTTTCAAGGCCCCTTTGAGCCTATCTGTAGGATGCCACACAGAAGTTTTAAGCTAAAATCCACTATAAGCAGTACACCCTGAGGGCACTAGAGCTGCAGAAAACGCATGTCCTTGCTGGGGTGCAGTGGGTAGAAGGGAAGGGCCTACCGGAGCCAGAGTGGGGAACTAGAAGAGCAGCAAGTCATGTGCTGCGTGTGTAGGGGCGTAAGAACGTCTGGGGTCAGAACGGGGGCCTCAGTAACCAGCCTCCAGATCACCACGATCTTCTGGTGAGGAGGCCACGGCACCAAGACGTCGCGGCCTCTGAGAACCGCCCACAGGTCAAGGGCAGGACCCACACAGAACCCTGGCCGTGATGACTTCCGACAGCAGCCTCCTCCACCACCGACACGCCCGTTAAAAGGGCCCCAAGGGCGGAGATGGTGCCGGTGAGTCTCAGTGAGTCAGGTACGGCCGGGGCAACGGCCAGGGACAGTGGGCATCCCCCTGAACGCGAGCTGCCCTACCTGGAGTGGCCAGGGTCCCCCGGGAATCCCAGAACAGGCCGCTCACTAGCAGCCACTAACAGACGGAACCCTCAGGAGCTCAGCCAGGGCGCGCAAGAGCCCTGGGGGTGTGAACCTGGCCACTCTCGGTAAGCTCAGTCCCGCGCAACCGCCTGCTCCTTTCTCCAAGCCAAAGGCACTGGGGTCCAGGACTGAGACGCACAGCGTAACCACCACCGCCCCAGGCAGAACCCAGGCGCAGCGGGGGAGGAAGGAAGGAGGGGTGGAAACGACCTAAAATAACCCCACCACTTTGGGGAGGTCACGCCCATTCCGAAGACGCGCCCCGGCGCGGCAGGAACTCAGGCCCAGCGGACGGACCTGGGCTGCGGGTGCCCCCGACACATTCGCGGACTTCTCTGCACCTCGCAGCCGGCACGGCCGCTTCTCCCGCCGCCGTCGCGAGCAGGGCGGGGGAGCCCGGCGCCGGGGCCGGGGCCGGCTCCCCAGGGCGCCGCTCGCTCCCGACCCCTCGTGGGTGCGTGGGCCCCAGGAAGCCAGCGGCCCGACGGCCACTAGCTGTCCCCATTCCTCTCGGATCTAGGTCACGGGCTGGGGGGAGGGGCGGGGAAGGAAGCGGCGCCCGCGGTTACGACTCTGCTTCTGGAAAGCCCTCCCCTCGCCCTGCCTTCAGGGTTTCTAGCTGGACGCGGCTTCCGTGCTCGAATCCGGGCTCCCGCTGCCTGCCCCCTCCCTGGGAGGGGCGGCCCACCTTCCCGGGGACACGGGCCCCAGGCGGCGGCCTGGACGCGCCCTAGCGGGGCGGCCCACGGAGAGCGAAGTCCCCCGCGCAGGAGTGCAGAGCTCCGGACAGGTCTCCTCCGCGGACACCGGCGGGACGGAGGCGGGCGGGGAAGCGGAAGCCTCGGGGGCCCCCGGGTGATCGACACACACGGGGGGCTCGGGGGCCCCCAGGTGATCGACACACACGGGGGGCGAGGGGGGCAAGGCGGGCTCGGGTCCCGGGGGCGAGGCGGGCTCAGCGTACCGGGGGTACCCTGAGGCTCGGGCAGAAGGTGGGCGGGGGTGGCTCGAGCCGGGGGCGGGGCTTCGGGGCCGCGCCGGAGGCCGGAGTCGGGCGCAGGGCGGTCCCGGGGCCGAGGTCGGGCAGAGCCGGGCTCACCTCGTCCTCTTTGTGGTTGCGGATGCCGCGCACCAGGTCCTGCAGGTTCTTGTCGAACATGCGGTCGATGCTGCCCTTGACCATCTTGAGGGCCATCGCGGCGGCCGCCGCCGGGCTCGAGCCCCGAGAGGCCCGCGGCGGGGCAGCGAGCGGGGGCCCGGGGGCCGCGCCTGCCGCGCGCGGAGCGCTGCGCCGCCGGCTGCCGCGGCGGGGCGTGCTCCCAGGCCAGGTCGGCGGCTGTCCGCGGGGCGGCGGCGGCTGCGACCTGCCCCGCAGGCCGCGCTCGCACTCCCGCTCCGCTCAGGCTCCGCGCCGCGCCGCTCGCAAATGGCGGACAAGATGGCGGCGGGTCAGCTGACGACGCGCGCTCCGGCTCGGCGGCCCGCCCCGGAAGCCCCGCCTCCCGGGGAAGCCCCGCCCCGCCCCCTCCGGGCCCCCGCGTTTCCCTGGCGACGCCGGCCGCCCAATGGAAACGCGGACAACGCCCTCGCCGTCCGCTCAGCCGCGCCCCTCGGCGCGGGGCTTTCCCCTCTCACTGGCCAGGACCTCCATGACTCCACCCACTTCCTCACTTCGGGTCCCAGCCACGCCCCCGGGGGCGGGCCTTCCCTGCCCCGCCCCTAACGAAGTGACAGCTGTGGGTGGGGTCTGCTGTGGGCGGGGCTCCCACGTGGAGCTTCTCAGGCGAGTTCCTGGGGAGGAATCCCGCTCCGCCTTTTCCGAGTCGCCACGCTGACACTGCTCGGGAGTTTCCACCGCGGGCGCTGCGGTGAGCGGATGCGGGGTCCCCTGCGGGCCTCACACACAAAACCCTGGGATACGGGCAGGACAGGAATTAGCATGCCCACATGGAGGAACGGAGGCCCGGAGCTGGAACTGCGGCGCGGTCTCCATTCCACAGACGGCAGTGGGGGCCTGCTGGGCGCCAGGCACGTCGGGGCGCGGGCTGCAGGCAGTGGGGGACGCGTGGCGCCCTCCGCGGGCACCGCCGCGAGAGGGAAGACGCAACCGCAACCGGGATGAGCTGGAGGCGGTATGCACGTCTGAGCGAGGACTGCCATCCGCGATGAAGTCGAGCAGAAGAAGGCAGAACCAAACGGAACTTCCAGCAAATCGTGGAGAGAAGACCAACCCGGTTCAAGCCCGGCAAAAGGCGAGCATGCACTTCACAAAGAAAACACCCCACTTTGTTTTTTTAAAGTAAACTCTACCCCCAATGTGGGACACGAACTCGTGAGCCCAAGGTCAAAATTCGCATGCTCAGGGGCGCCTGGGTGGCTCAGTCGTTAAGCGTCTGCCTTCGGCTCGGGTCAGGGTCCCAGGGTCCTGGGATCGAGCCCTGCATCGGGCTCCCTGCTCCGCGGGAGGCCTGCTTCTCCCTCTCTCACTCCCCCTGCTTGTGTTCCCTCTCTCTCTGTCAAATAAATTTTAAAAATCTTTAAAAAAAAATCGCATGCATGCTCTACCGACTGAGCCAGTCAGACATTCCTGGCTGCATTCTTTCTTTCTCTCTCTCTCTCTGACAAATAAATAAATAAAACAGTGAGACACAGCCAGAGAGGGAACACAAGCAGGGGGAGTGGGAGAGGGAGAAGCAGGCTTCCCGCCGAGCAGGAGCAGGTGCCCCTAAATAAAATCTTTTTTAAGAAAGGATTAGGTGACTCATTATAGGTTACAGAACTGTACGGAGGAGAGCTGGAGACTGGATGGGTAAGGTCTGGCATATCCATGCAATAGATCCCTGACCAGCTGATAAAAAGACTGTAGTGGGTAACTGCTGTGGGAATTGTCCTCCCACCCTAAACAGCTGGAGAACTGGACAAAACCTATGAAACAATGGGCTTCAGACAGCTTACGATAGGCAGTGCAGGACTACGACCCCTGAGAGAAGGGAAAAAAACAAGAGGAGCTCTACCGTTGCTCCTGGACTCTGCCTGTAGGTGAGATCCAGGCTGTGGTTGGGGGGGGGGGGGACCGCAAACACAACACAATGGTTTCACAAAGTGAGGAGACAAAGATGGGAGATGAGTGAGGTCAGGGTGGCTAGAATTCTCAGGGCAATGTACCAGACAGCAGGGAATTGTCTTGAGAAAAAGCTCATAAATTTTCACAGGGGCCCACACGAGTCTTTGGAGGACTATCACTGCACATGGTGAAGCTTCACCAGGTCAGGCAAAAAACAATGGCTGAGAAACAGGGGGAATACAAATAAACTTCTAGTCCAAAAAAGTACGGTGTGAAAAATGCTTACTGCATGGAGTTAGCAATAGAGTAGACATTGGGGAAGAAATGATTAGTGAAGTTAAAGATTTTAAAATAAAAACTATCTAAAATGAGGGGAGCCTGGGTGGCTCAGTCGTTAAGCGTCTGCCTTCGGCTCAGGTCATGATCCCAGGGTCCTGGGATCGAGCCCCGTCAAATCTTTAAAAAGAAACAAACAAACAAACAAAAAAAACCTATCTAAAATGAAACACATGGAGGACAAAAATGCTTTCAAGATGAACAGAACCTCAGTGATCTGCAAGATAATATCAGGTAATCTAACATACATATAATTGGAGTCCTAGAAAAGAAGGAAAAAAGCACACCCAGGCACATTATAATTAAAGTATCAGAGGAGTGCCTGGCTGGCTTAGGCAGGGGAGTGAGTGACTCTTTTTTTTTTTTTTTTTTTAAGATTTTATTTATTTGACAGAGAGAGACACAGCAAAAGAGGGAACACAAGCAGGGGGAGAGGGAGAGGGAGAAGCAGGCTTCCCGCCGAGCAGGGAGCCCGATGCGGGACTCGATCCCAGGACCCTGGGATCATGACCCGAGCCGAAGGCAGACGCTCAACGACTGAGCCACCCAGGCGCCCCGGGAGTGAGTGACTCTTGATCTCAGGGTCATGGGTTTGAGCCCCATGTGGGGCATGGAGATTACCTTAAAAAAATAAAAATAGGGCGCCTGGGTAGCTCAGTTAGTTAAAGCGTCTGCCTTCGGCTTATGTCATGATCTCAGGGTCCTGGGATCCAGTCCTGCATTGGGGTCCCTGCTCAGTGGGGAGTCTGCTTCTCCCTCTGCCTCTGCTGTTCCCCCTGTCTGTACTCTCTCTCTCTCTGACAAATAAATAAATAAAATATTTTTTAAAAAGGTTTATTATAAACTTATAGTAATTGAAACAATAAGAAGACAAAAGAGAGTCCAAAGAGTAGATTCATGCTTATATTGTCAATTGATTTACAACAAAACTGCCAAATAACTCAATGGGGGAGAGAATAGCCTTTCCAGCAAATGGTGCTGTAACACCTGAATATCAAAATAGAAAAAAAGTTGTCCTTACTTTTTTTTTTTTTAAGATTTTTTAAAAGTAGTCTCTACACCCAGCATGGGGCTTGAACTCATGACCCTGAGATTAAGAGTTGCATGCTCTACTGACTAAGCCAGCCAGCCACCCCGTCCTTACTCTTAATATACATACACAAATATAATTGAGTATAGATCATAGACCTAAATATAAAGGCTAAAAGTTTAAAACTTTTGGAGGAAAACATAGGAGAAAGTTTTTATGACTTTTGTTAGGAACAGATTTTTTTTTTTTTGATATGATACAAAAACCATGAACCATTTTTTTGAAAGCAATAAGACAGACTTTACCAAAATTTAAAAAAAAAATGCTCTTCAAGCAAATGTTTAAAAAATGATAAGGCAAGGGGCCCCTGGGTGGCTCAGTCGTTAAGCGTCTGCCTTCGGCTCAGGTCATGGTCCCAGGGTCCTGGGATTGAGCCCCGCATTGGGCTCCTGCTCGGCGGGAAGCCTGCTTCTCCCTCTCTCACTCCCCCTGCTTGTGGAAAGCCTGCTTCTCCCTCTCCCACTCCCCCTGCTTGTGTTCCCTCTCTCACTGTGTCTCTCTCTGTCAAATAAATAAAATCTATAAAAAAAAAATGATAAGGCAAGCACCAACTGGAGAAAGTACTCACAATACATATATGTGACAAATAAAAAGAAAATACTAAGAAACAATAGGAAAATAAGCCAACCAATTTCTTAAATAGGTAAGTAGATTCCAACAGCAGATACTTTACCAAAGAAGATTATGGATCTCCAATAAGCACATGAAAAGATAGTTGCCATAATTAGTCATTAAGGAAATGCTCCCCAATGGGATATCACAATATATCTATTAGAAAGATTAAATTTAAAGGTCTGTTAACACCAAGTATTGGCAAAGATGCACAGCAATTGGAACTTATATGCATGACTGGAGTAAACACAAAATGGCACGACCACTTTGGAAAATGGTTTAGCAGTTTCTTACAAAGTTAAAGGTACATTTACCATGTGTGCCAGCAATCCCACTCTTGGGTATTTACCCAAGAGAAATTAAAACATATTTCCAAACACTGACTTGTATGCAAATGATCACGGCATCTTTATTTGTAATGGCCCAAAAGTGGAAACAATTTAAATATCCGTCAATAGATGGATGGACTAAAAAAACCGAAACACGGTGGCACGTCCATCCAATGGAATACGTCTCAACGATGACATGAACTACTGATGCACCCAACAACTTGGATGAATTTCAAAAACATTATACCACATAAGAGAAGCCAGACCCAAAACACTACACACTGTATGCTTCCATTCTATGGAATTCAAAAAACACTGGAAAACAATATTGACAGAAAACATATCAGTGAAGGCCTGAGGGCAGCGGGGGAGGGTTCACTGTAAAGGAGAGAGAACTTTGGGGTGATGGAAATGTGCTATATGGTGATTGTGGTATAGTCATGCAACCATAAACAACTGACAAAACTAGGGGCGCCTGGGTGGCTCAGTCGATTAAGCATTTGACTCTTATTTTTCTTAATTTTTTTGTTAAGATTTTTATTTATTTGACAGAGAGAGACACAGCGAGAGAGGGAACACAAGCAGGGGGAGTGGGAGAGGGAGAAGCAGGCTTCCCGCCGAGCAGGGAACCTGATGCGGGGCTCGATCCTGGGATCACGACCTGAGCCGAAGGCAGACGCTTAACGACTGAGCCACCCAGGCGCCCCAGCATTTGACTCTTGATTACAGCTTAGGTCATGATCCTAGTGAGATCGAGTGCTGCATCAGGCTCTGCACTCAGCACAAGTCTACTTGGGATTCTCATTCTCTCTCTCTCTCTGCCCCTCTCCCCACCGCTCTCTCTCTCCCTCTGTAATAAATAAATAAATAAATAAATAAATAAATAAATAAATAAATAAATAATAAATAAATAAATAAATAAATAAAATCTTTAAAAAAACCTGTCAAAACTTATCAAACTGTAATATAACAGTAAGTGAATTTAATTGTATGTAAAGTATGCTTCAATAAAGCTGAGGGGGAAATGCTACAAGTGGGGGGGAAAACGTTACATTGTCAGGAAAAAAAGGTAAAACATGGAAAAAGATACATCATCCCAACACTAATCATAAGAAATCTGGAGTAGCTGTATTTTTATCAGAAAAAAAAAAGAATTCAAAACAAATAATATTACCAGAGATAAAGAAGGACATTACAAAATGTTGTAGGGGTGAATTCATCAAGAGGACATAACAATCTTAGGGGGGCCTGGGTGGCTCAGCCATTAAGCGTCTGCCTTCAGCTCAGGTCATGATCCCAGGGTTCTGGGATCGAGCCCCGCATCAGGCTCTCTGCTCAGCAGGAAGCCTGCTCCTCCCTCTCCCACTCCCCCTGCTTGTGTTCCCTCTCTCACTGTGTCTCTCCCTGTCAAATAAATAAAAATCTTAAAAAAAAAAAAGGAGGACATAACAATCCTAAACATGTATGCCCCTAATAACTATGTTCAAAATACACGAAGAAAAACTTTACTAGAATGAAAAGAAAAAATAGTCAAATCCACAATCATGGCAAGAGATTTCAATATCCCTCTCTCAGTAATTTGTAGAGTAAATAGAAAATCAGTTAAGATATAGAAGACTCGAATACCACTATCAACCAATAAGAGTAGTATATACATTCTCTTCAAAAGCACATGGAATATTCATCAAGATGATTGGATAATGAGTTGGGTCATGAAATATGTCTCAATATGTACAAAATATTTCATGACTACAATGTAACTGAATTGGAAATTAATAATAGATACCTGGAAAACCCCAAAATATCCCTCTAAAATCAATAAATATCTTAGGGAAGATATTTTGAGACTATGTAATATCTTGCTTCTCATCCTATTTTTCCTCTGATATTTTAGAATTTATTGCATCTATTGATTTCAGATTTGCTGGGACACTGCATACCTTTTGGCTTTTCTATCTCATGGCCTTCCTCAAAAAGCCTTCCTCCTCATGCCCCAATATCCTCTCCCCAGGTGAAAACCACTGTTAGCATTTGGGGATGTCTCCTTCCAGACGCTTCTCTCTACATTTATGCATGTTGGTATCTACCTGTTCCATCTGGGAGTGAATGCACTTTCATACAAAGAGAGCATGCTGATCTGTTGCTTGCCTTCCCTTACCAATATATCTTGGATGCTGTTGTTAGCAGAAAAATGGCCCATAAAGATGTCCACATCCTAATCTCTGGGACCCGTGGGTATGTCACGTCACATGGCTAAAGGGATTTTATTAATAAGGACCCTGAGATGGGGATGACCCTGGACTACCAGTGGGGAGGGAGGGCAGCGTCCTTACAAGGACCACACAAGAGGGAGGCAGAGGGTGGGAGTCCGAGATGGGAAGAGCCCGCACTGCTGACTGTGAGGATGGAGGAGGGGTTGTGGGCCAAGGATGCGGCACCTCTGGAAGCTGAATAAGGCAGAAGATGGGTCTCCCTGGGGCCCCCAGAAGGAACCAGCCCTGCCCATGCCTGGGTATAGCCAAGTGAAACCCTAGTCGGACTTGTGACCCCGGAGTGTAGTGAAGAATCGTTTTGACAAGGGCCAATTTTTGGCAAGGGTTATGGTGGGCTGCCTGCAATATCAGGGACAGCCAGCAGAGAGCAGTGCTAGCCAGGCTCAGAGAAGGCACCGGTCTTCTCTGAAATGTTCTTGTCTTGGAGCCCTGAGCATGCATCCTGGCCAGAGGTTTGGGCATCCGTGACCAATTCCAGCTCCAGCCTTAAATCAGTTCTCTCATCTATAAATGACCCATCCATCCATGCATCATCCATCCATCAATCATCCATGCATCCATTATCCATCCATCCATCCATCCATCCATCCATCCATCCATCCATCCAATCCATCCATCCATCCATCTATCCATCCTCCCATCTGTCCATCCTTCTTTCTACTCATCCATTCATTCAACAACAACATACTGAGTGTCTACCGTGTACTGACTTTGGCAATGAAAAGAGATGGAGGACAAAGTCATAACCAAGGGGAGTTTTGGGGAAGTGACCAGGCAGGTGTCAGAACAAAGTGAAAGGTTAGAACAAACTTAGCATGGTGGGAGAACAGAGAGAAAGCTGGTGTGATTGGAGGGTAAGTGAGGAGGGGAGTAGAAGGTGAGCGTTCATAGAACGTCTGTGCTATACCCCACATGTGTTCTTCTATTTTGATCCTCAAGACAATGGGTGAGGCTTATCTCAATTTGCTCTTGATAGCAGAGGCTTAGAGAAGTGAGGTCAATTAATCAAAACCCCACAGCTACTAAGTTGCCAGATTTGGACCCAGGTGTCACATTTGTCTCCTGCTCTCAGCTACCTTTGGACTCTTTTGTAACTGTGTCACCATTAACAGACTCTTTCCTTCTGCACTTGGTTTCACTGCTTTGAAGCTCTTTTGGTCCAATAATGTGGACACCTGTATCAGTCAGCAAGTGTTGTGATAATACTGTGTAACAAACTACACCAAAACTCAGTAGCTTTGAAAATAATCATCTATTCTCATCTTTAGGTTCATCGGGCATCTGTAGAGCTAACCTTATCTTGGCTGGTTTTGGTTCCAAGGTTCATGCTGCCCTACATGTCTTCCTTGCAGGGTGTGCTGGTCAATGTTTAATAGCATTTTGGGGGTGGGGTTGGGGGTGTTTGTCACCTTTGCCAATATCTGTGGTGTAAATACTCCCACTGGGGCTGATCTCAGTTGACCATTATGACATCACTGAGTGCAGAGTTGGAAAGAGGTGCGCAGTGGTGGACCATTATACACTTAGTCCATTTGGGCTGCTATAACAAAAATACCATAGATGGGGGGGGGCGCTAACCTATAGACAAGAGACATTTATTTCTCACAGTTTTGGATGATGGGAAGTCCAAGTTCAAGTGGCTGGCAGATTTGGTGATTTGGTGTCTGGTGAGGACCTGCTTCTTGATTCACAGATAGCTGTCTCTTCTCTGTGTCCACATGTGGTAGAAGGGATGAGAGAGCTATCTGGGGTCATTTTTTATAAGCACACCAATCCCACTCATGAGGACTCCACCTTCGTGACCTAATCACCCCCCAAAGGCCCCACCTCCAAATTTCAACACACTGGGGGTTGGGTTTCAAGATACAAATCTGTAGGGGACAGTACTGATGCAATTCACATAAATAGCCTGAAAATATAACCTATTTATACCTATATAATCTGAGGCATGTGCAAAATGTGATCAATAACACCAAGAGAATGGTAAAACAAATGGGAATAGTAAGTTTTGAGTATTGATCACCTTTGTTTTAAATATAACTTATTTAAGTGTATATTCATATAATTTAACTTCTAACACTGGCTGTGTCTAAAACCCAGGTCACCAAATACCTAAATGTTTAACAATTGGTCTTTATGAGCCAGTGCGAGCTGACTTGAGCACATTGCTGGCTCCATGTGTGATGGTTCAAACCCTCCTGGGGCCAGGCTACACCCAGGGGTCGTGTTCCACCCCGGGCCACTGGTGAGCACCTGCTCTCATCCTATTGGCCAGAGCAAGTCAGGGGCATCTCACCCCATGGGGCAGGGACATACTTCCTACAGTTAGAAAACTTTCAGCCTCACCTGACTGTGTTGACACAGGGAGGGGTTAGGAATATGGAAGAATAAAACAAGGAACCACATCTGCCGTTGTGTCTCCCTCCCCACCTTTTAAAATAATAGCAGTTATGGAGATGTGCCTAGGAAAGCTCACCCTCCTCCTGTGGGTGTCTCCTTTGCTCTCACACCACCACGTTGACAACACTCTAACACCAAATGTGACATCAGCTGGGAGCCCTACAATCTAACACAATTCTGACATTATCTTCCCGGAGACACATCGAGCCCTGCAAGTTCAGGGCTCTCTTCCACATGGCTGCCCCTCACTTCAGACACCAATCCCCAGTCCAGGCTGTCAGCTGTGCTGCTCATTGACTGGCTATAAATCAGAGGTTCTCACAACCCCCTTCTTGGGTATGATTAATTTGTTAGAGCAGCTCATAGAACTCAGGAACTCAGTTTGACTTACTGTTTATTGGCTTATTATAAAAGGATATGATAAAGGATACAAACATCCACATGGAAGAGATGCATAGGGAAAGGCAGGTGGGAGAGGCGCAGAGCTTCGTATCCTCCCCGGGCACACCACCCTCCCAGCACCTCCACGTGCTCACCGACCTGGAAGTTTCCCAAACCTGGTAACTTTGGGGTTTTATGGAGGTTTCGTCATGTAGCCATGATTGATCATTAACTCAATCTCCAGCCCTTCTCCATCCTCTAGGGAGGATGAGAGCTGGGCTGAGAATTCCAAGCTTCTGGCTTTTTTTTTTTTTTTAAGGTTTTATTTTTAAAGCAATCTCACACCCAATGCGAGGCTCAAACTCACAATCCCAAGATCAAGAGTCACATGGTCCACGGACTGAGCCAGCCAGGGGCTTCTGAAAGTTCCAAGCTTCTAATCATGGTCTCTCTGGTGACCTGCTCCCGTCCAGGAGCCCACCAGTTCATCTCATTAGAACAAAAGATACTTTTATCACCCAGGAAATGCCAAGGGATCTAGGAGCTCAAGGTCAGGAACTGGGGACAGAGACCCAATGGTAGAACAAAAGATATTCCTAGTGCTCTTATCACTTAGGAAATTCAAGAGTTTTAGGAGCTCTAGACAGGAACTGGGGGACAGAGGCCTATATATGTATTTGTTATTATTTCACAAGACATGATTTACATACCATAAAAGGCACCCCTTTAAATGTACAACTCAGTGGTTTTTAGTATATTCCAAAAGTTATGCAAAACATCGCTACTCTAATTTTAGGACAGTTTCAGCACAAAACAAACAAAAACAGAACACCCCTGTCCCCATCAGCAGTCACTCCCCACCCCCTGCCCAGCCCCCAGCCCCTACGAGCCCACTTCCCATCCGTGGATGAGCCTGTTCTGGACGTGTCACCCACATGGACTCACACCCCATGTGGCCTTCCATGTCTGGTTCTCTCCCTGAGTGTCGTGGGCCCGGGGTCCGTCCCAGGGCAGCACGTGTGGGCGCCTCGCTCCTGTTCTCGGCCGAGTGACATTCCTGTGTGTGAATGCCTCCTCATCTGCTCATGGATATTTCGATTGTTTCCATTTTGGGGCACTTATGAAAAATGCTGCTGTGAACATCCACGTACAAGTTTTTGTGTGGACACATTTTCATTTCTCTTAGGCATATGCATAGGAGCGGAACCATGGGGTCATACGATAACTTTATGCTTAATCTTTGAGGAATTGCCGGATTGCGTCAAAAAGCAGCTGCTCTGTTTTATGTCCCATCTGCAGTGTATAAGTGTCCCAGTTTCCACACATCCTCTCCAACACTTGATATTATCTGTCTTTTTTATTCTAGACATCCTAGTAGGTATGAAGCAATAGCTTATTGTGGTTTGGATTTGCATTCCCCTGAAGGCTAATGACATTGAACATCTTCTCATGAGCTCATTGACCATTTGTATATCTTCTTTGGAGAAATGCCTATCAGATCCTTTGCCTATTTTTCAATTGGATTATTTTTAAGTTGTTGAGTTATAAGAGTTCTTTATATATACTAGATACAAGTCCCTTATCAGATACCTGATACGTAGATACTATTTTTTCCCACTCTGTGAGTTGTCTTTTCAGTTTCTTGATGGTGTTCTACTAAGCACAAAAGGTTTTCATCCTGATGATGTGTAATTTATCTAAGTTATGTACATGCTTGTGCACATTTTTTAGTGGGTATATGCTCTCATTTCTCCTGGCCACACATCCAGGAGTGGAATCTCTGGGCCATGGATTAAGTGTACGTTTAGTTTGAGTAGATGATGCCAAACAGTTTTCCAAAGTATTGTATGAATTTACAATCCCTGAAGCAGTGGGTGAGATTTCCAGTGCTATCTATTCCTGCCAACACTTGGTTTTGTCAATAATGTTTGTTCACTGAACACATATGCGATGTTACAGTGCCTGTCTGGCAGACCAGGAACCTGGATACTACAGAGGGAGGTGGCAGAGCATGAGTCCTCTGGTTCGCAGTGAGAAAACACCTTTCCTTTCTGCTTGTGAGGGGTGGAGTCCCTAGGGCTAGGCCTGGTTCCTGGGTGAACAATTTGGTACCTCCACCCCCCCAGAGACACCAATTAGGCTGTTTCAGTCCCCTGGTAGCTGAGGAGGAGGTCCCAGCAATGAGGCCATCATCTTGCATCACCTGTGGTCCTGGTAACCACAGGCACCAGGTTTGCTGGGAGGATGCGGAGGTGAGGAGGCAAGAGAAGTACGCGTCAGGCTTCCAGGGAGGTGGCTAGGGACCCTGGAGGGGCCTGGTCCCAGCCAACGCTCCACCAGGAGCTCAGCCCGACAGCTTGATCCCAGTCCTTGGTTTCCTCAGCTGTGAAGTGGGGTTATGATACTCCCCATTGGCCTAATCTCATGGGAAGAAGGCAGGGCAAAGATGTTAATTATATTGACAGCGGTAATCACAATAATGGACATAATTATGAGCATTTACTCTAAGCTTTGTCAGAGGTATCTCACTTAATGCTCATGCGTGGTTCATATAAAAATCAGAGGCTGGGCACCTGGGTGGCTCAGTCGGTTAAACATCTGCTCAGCTCAGGTCATGATCTCAGGGTCCTGGGATCGAGCCCCAAATTGGCCTCCCTACTCAGTGGGGAGCCTGCTTCACCCTCTCCCTCTGCCTCTCCTCCTGTTTGTGCTCTCTCCCTCTCTTTCTCAAATAAATGAATAAAATCTTTAAAAAAAAATCAGAGGCCGATGACCCTCCTCTAAAACACAAACAACTGCTAAGGGACAGAGGCAGGATTTGAACTCACATTTCAACCTAGGTGTCCCACCTTCAATAATCCCACAGAGGGGGGCGCCTGGGTGGCTCAGTTGGTTAAGCAACTGCCTTCGGCTCAGGTCATGATCCTGGAGTCCCGGGATCGAGTCCCGTATCGGGCTTCCTGCTTGGCAGGGAGCCTGCTCCTCCCTCTGACCCTCCCCCCTCTCATGTGCTCTCTCTCTCTCATTCTCTCTGTCTCAAATAAATAAATAAAATCTTAAAAAAAAAAAAATCCCACAGAGGGAAGCTCCGATTAGGCCATTAAGTCACCGTCCAAAGCCTCTATTGGCTAGAACTCCCGCCCACCCGATAGGCTGCTTCCCCAACCTACCTCGACAATCCCTGTGGAGAACTATGACCACAGGACAGCATCTCATGACGATAAATAGGGCTGCTTAGGCTCCAGGAAGTAACTGGGGCCATTTCCCCAAAAGGCTGCTGTATGTTGGACAGGTGTTTGGGTTTCTGGGGAGGAATCCCGCTTAAGATACAGGACTGACCATTAAATTTGAATTTACGGTGAACAGTGAATTTTGTTTAGTTATAAGCATGTCCCATTAAATATTTGGGGCATGCTTACATTACAGAAATTATTCGCTGTTTATCTGAAATTCAAGTCTAACTTGGAATCCCGTATATTTAATTGCTAGATCTGGCAAACCTAATTCCAGAGACTCTCTACCACAGACAGTTCATAGGGAGGAGAATGGGAAATGACAGAAGGGAGAAAAAGTTCGTGAGGACTTTTATCCCTGCATGGGGGCTAAATCTCTGGGTTGTCGATCCTGGCCCTACCTGCTCCCACCCATATTGCAGCCCCACTCCCCCTCCAGATCCTTCCCTTCTTTCCTCCCACGAAGAGGACAGTTGAAATACGTCTCTCATCTCTCTTCTCTTTGATTATCACAACATCCACTGGAAGTTTGAACACTGAACAGACTTCCAGACCTCATTATGCTCATGCTAGAGCTGTGTGGCTCAGAGCTACTAAATGGCTCATCCGACATTAGCAACAACTAATCCCAGCTTCTTTTTCTGTGTTTCAGAACTAACCCTTTCCCCACCACCATCCCCTTCACTGCTTAAAGCCCATCTGATAAAGACCTCCAGGGATACAACTGTGGTCCCAGAAAGTTAGGTTTATTAACTTGCCACACCATGAGACCACATAATAGAGGATGTATGGAGTGTCTCACCAAAAAAGGAAACAGATGATAGGATTTGAGGGAAAAGTAGAGTTTAGGTAATATTGACATGAAGTGGAGTTTGATGGGCTCAAAGCTAAGCAGAGCTATGAGTGAAGAGGTTGATGTTAAGCTGGCTAAGATGTGGATGTAGGGTCTTGTTGCCTTGGAAACTGTCATGTGAAATGTGTCTAGACAGCCTAGAAGCTCCACACCTGGATTGGAAATCCAGATTACTTCTCTGGGTCAAAGTGCCCTAGAGGGTTCAGACCCTCCAGACAAGAGCAAGATGTTGCATTCCCACCAATGAGAGTGGAAATAGCAAAGATTCTGACTATGATTTTAGAGAACAACATTGTCCTGCACTATATCTTTTTTTTTTAAGATTTTATTTATTTATTTATTTGACACACACACACACACACAGAAAGAGCACAAACAGGGGGAGCGGCAGGCAGAGGGAGAGGGAGAAGCAGTCTCCCCGCTGAGCAGGGAGGCTGACTGACAGCGTGGAGCTCAATCCCAGGACCTTAGGATCAAGACTCGAGCCGAAGGCATACGCTTAACTGATTGAGCCACCCAGGTACCCTACCCCCCACCCCTGCACTATATCTTTAATGTGATTAACAGAAGCCATTTGCACAGATTCACATCATGTATCTCTGTCCCAACATGTGGAACACATAAAAGTCCATGACACCCAGCACCCAGACCTTGATTTCTAATACCATTCTCCAACAAAAGGAACCAGGGTCCAGGGAGAGACGGCTGATTCTAGACTGAGAATGTATACAAGATGGGCCTGGAGCACCTTGTGGTACCAGGAAGTAAGTGTTTAAAAAAAAATTCACCACAAAGATGGGGTTATGTCAACAGGACACAGGAACCAGCTGAAAGAGCTCCCAGTGCCCAAAGCTGAAACAATTTTTGCAGTGAAATAAAGCAATATTTGATTAAACCCCAAATATAACATAAATACCTATGACTCCATATGGATGTAAATAAGTGATTAAAGAAGTAAGTGGGGAGATAGATAGACCTCCCAGGCAGAAAAATTCCAAAAAAATCCCATAAACACTCAACCCTCAAGGAGAGGGAGCATAACTTCCAACTTATAAATGTGAACTATACATAACAGCTTCCTGGATGAAAATAGGATGGAGAAGGGGGAGGGAAGAGTAATTTATAGCAGAGACACCTGACATACATACCTCAACCAGGTGATGAAGATCAACAGTGATGTCATATTGAGAGCATGGACACTTGCTTTGGGATGACCCTTCACCTCTGTGATCTTCTTCCCTAAAACCCATAACTCCAGTTTAATCATAAGAAGAACACCAGACAAGAACCAATTGAGAAACATTCTATAAAATGCCTGATCACTACTCAGAACTGTTAAGGTCATAAAGAATGAGAAAATTTGAGCAACTGTCTCAGCCAAGAAGAGATCAAGAAGAAATGACCACTAAATATCATGCAGTCCCCTGGATGGGATCCTGGAACATAAAAATAGCATAGAATTGGGAAAGTCCTGGAGACAGGAAGTGGGTGGTGGGAGCCAGGGGTGGGTGGGTAGGAGTAGAAGGGGAGTTAAGTGTTTAATGGGGACAGAATTTCTACTTGGGAAGATGAAAAGTTTTGGAGATAGATGATGGTGATGGTTACACAACATGGTGAATGTACTTAATGCCCCCAAAGTGTACACTTAAAAATAGTAAATTTTGTTATGTGTATTTTGCCACAATTAAAAACAACAACAAAACACAACTCCAGAAGCCCTGTGTGCTTGACCAGATGGCTTCTGGAGGCTGCCATGTGGTTAAAAAAAAAAAACAGAAGAGCGTTTCTTTTTTGTTTGTCCTTTGTTTTTAATCACCATGCTCAAAACAACTGGTATAATTTGAAGCCAAAGCTTGGACACTTGAGGTTGTCCAGGAGTGACTTTTCATAATCCCTAAGAGATATGTCAGTAAAGGGAGAGCTTTCTTCAATCAAAGATCTGCTTACTACTCACCCTCTGGGACTCTCCAAATGTGGAAATATTTAGAAATTCCAGGAAAGCTCTAAGCTCTTGGGCTGCCCTAGAACTCCCCACCAACTGGAGGCCCAGTAAGGGACCTGGGGGGAAAAAGGAGTCCTGGGGTGTAGTTAGCAAAAGAAAGCCGAAGTTAGAACACCAGAGACCCAAACCCCTGGCCGTGAAAGGCAAGCAGTGGTGGGGAGTGGGGTTGGGTATGGGTGGTGGTGGGGGGGGTGTGTTTCAGTACCACGGAGAGCTCTGAGCTGCCCAGAAAAATATCAATGTCCAGATCCTGCCAAAGTGTGTGTGTGGAGGGGCGGGGCGAGGACACAGCAGCCTGGACCAAGGGGATGAGGGGGGGGTAATCGGGGGCGGGGGGGTGTTGGGGGGGGGGGGGGGGGGGGGGGGGGCGTGGAGTGCCCTCCAATAGATCTACCTACTTTACTTAGTGAGAGACTGGGTTTCTGCTTTTCTAAATCCTATATTCAGGGACGCCTGGGTGGCTCAGTCGGTTAAGCATCTGCCTTCGGCTCAGGTCATGATCCCAGGGTCCTGGGATCGAATCCCACATCGGGCTCCCTGCTCCGCGGGAAGCCTGTTATTCCCTCTGCCTGCAGCTTCCCCTGCTTGTGTTCCCTCTCTCTCTCAGACAAATAAAATTTTTATTTTTTATTTCTTTTTAAATTTTTTTTAAAGATTTTATTTCTTTATTTGACACAGAGAGAGACACAGCGAGAGAGGGAACACAAGCAGGGGGAGTGGGAGAGGGAGAAGCAGACTTCCCGCTGAGCAGGGAGCCTGATGCGGGGCTCGATCCCAGGACCCTGGGATCATGACCTGAGCCGAAGGCAGATGCTTAATGCCACCCAGGCACCCCTGACAAATAAAATTTTTAAACAAAAATAAATCCTATATTCAGCTCTGCATTACCTTCCCCCTGCCCCCAGGCACTTGGCATCCTGCATGTCGTAGCACTGCCTAATAGGCTGGGCTCTGGAGTTAGATCAACCCAGCTGGACCACTGACTAACCACTTGTGACACAGGTAATCACTAAACCCATCTAAGCCTGAGTGGGTTTTTTTTTCACCTGCAAAATGGGATGTTTATAGAGTATGGTAGGTAGATAGATGCTCTTCAAAGACATCCACCTCCTAATCACTGGAACTTATGGACATGTTAGGTCAGGTGACAAAAGGGAATTAAGGTTGTAGATGGAGTTGAAGTTTGAAGGAACTGACCTTGAAATGAGGAGTTTATCCTGGATTATTTGGGTGGACCCAAGGTAATCATAAGACTCCTTAAAAGTGGAAGATGGTCAGGGAGGTAACAGCTTGAGATGCTGCTGGCCCTGAGGATGGAGGAAGGGCCATGAGCCAAGGAATGCAGGCAGCTTTTAGAAGCTGCAAAAGGCAAGGGAATGAATCCTCTCCTAGACCTTCCAGAAGGGAGTGAAGCCCAGTTTATTAGTCAGGGAGCTCCAGAGATACAATGTATGTATGAGAGTACATTTGTCTTGTTTTAAGTTGTGGTCCTTGGTTACAGAAGCCATAGGAAACTGATACAGGAAGAATATCCCTCCTGGGGTCCTTGCAGGATGAAGTGAGATTGTGTATCAAGTGCTTGGCTTAGCCCAGGCATACAGACAGCACTCAATAACTGGAAATGGTTGAGTTGCCAAATAGTCCCATTGCAGGGAACTCGGAAAACCCTGGGCTTCACAGGTGACAGTGGCCTGGATCCCAGAGCAGAAGAAACCTGTGGTTTCTCAGTTCTCTTCTGTTACTGCTGTCACTTCTGAAACTTTAAAGTGGACCCCCAAGTGCTGGAAGCACCACCATGTCCCTGCTGGGGAAGATTTGGTGAATTCACTGAGATTTCCAGAGTATCTGGCAATCAGATGTTATCCTTCCTATTTGTGGACCTTATGGGGGGTGTCATAAAAGCCATCAGCGCAGTCGAAATGGTCACGAGCTCCATTTCCACTAGGAGAAAATACTTGTGTTGTGGAGACGTGGGACTGGGGAGTGGAAGGGTCTGCGATTCTGTGTGGGGTGAAGGACAGAGAGGCAATCCACTGCGTCCTGTGCTTTGAGCTCCTATAACCTTAATCAGAGGGTCAGCAAACCACAGCCCCGGGGGGCCAAAGCCAGTAGGGGAGGTTTGTGTTCCGTGCTTTGCCCCAGCCCCCCCCGCAAGCATGGTAGGCGTGCCGAGTCAGCTGATAAAAGAGGCAAGTGTTCTTCTGTCTCATATCAGAGGCTGGCACTCTTTCTGTAAGGGACCGGGGAGTAAATATGTTGGCTCTGCTATCACAGCTCAACTGTGCAGTGGTGGTGGAAAAGCAGTCATGGATGATGTGGCAATGAATGCATTTGGTTTTGTTCCAATAAAACTTTATTTACTAAAGTAAGAGGTGGTCTGGATTAGACCCTGTCCTAAACCAACCTCCTTAAAAGAGAAAGTATGGGCCCTTAAAGCCACCCAAAATAGCTTCAAGAGGTCTGGAAGCTTCCATTCTTTTTTTAAGATTTATTTATTTATTTTGGGGCGGGAGGGGCAGAGGCAGAGGGAGAGAGTCTGAAGCAGATTCCCCGCTGAGCGCAGAGCCTGACTCAGGGCTCGACCTCATGACCCTGAGATCATGACCTGAGCCAAAACCAAGAGTCAGATGCCCAACGAACTGAGCCACCCAGGAGCCCCTGGAAACTTCTGTTCTTTTGCTCTTACTGACATTAGAACACCATGAGGCTGGTCTACTGGAGGATGAGACCAGAAAGTAGAGGCGAGCCTCCCAGCTGAAGCCCTTTAGACCAACCAGCCTACCACCGACCCACTGTTGGAAAGACTCCAACAATCTACTATTCGTCCCTTCAAGCTACAACCACTGTAATGTGTTTCTTGTGAGCCAGAAAGAGCCTACTTATATGCAAGCATGTTTATGTACCTATATACATATATATATTTAAATACAAATATGAGCTTTCTTAGCACGCTAATCTGCACCTTGCTCTTTTTAATACAACATATCGTGTACATCTTTCTCCATGAGGACATCTTTCCACAGTTTCATCTGCTGGATGACCTTTAACTTGGCATACAGATTTGTAATCCTCCTTCCCTGTAACACAGATGCATCCGTGCATCCAGTCTTGCCAAGAATGATCTCATTGACCCTAGGACAAAGCGAATGACACAACAGGAATGCAGAAAGAGGACTCTCAGAGGGTTCCATATTTCTGGGGCAGAAGCTTACCCTTGTCTGCAAAGCAGGTCATTATGAGTATATTTGCTATCACTTTTTTAAAAAGTGTGATAAAATACACTTAAAGTTTTTATTTTTATTTATTTTTTAAAAAGATTTTATTTATTTATTTGACAGAGAGACCCAGCGAGAGAAGGAACACAAGCAGGGGGAGGGGGAGAGGGAGAAGCAGGCTTCCCGCCAAGCAGGGAGCCCGATGCGGGGCTCGATCCCAGGACCCTGGGACCATGACCTGAGCCGAAGGCAGACGCTTAACGACTGAGCCAGCCAGGCGCCCCCACTTAAAGTTTTTAAATGGTTAAGATGGTAAATGTTAGGGCGCCTGGGTGGCTCAGTCGGTTAAGCGACTGCCTTCGGCTCAGGTCATGATCCTGGAGTCCCGGGATCGAGTCCTGCATCAGACTCCCTGCTCAGCGGGGAGTCTGCTTCTCCCTCTGACCCTCCTCCCTCTCGTGCTCTCTGTCTCTCATTCTCTCTTACAAATAAATAAATCAAATCTTAAAAAAAAAATAAGATGGTAAATGTTAATTTTTCTTGAATCATAGTTAACATACAATATAATGTTAATTTCAGGTGTACAGGTGATTTGAAAATTATATACATCATGAAATGCTCACCACCGTAAGTGTAGTTACCATGTTAGCCATTCCTAAGTGCACAGCTCAGGAGCATGAAGCACACTCACACCGTCCTGCAGCCACCCCCACCTGCCGTCTCTAGAACTTTCCATCTCTCCACACGGAGACTCTGTCCCCATTTGCGCGGACTCCCCACCCCCTGCCCCAGCCCTGGCTCCCACCCTCTCCTCTCTGTCTCTGTGGACGGGACTCCTCTGGGGACCTCGTGGGAGTGGGGTCCTGCGGGATGTGTCTTATTGGTTTATTTCCAAGCACAAGGTCTTCAAAATCCATCCATATTGTAGCAGGTGTCAGGATTTTTTTTTCCTTTCTAAGGCTGAATAATATCCTATCATATGGGTGGAACACATTTTGTTTGTCTATTCATCCACCAATGGACACTTGGGTTGTTTCTACCTTTTGGCTATTGTAAACAATGCTGCTGTGAACATGGGTGTGCAAAAATCTGTTTTCAATTCTTTGAGTGTATAACTAGGAATGAAATGACTGGGTCACACGTAACTCTATGTTTAATTTTTTTTTTTAAGATTCTATTTATTTGGGCGCCTGGGTGGCTCAGTTGGTTAAGCGACTGCCTTCGGCTCAGGTCATGATCCTGGAGTCCCGGGATCGAGTCCCGCATCGGGCTCCCTGCTTGGCAGGGAGTCTGCTTTGTCCTCTGACCCTCCCCCCTCTCATGTGTTCTCTCTCTCTCAAATAAATAAATAAAATCTTAAAAAAAAAAAAAAGATTCTATTTATTTGACACAGAGGGACACAGCGAGAGAGGGAACACAAGCAGGGGGAGTGGGAGAGGGAGACGCAGGCTTCCCGCCGAGCAGGGAGCCCGACGTGGGGCTCGATCCCAGGACCCTGGGATCATGACCTGAGCCGAAGGCAGATGCTTAACGACTGAGCCACCCAGGCGCCCCTATTCTTTCTTCTTTAATATGAGGGATAGCACACATACAAAAGGACACAAGTGCACTAATCTCAAGTGACTGGCTTAATAAATTCTCCCCCCACCCCTTTACCTCCATCTCCACACAGTCACCACTCAGACTACAATGTAAAACACATCCAGACCCTTCTTAGTCAATGCCTCAACGCCCAGAGACAACCCGTATCCAACTTCTAACGCCATTCATTAATTTTCCTGGTTTTGCACTTCATATAAATGGAGTTAAGAAGTAGATCCCTTTTGTGGGTGGGTAACGGGCGAAACCATCGAAGAGTACGAGTATGATGAGCACTGAGAAAGGCATAGAATTGTTGAATCACTATATTGTACACCTGAAACTAACACTGCATGCTAACTATACTCGAATTAAAATTAAAAATGAAATAAAAAAGAAACACAAAGCCCCCAAAGAACAAACTGCTCTAAAAGAAAGAAAGAAAGAAGAAAGAAAGAAAGAAAGAAAGGAAGAAAGAAAGAAAGAAAGAAAGAAAGAAAGAAAGAAAGAAAGAAAGAGAGGGACGCCTGGGTGGCTTAGTTGGTTAAGCGTCTGCCTTCGGCTCAGGTCATGATCTCAGGGTCCTGGGATCGAGCCCCGCATTGGGCTCCTTCCTCAGCGGGAGCCTGCTTCTCCTTCTCCCTCTATCTGCGGCTCTGCCTACTTGTGTTCTCTCACTGTCTTTGTCACAGAAAGAAAGGAAGAGAAAGAGCCTCTTTGGTGTTGCTTCACTGCCCTTCCCTGACGGCTGCGTGAGATCCACCCACACCGGCATACCGGTTCTTTCCTTTTCAGTGCTGTGTGGCATCCCCTTTTCTGAGTATACCACAATTTCTTCACCTGCTCTCTTCTGGAAGGACACTGGAATCATTTCCAGTTGTTGGCTATTGTAAGTAAAGCCCCTGCGAACATTCCAGGGCATGTCTTTTCGTGGGGACTCAGACACTTATTTCTCTTGGGCGAGCACTGAGGAGGGGGATCACTGAGACCTGGGGTGGGTGTAGTTAGCTTTTGGGGGTCCAGCCAACAGCTTTCCAAAGTGATTGCTCCAATCTGCACTACCAGCAGCAACGCGTGGGAGTTCTAGTGGCTTGCCATCCTCACCAACATTAGATATCGTCAGTCTCTTTAATTTTGGTTACTTGGGGAAGGGAGATGTCCACCATAATTGAAAAGATAATAGTAGCCAGGCGATCAAAGTCAACAGCTCGGTCATAAATCCTGTTGGCAGCAGGTGTGTTGATGTTATCTGATGAGAATGGCATTTTATCTCTGGGTCTTCCTCCCCCAAACCCAATAGTCCCATACTAACCATAAGAAAAACATCACAAAAACGAAGTAAGAGACAAAATGCCTGATTGGTCCTCCTCAAAACTTTCACGGTACAAAACCTGTCACATCCAGAGAACACTGGGACAAAAAAAAGATGTTAGGGAAGAACTAAGGAAATGCAAATAAAGTTTGGACTTTAGTTAGTAATAATGTATCAATGTTGGTTCTTTAGCTGCAACAAATGTATCATACTAATGTAACATGTAAAAAAGGGGGGGGACTGGGTATGGGGTGGCGGGGCATAGGAACATTCTGTACCATCTTTGCAACTTTTTGGGTAAATCTTAACTATTAAAATTAAGCACTTTTACAAAGATAATAGTGTATTTCCTTGATTTAAACATGCCTGAGTCTCCTTTCGTCTTTACGATTTTGGTATCTAGATGCATCTTGATTTAAGAAAGAACTGCTGCTGGCCCCCGAGAAGGGGGTGGCTTGTCAGCAGGTGGTTCACTCCAGACCTGAAGGTGCAAATCCTGGGTGGAAGTCTGAAGGCTCCACAAGTATTTAGAACTGTAGGAGAGGAGGAACCTCTTCACTTAGGGACCAGATTCGACTCTGCTGGTGCCCTGGCCTCTTCTGTTGGACACGACTGTTTTGAGACTCCAACAGCCAGTATCTGCATCTGGAGGACTGTGGCAGGCTAGAAGTGCTGGGGAATTCACATCCTCCCAACCCCTCCCACCCCTCCACTGATAACAGGAGTTAGTGCGTTAAGTACCCCAGCTCCTTCGTCCCCCCGGGGTGGGCTCATGCCAAGGTATGTGTTTGCATATCCCCAGAGTCTCTGTGATGGTGGAGGTCCCACTAAGACAGCTGGTATCAGAGCGCACCTGTCTCTTCCTGTCCCCCCCACCCCAGGCAGTTCTCTGCACCTCTCAAATCATCAACCTGCACTCATGTCCTTGTTCTCAGAGTCAACTCAACCCAGGACAGGGACCAGAACAGTGGCCAGAGGAGGTGATTCTGGAAAGAGCTAGCTGCACAAGGTGGGTGGGTGATAGAGGCCATCGTGTGTGGGGGCCAGCCCCACCTCTCCAGCTCTGAGCGCCAGGTGGATGGGCATACACGCTTGCCATTTCATCCCCAAGGCTTGTCTCAGCCCTGCCTGGCTGCCTCACTCTGCGTCACCTCTGAGGGTGTACAAGTGGCTGGGATGGAGTCCCTGCCCTTGCAGGATTCTGGGGGAACCAGATCATCAGAATAATGTTGGAGCAGGGTCTCTGCCCCTTGGTGCTGCTGACGTTGGGGCGGTTCGTTCTCTGTGGGGGGTCTCGATGCTAGCCTCACCCCTGGTCGTTATAAGCACAGATGTCTCCAGACACGGCCCAGTGTCCCCTGGGGGCCGGATTGCTCCAGGTGAGAGCAGTGGGCCCCTTTCATTTCAAGGTCTGCATTTAAAGCTGCCCCCTCTCCCTTTCCTTTTCTTACTTTAGTGATCTCCCTGACACCATTCCTGTATAATAAATTACATCTTATCAGCTTATTGTTTGCTGCCCTTCCTGGAACGTAAGTTCTATGAGGACACGGGTTTCCATCCACTGTCCTGGCTACTAGGTTCCCAGCACCTGGAAGAGGGCCTGCTATGTAGTAGCTGCTTATGAAATACTTGTTGAATAACGGAGTTGAGCAAAGACACGAGTGGATGAATGGTTAGCAGGAAGGAAGGCAGGTGCAGGGAGATTTCCTTTCTGGCTGCGTGGGGATGGGAGATAAATCCTAAATAGAGTGAACAACCATCCCTGTGTGCCCAGAACAGAGGGGTTCCCTGGGTTTCCAGTGCTGAGACTGGGACAGTCCTGGGCAAACCAGACGGCTGGTCGCCCTACAAACTACCATAACAGTACCAACAGCAATGCTGGTGGCAAATAACTTCCATGTAGCAGGCACTGTTCTGGCACTTTCTATGGTAACTGACTTGACCCTCTCAAACATCCTGGGGCAGGGACTGGGGGCATCGGCTGCTCAAATGAGGAAACGAGCAGAGGTGGAGACACTCACCCGGCAGGGAAGGGAGGGCTGGGATTGGAATTCTGTGGGTACAGGGCAGGTGTAAAGCATACTCTGGGGCCACACCTTGTCTGTGGAGTCCAGGAAGGTTCTGGAGGAAGTGAGCAGAGAACAAGACTGATGGCAGAGGGAGGAGTCTTGGGGAAGCACGTTCCAAGCAGGGGAACGGCACGTGCTGAGGGCCCGGGGCCAAGGTCACCCTCCTCCAGGGCTTGTCTTGACATCCCTCAGATGGTGGGGGACAACGGGCAGGGGAGGGGGGGGGATGGGAAGCTGCTGTCTGCAGCCACTCTCCGGTTGGCTGCCTGAGTCAGGGTCTGAGAGGTCCCTGGGGGTCTCTCTGCAGGAAGGAGAGAATAGACAGAGGGAGGGGGGAAGGAAGGAGGGGAAGGGATGGAGGAGGAGGCAGGAGGGAGAGAGGGAGGGAGGGTGTTTCCTGAGACACATGCTTTGGCTGCCTCTGTGTCCTATGGGATGGAAGCTGAAAATAGCCTGAGAGCCCGGGAGCCCGAGGTGGCTGACTGGCTCTCTTCACTGGGAGGATGAAGGGTGGCTCTGGGCTTTGGGTTCCTCAGGCTGGGGACCCTAACCCTTGTCCCAGGCTGTCCTTAGCTCACAAAGTCCAGTCTAGCTAAGTTATCCATGGGGGGTTTGTCCCTCTTCGGAGCCTTCCTTCCTTGTCACCTGGGTGACTGTCTGGCCCCCTCAGTCCTCTTCCTTTACCACCCCCCCAACCTCCCAATGTGTTCCCTGCATAGCAACCAGAGGAATCTGTTTTTAGAAAGCTTTTTATTGATAGACATACAAAAAGTGCATGATGGATACTTTTTCACAGGTGAATGTCCCTGTGTCACCCCTCTGATTCCTGAGCTAACCACTGTCCTGACTTTTTAAAGATTTATTTATTTATTTGACAGAGAGAGACACAGCGAGAGAGGGAACACAAGCAGGGGGAGTGGGAGAGGGAGAAGCGGGCTCCCCGCGGAGCAGGGAGCCCCACGCGGGGCTCGATCCCAGGACCCCGGGACCATGACCCGAGCAGAAGGCAGACGCTTAACGGCTGAGCCACCCAGGCGCCCCCGCTGTCCTGACTTCTGACGCCCTTGGTTAGTTGGCCTTGGTCTCGAGCTTCCAACAATCCAGACCCCGCGTCTTTCCCTCCCCATCCCCGGGAGGAAGCACCCACGGGGACGTGGACGCTGCTGCCAGGACTCCACCTTCCACCTGCGTGACTTGAGCAGGTCACTGCCCGTCAGGCCCCTCACCTGGCGAGAGCAGAAACCACCACCTGCCCTCCCGGGAGCTGTGACCCTTAAGGGAGGTACTGAAAAGGCAGGGGGTTGGCTCCCTCGCTGACACGTAGCAGGGGCTCAGTGAACACAGGTGTCTGTATTTGTGAGTGTTCTCCAGGCTAGCAGAATCCACAGGACGTGTGTGTGTTAATATACATATGCAGAGATGTACACGCGTGTGTACTGCATACATGGGACACCCCTGCACGTGTATAACGTGCACCACGCACGAACAGCACAACGTCTGCCCATGTACACACAGATACACAACACACACGTGCACCTGTGTGTACGTGGACACGCCTGTACGTAGACACACTCACACATACACTACGTACATGCGCACACACGGAAATGCATACGCGTGCACATACACACACATCCACACCTCCTTTTATTTTAGGGACCTGGGTCATGTGACCGTGGGGGCCGGCCAGCCAGAAACCCGTCAGGCAGGACCCCACGGAAGAGCTGACGTTGCAGCCAGTGGCCGACAGAGGTCCCTCCTCGGAGGGAAACTTACTTTAAGACCTTCAACTGACTGGACGGGGCCCACCCCAGCACGCCGGGTAACAGCGTCCCTGGCCCCGAGTGAGCCGATTTAGACGTGATCTCATGTGAACGCCAGCCCCTGGACACACCTCAAGTGACGTCTGCGGGCCCCAGCGGACACGCGGCATCAAGAGCCCTCTTGGCTGCCCCGGCACTGGCCCGATCCTCCCTGCGGGCAGGGCAGTCCCCCCTCGACACTCTTTTTTTTTTTTTTTTTTTTAAGATTTTATTTATTTATTTGACAGAGAGAGACACAGCGAGAGAGGGAACACAAGCAGGGGGAGTGGGAGAGGGAGAAAGCAGGCTCCCCGCCGAGCAGGGAGCCCGATGCGGGGCTCGATCCCAGGACCCCGGGATCATGACCTGAGCCGAAGGCAGACGCTTAACGACTGAGCCACCCAGGTGCCCCAGGGCACCAGTTAAATTTTATTTTTTAT
>NW_023270855.1:57480882-57501979 GCF_011800145.1 Mirounga leonina | reverse complement strand
CGCTCCCGAGGGACCCCCGCTCACGGGCCGGCCGGCGGCAGTTCACCGGGGCGGCCGCGGCCCCGGGGCCGCTCGGACCCGGCGGGCTGCCGTTGGGCGCGGGCGCGGGCGCGCGGCGGGGGCACCGGGGCCTGCGGGGCGCCCGGCGGGGAAGCCCGCGCGCCCCGCCCCTCGCGCGCGCTCCGTGTGTGTCAGTTTTTGGAAACGTCGCGGCCGGGGCGGGCGCGGGGGCGGGCGCGGGCGCGGCGACCGCCCGCGAGCGGGGCTTGGCTGCCGGCCCCGGCGTCTCCGCGGCCGGGGGCTTTCGCGGTTTCCAGCCCGCCGCGCGCCCCGGAGCGTTCTGTTTTCGCTCGTCCTGCGGCCGGAGGCGAGGTCGAGCCCGGGCCCGGGCCTTTCCGGCTGGCGGAGCGTGTGTGTCCGGCCGCCGGGGCGGTGGGCAGGGCGGGAAGACCGACGTCCAAGGTGACGAAAGTGGGGAGCGCCTTCAAAACTCCAACCGCTCCGCCGGCCTCCGCCTCTCTCCGCCCTTGTGACAGCGCCCCGCATGCACCAGTTGGCTGGCCAGCGCATTCTTCAAAATTGAGTTATTTTTTTATCCGTAGCTCGCACGCGGTGCAGCTCCAGGGGTTTTGACAGGTCCACCCCAATCAGGCCGCTGTCCGCCCTCCGCGTGCCCTCCCACCAGCTCAGCTCTTTCCGCTCGGCTCCGAAGTCTTGTCTTTTCCGGGAAGCCACACGAATGGAACCAACAGCAGGCAGCTTTCTGGCCCGGGAGGGCATCTCTGAGACTCATCCACGTTGCTGCGGGTGTCCGCAGCCCGTCCTTTCCATTGCTCTGTCCCGTTCCGTCTTTTCATCTCCCTGTTTCACTGCCCGGTGGTGGCCTTGTGGGATGTTTCCAGTTAGGAACAAAGCTGCTGTGAGCGTGTGGGGGCAATTTCTGCGCGAACTTGGCTTCTCACCTTGGGAAGCATGCAGGGGGAGGACGGTGGGGCCTGTGCGGCTCTGTGTGACGCTTTTGCATCTCCCGGGTTGGCACTGTTGGGCATTGGAAGACCGAGGGAATGCACTGTGACCCACTGTCCAGCCCTGGACACCAAGGCGAAAGTTCACCCAGAGACAGCCACCGGGTGCCCCTCACCGCCATCTTTTATTTGGAGCAGAGCAAGGCCCACAGGGATTTGCACCTGGTGTAAACTAGGCCTTCCGTGCTGGGCCTGGCTTCCTAGCGGCCGCTGGTTCTGAACTGCGGAGCGTCGTTCCCTCACTGGCCAGGACCTCGCTTGGCCGGGGGATGGGATAGTGCTGCCCGCCTGGCCAGGCGCTCTGCCTGACGTCAGCAGGCCCTTTCCTGGTGTGCTTGTCCCACTGCCAGGCCCGTGGGCAGGCGGGCCCCGTGAAATCCTCTGCTAGTGCGGTGACAGCCGACGCTCCTGCTGCAGCTTTGTGGCGATGTCTGTCAACTTCCCGTATCCCTGCTGACGAAGTTTGCTTTCTCATGTGAAGCGAGGGCCAGTGCTTTCAGAAGGGTTCATATTTTGTGATGATTCGATGATGACTATGTTAAGAAAACGGACGACTTCATAAGTTAACTTTTCAGGAGGTCAGACTGTCAGGTCAGACTGTTGATTACGTGTGCGAGATGACTGGGCCCGTTTGTTCATGGATCCATTCATTCTGCCAGCACCTACTGGTTGCTTCCGGTGCTCCTGGGGCCGCAGAGGACAGTGGACAGTATTCGCACGCTCAGGAAACGTGTAAGCATAGGGAGGTGGGAGATCTATAAACCCACGAGTTCAGCAGTTATGTGGCCACCACATAGATAGGCTGAGGTGGTCCTGGAGGGAGGGGCTGCTGGTTTTGTCCTGGGGGAGGTGTGGGTTGCTGCTTGGAGGTGGGGGCATCTGCAGGAGGAAGTACCAACAGTCACAACCACCCGCACTGGGAAATGTCCAGGGTCAGAAACAGGCTTTTTGGGAAATTAACAAATGGGAGGGAAGGTGGGGGCGGTGGCGGCTGAGTTTTGTTGCTTCCATGACTTAAGCGTTCTGGGATACTCACCTACAGCTCAAGGTGGCTCTGGTCTTAGTGGGAAAACCAGGTCCCAGCTGGAAGGGGGGTAGTAGTATTTTTGGCTGCCTGGCTGCGGGGCAAGAACCTTCGAGGGCGTGGAGTGGTCCATCTCCTCCATGACTTATTAAGCCTGTGGGCGGGGGAGCAGCCCCATCGTGACTGTCCCCGCCTTCAGCTTCCTCCCGGGGAGCCCACGATCTGATGAATGCCCTCTGAGCAGTCATGCCCTTTATGCAGGAGGATGAGTGGGTGGGCAGAGTGAGCCATCCCTCCCTGTGACTCAGAAAATATTTTCTGATGCTGACCTAGGCTTGTGTGAGCCTTCTGTCTAATCCGCACTCAGGTGGAAGGCAGATTAACCCTTAGACAACCTTGTGTGGGCGGAGTAGCTACTTCAGAGGGGGGAGGGGTAATCAGAAAAGCCTGTCTGTCATATGTGGCTGTTAGTTTTCGTAGTCGGGTCCCTAGGATCCAAATGCCTGCCGGTACTCTGTTCTGGATGGGTAGGGGACGGAGGGAGCAGGAACTTCGGATGTTCCCTAGGGAGGCAGGGGCGGAGCTGCAGGGCACCTGCCTGCCCAGTCTCCCTCTGGGAGCTCTGCTTTTTTTTCCCCTTAAACTATTAAATAATTTCGAAATAATCGTATATGCACCTGAAGCCATAAGAAGTAACAGGGGCGCCCGGATGGCTCAGTTGGTTAAGTGTCTAACTTTTGGTGTCAGCTCAGGTCATGATCTCAGTGTTGTGAGATTGAGCCCCGAGTTGGACTCTGCACTCAGCCGGGAGTCTGCTTCTCTCCCTTTCCCTCTGCCCCGTGCTGTCTCTCTCTCTCTCTCAGATAAGTAAATCTTATAAAAAAGAAAGAAGGGAAGAAAGAAAGAGCAGAGACATCCTGTGTTCTCCTTATCCAGCTCCCCCAGTGGTGACATCTTACAACCAGAGCGCAAGATGAGCATTCAAGATACAGAGCATTTTGGGGTCCTCTGGTGAATGTGGGACCGGTGGGCTGCCAGGGTTCTTCTGCATTTGGGAGCAACTGGGTCCTGGGCCCCATGCCTCTCTCGGGAAAGTTCTTACTCTGCCTGACTTCCCCTGCAAAGTGTGCCTGGGTCTCCCTAGCTGTGGGAATAATGCTCCTGTTTCCTTCCTCTTGCTCAGGGTTGTACTTCCTGAAGCCTCTCTCTGCTTTCTCTGTCCCCTTGAGGTGTCCCTACAGTTCCCACCAGTGGGGGCTCCTGCTAGCCCAGGCCACGGTATTGATTCCGCAGGTATTTGCCGAGGACCTGCCGCTTTTTGGGGGGTGCCGGGGTGTCGCTCTGCCACTCCACAGCCCACACGTGGCTCCGGCCTGCCCCTCAGTGCCTCGCCATTCCCTTGCTCCATGCTCTCCTAGCTCCTGCTCTTCCTGAACGCAGTCTTCCTTCTCCCCGACCCGCATCCCGCTTCCAGTTCCGAGCCCGTGGGCCCTCTCCCCTGCGCTGTACCAGCCCTTCTTCCTGTCTGTTGTGTGGCACCTGGGGTGCTGCCAGTGGAGGTTGGGAGGTCAAGGGCTCTGGGCTTTACCATGCAACCGCCCTAAGCCTCACTTTCCTCTCTCTAGAGAGACTTGGGCTTGAGTTCCCCTCAGCTAGTCATGGGG
The DNA here is from genome assembly GCF_011800145.1 of Mirounga leonina. NCBI lineage: Eukaryota > Metazoa > Chordata > Mammalia > Carnivora > Phocidae > Mirounga > Mirounga leonina. Next base: position 57,498,266 of record NW_023270855.1, on the reverse strand, counting down.
GTGTGTGGGCTAGTGTGCAGAAAGCATTAGCTTCACTCCACGTGCTGTGGGGGTGGGGGTGTGTGAGTGATGGATACTCACTCTGATAACGCTTTTGTCGTTTAAAAACCCAACCCTTCTTTTTAGGAGTTGGGGGACAGGGCTTTCTGGGCTTTGTGGTAGGGCTAGGGATAGAGGAGGACGCAGGTGCCGGTGGGGGGTAGTGTGGCCTGTGGGACCACAGGAGCCCCCATGGGGCTCAGGTTTCTGCTCTGGATGGCTGTTTTGCTGTGATCTGTTGAAAGGGGTGAACCGGGTTGTTTCCCCTGGGGTGCATGTGGCTCACTGCGGCTGGGCTGCATCCCTGGCCTGGCAGTTCGGGTTGTCTGCCCCAGATGTGCCGGGTACGGGAGGCCAGGCGCAGGGGCCTGGGCACGGCGAGGGTCCAGGAGGACAGTCAACAGGAGGGGGCAGTGCTGGGGCTTGTGGGTTTCGTTTACAAGTAACAGCTTTATTGCAAGGTAATTCACACACCACTCCGTCTATCCATCTAAAGTACGTTGCCACAGACCAGTCCATTCACAGGGTTGTACAACTGCCGCCTTTAGTCTCAGAACATTCCATCACCCTAGAAGGAAACTCGTCCCCGTCAGCTATCACCTCCCCCCCCCCCCCCGCCCCCGAGAGCCCCCTTCCCGTCCGCGGATGAGCCCGTTCTGGACGTGTCACCCACGTGGACTCACACCCCGTGTGGCCTTCTGTGTCCGGATCCCTCCCTGAGCGTCATGGGCTCGGGGTCCGTCCCCGGGGCCGCGCGTGTGGGCGACTCTCCTGCTCACGGCTGAGTGATGTTCCTCTCCACGTATGGATCAGGTGGCCACGGCTGCTGCTAGGATGCCACAGTTCCAGACTCCTTCCTCGTGGGGGCTCCTTCCTCTGGACCCCCTGGTCATTGGATTGCACGGAGCACGGCGTCCGGGGCTGTGTGGGACCGAGTCTGCGCCCGAGTGAGGTCTGACGGGCCCTGCTGCTCTGGCCTTCTGGACGGCTCGTGCCGGAGGCTCCGCACCAGCGCTGCCGGGCCTGCCCGGGCGTGGCTCCTCAGACCACTCTCCGGTGCTCCTTAGCACGCCCTCCCGTTTTCCCTCTCCCCTCCCCCAGCTGTATTATGGCCGCGGGGGGATCCCTGTGGCCCACCCTGCTTCCCACGGCGACTCGGGGGGCTCGCGTGTCGATTCCTTCGTTGGAGCGCCTCTTCGAGATCGTTGGCCACGGCCACGCCGCAGGCCCGGTGTGCTGCTGGGATGGCGTTGCGCGGGCCTCCCTTGCCCTGGAGACTTGGGGGCTGCGGGTCTGGTGGGCCGGGTGCTTTTAGATGTGGCCCAGTCCTCTGAGCAGTCCTGTTTGTCAGGGTTGGCGCTGGGCAGCGTGGCCCCGTGGAGAGGGGTGCAGTGGGGGTGGTGGCAGGAGCCATGGCCTCCTTCCTGGTGAGTCACTGCTGGCTGTCGTCACAGAGCTGAAACATTCCCTGAGAGCCAGGGTGCGTCACAGGTGAGTGGTTGGCTCGGCTCCCCCTCCCCCGGGAGAAGTTACCTGAGCAGCATAAGCTGCCCTCCTTCTGGCCCCTTTGCAGCGTGACATTGTTTTGGGGGCCATGCAAGTTTAGTCCTTAAAACTAGTGAAGCTCAAAAGCAGCGGCTGGGTGACTTGACTTTTTCTACAGCTTGGGGGAGTGAATTTGCTGCTCTCACGGATCCTATGCTTCATCGTGGTAGTGACTGGCTTCCTGTCACTCAGCCCAAGCAGGCGCCCCCAGGGTGACCACAGTCACTGTGTGGGTCTTTAAGTAACTGTCCCCTTCTCTCCCTGTGCCGCCTCCTACCATGGACAGCAGGCCCAGAGCCCCTGGGGTACCCATAGACACCAGGGCTGTGAGCTGGGAGATTGTCTCCCCTGCGCAGATCTCTCATTGTGTGGGTACGTGGAGTCTGAAGACCCAGCCAGTTGAGAGCGGAGGTCTGGGAGAAGGACCAGCACAAACAGGAGGGCTTTCCAGCGTAGGTGTGTCCTCACGGGGTCCGGTTTACAGACGAGGGAGCCACGCACAGAGATGACAAGACCTGTCCCAAGTCCTGTCCCTCCCGGATGGCAAGCCCTCCCGCGGAAGGGCCCCGCGCTTGGTTGAATGCTGTGGGGTGGTTAACCACGTTTGAACGGGAGCGCCCTGGGCCCTCCCGAGCCGCCGTCTTTGCCAGGTCTCCGGCCTCTCGCCCTGCCCCACTCTGCACCCTTCCTGAGGGCTAAGTGTGAACTGCAGACCTGAGCCCTCGTTCACCTCCCAGAGCACCATCAGTAGCTGTGCTCGGCCTCGGGGGAGCTCCCAGACTCTGCCTGCTCTGGGCACCGCACATCGACCTTCCTCCCCTCTAGGCTGACCTCCAGGGTGATTAATACCCTCCCATCCCGGCCTTCTTACCATTGTTTTGTGCTCTTTACTTATTTGTACACATGGCCTGCCTTTCTGGGTTTCTTGCTTATTTGAACTGGAAAAGGTGCTATCGCTATAAATACTTGAATTGGTCATGTTAAGAACAAACCATAAATTAACTGCTTTTGCTCCCCCTGCTTAGCTTAACCATGAACTCAGCCCGAAGTGGCGCTGTTTTAAAGTGATTAGGAATTAGGGTTTATTTTGTCAAAGGGCCATGTAGTAGTCTCTGTGAAAGGGCAGCTTCTGGATGAAATTTAAGGTGATTATTAAGATAGCAGATTGACCACGTTGAGTGTTGAGATGTTTAAACAGATTCAGACTGTAATGTATTACGTTTCTCAATGTGGGTGTTATGTTACACATTTTCCTTATTTCTGAGTTGAGGAATACAAAACTTTAGCAGGGGAAAGGGACTGTAAAATTTATGGAATTACTAATATATTCAGAAGCCTTCAAGTATGCTCTTTTTTTATTTATTTATTTTATTTATTTATTTATTTATTTTTAAGTAAGCTCTAGGCCCAATGTGGGGCTTGAACTCACGACCCTGAGATCAAGGGTTGCATGCTTTCCCGACTGAGCCGGCCGGGCGCCTCTAAGTGTGTTGTGTTTATCATTATAGTGCTCCTGCCAAGTAAGAAGGCAGCAGGCAATGTCCCCGTCAGGTGGCTAGAAGGCCTTCTCTGGGTGGGGATGGGGGTGGGCTGACGGACTGCGTGTGCCCTGGAGCACATGCAGACCCCGATAGCACCTTTCTCGTTTGTCTGCATTTGGAGAACCTTCTGAGTCTCACTTTCCTGTGCGACATTTTTGCACTTGGAAAGGATTTTATTTTTACTTCTACTCTTTTTTTAAGATTTTATTTGTTTATTTGAGAAAGAGAGAGAGAGAGCAAAGGAGAGCTCAAGCAGGGGAGGAGAGGGAGAAGCAGACTCCCCACGGAGCAGAGAGCCCGATGCGGGGCTCCATCCCGGGACCCTGAGGTCATGACCTGAGCCGAAGGCAGACGCTCAACCGACTGAGCCACCAGGTGCCCCTGGAAAGGATTTTTTTTTTTTAATTTAATTTTTTAATTTATTTATTTTTGAGAGAGAGAATGACAGAGAGAGAGAATGAGAGGGGTGAGGGTCAGAGGGAGAAGCAGACTCCCCCGGAGCAGGGAACCCGATGCGGGACTCGATCCCGGGACTCCAGGATCATGACCTGAGCCGAAGGCAGTCGCTCAACCAACTGAGCCACCCAGACGCCCCGAAAGGATTTTAGACAGAAGAGCGTGTTGTACAAATAGAACAGAGTTGCTGTAACCCTCACTCAGCTGCCCGTGGCACCAGGATCCAAGCCGGGGCTCAGCGCTGAGGAGACTCAGGACTCCGTGTCCCTTTCTGCTCAGGTCCAGCCCAGGTCCCCTTAGTGTTTAGTTGTTGTGTGTCCTCAGCTCTAACCTGGGGCAGTCCCTCATGTCTCCGGAAAGGCCAGCACCTGTCATGACCTGCCCACCCTGCAGGGGCCTTAGTGTGGGGTTGGAAGTGCATTCTTGGCAGGAGTCCCACAGACTGACGCTGTGTCTCCTCGGGCATCACCTCTGAGGCTGCTGAGGCCGTGCATCTTCCTGTGGATGGTGCTGACCTTGAGCCCTGGTTGTGGCGGCAGCGCTGGGTCCCTCTCCCGTCCACGGTCAGGTTGCTGCTACGTTCCCCTCTTTCCCGGGGGGCAGGGTGCGTCGAGGCTGTCTGGGACCCTGGGAGGCCTTGCCTACAGCAGTCGCCGCAGCCCCCGCATCGTGGGGCTTTCTCCTTTCCTCCACCGCACTCCCACGTTGACTGCAGTTCCTGTCCGGGAGAGCTGCGGCTGTCCTCCACTTACACGTTTCTAGCCTCTGCGTGGACTGCATTCTCCGGGTGATGGTCCAGTCTCTGAGGAGCTTGTTGCTCACGTTCTGGAGCCGGCCCCCCGGGAGCGCCTCCGGGCTTTCTCCTGGGGCCTGGGCCTGCCCATGCCCCTTTGGGGACACGTCTTTGCTGCCTGGTGCACAGGATGTCGAGGCTTGTCTTGTGTTTTCCCTGCCCCAGCCCTGGAATCGGCCATTCCTCCAAGGAGCCAGGTTCCTTTTCAGAGTCCTGTGGAGGAGAGTACCAGTGCTGGGCACGGTCGTGCAAACCTGGATTTAAAACCGTGAAGGAGCTGTGGCCTGCCCAGCCCTCGCCACCGCTCTGAGGGCCTGTCCCTCCACGTGGGTTCTCAGGGGCGCAGAGGCCTCCTGGCTGTGCGCGGTTTTCCGCTGGGCGTGGGCAGCTGCCGCGGAGGGTGCCTGGCACCTCGGGTCGGAGCGGGGCTGCCTTGCCTGCTCCAGGGTTCCCGGGCCAGCCGCAAAGGTGCATTTTGTCAGGAGCCACTGTTTGCGGCCATTTTTGGCGCCGGGTGCCACTGCCGGCTGAAATTCCACCTTCCCAGCTGCCACTCCTGGTTGGATTTCTGCTTTCCCACCTGTGTCCTCCTCCCTGCCTTCGGCCCGGAGGCCTGTTCCTTCTTGGCCGGCTCCTCGTCCCCTCCTTTGGTCCTGGGCCACCCTGTGAACGCTGGCTGTGTATCGCCTGTGCCCTGGGGATCACGGTCTTCGTTTGCTTGGGCTGCGCTGATGGGATACTGTGGGGGGCGGCTTGAAACATAGACACTGATTTCTCATGGCCCCGGAGGCTGGCAGTCCGAGGCCATGGTGCCGGCAGGGCTGGTACCTGGGGAGGGTCCACTTCCCGTGCAGCCCCGCCTTCTCGCTGTGTCCTCACGTGACCAAGAGAGAGTGCTCTGTCCCTTCATCCCCTTACATGGGCACTGATCGCACAGGGGTCCCCACCTTCGTAACTTCCCTTAACCCTATCACCTCCTCCTGTCTCCTAAGGCCCTGTCTCCTAATACCGTTCCGCGGGGGTCAGGGCTCTAGCGTGTGCATCTGGGGGACCCAAACATTCTGTTCTTCACAGTGTCCCTGTGTCTCACCATCTGGCCCCTCCAGCAGCTCCGAGAGTACTTCCATGTTGGTGTCTTTGTTCAGCTTCTTCTTTTTTGGAGTGTGTTGGCTGGAGATCCAGCTCACTTGGCTGGGCCTGGCTCCCCGCCTGTGACAGCCCTGGCTGGGTGCAGTGCTCTGTATTTGCGTTTCTTTATGAGGCCTGTGTCCATCGCGCGCACCTCGGCCTTGGCCTGGCCTGTCCTCAGGTATGGTTGGCGGGGCTCGCTTCCACCGCCTTCCTGGATGGAGCCCATAGGGCAGGCGCTCCATTGCTGCCACCCTGCTCTGCCCTTGCTGGGGGTGTGTAGACATCTGGGACTGGCTGTGGACGCGGCTGGCGTGATTCTGTGCAGCCTGGGATCTCTGCTGCCCTGCACGAATTTGCTCATCTTCACATGAAAGCCTGTCCCTTTTTGATGCTCAGGCCCTGCAGGGGCCACATTGTGCTGGTCTGCTGTTCTCTCCGCTGCCCCCTGCCCCCGGTCCCAGGTGCTCGGGCACGCAGGCAGACAGGTGAGGCTGAGCACCCCAGCCAGGCCCCTAGGCCCTGTGCTCTCCACCCTGCTGGGCTTTGTAGCTGCAGCCCTCTGGTCTTCCTCCCGGACCGAGTGTTCTGGATGCCTGCTGACTTTGCACTGTGTCCTTCTTCACTCCCACCAGATCTCTGCCGTCAGAGCCCTGCCACTGATAGAGACAGACAGCAGGCCTCCCGCCATGTCCCATCACCCCGCCTTCATTCTCTGCCCTTCTCCGCGCCTTAGAGCTCTGCCTGCACGTCGCCATCCCATCCACGGCAATTCCCACGTCAGTTTACTCAGGGCCGTGGCTCTCAGAGTGGGGTCCCAGAGCCGGCAGCCTTCGCATCACCTGGGAACTTGTTAGGAATGCAGATTCCCGGACCCCCAGACTTGCTGAATCTGAGACTTCGTGGGTGGGCCCCATCTGTGCTCAGGAGCCGTCCAGGGGATTCTGACGCTTGGCACAGTGTGAGACCCCTGCTTCAGAGGACAGCTTGGGTTCTGCCCTCCGCCTGTGAATCCTGATGGGAGCCGAGGGCACTCCCTGGATGTTGTTCTTGTTGCAAACGGAGTCAGGAGAATGGAGCTGGCGGGCGGGTTCCCCGGGCACGCACCCCTCTGTGCACCTCTTGGTCTTCCCTCTGCAGCCCGCCTCTCACCGACACCCCTCCAGTCGTGCAGAGGAGGTCTGAGTGCTCTGGAGCCTGGGCTCATGCCCTTGCGGAGGGCATCTCAAAGACCCTCCTGTGCACGCTTCTTGTACTGAGACTACAGACCTGCCGGGGACAGGCTGGTGGCGGAGCCAGACCTTGAGTTCTTGTCCTGGGCGCTTGTTCTCAGGTTTGTCCTCAGGGTACAAGAGGGGGCTGGGCCTGGCCTAGTGAGGCAGCTGGGGCTCCCCGCACGCTCTGTCCCTCTGTGCGTGTGCCGTCCACACACCGTCTGTGCTGGGCAGTGCTGAGGACACAAGGGCCAGTGGCCTCACACTGCCACCGGAGTTGGGGAGGCGAGTTTCACGGCAGGGACGAGTTTCGTGTCACCTCCGGGTGTGATGACTGCCCCCTGAGCGGTGTGCAGTGTAAGACAGGGACAGATTGTACTTGTCATGGATGTTTTCACGTGCTCCCCGAGGTGGAGGGCCTAGTGCAGCCTGGTGCCCGGTGCCTGCTCTCCCAGTTAGCTGCGTTCGCTAAGCAGGGTTCGTATGGAAGAACCTCTCTCAGCTGCTCCGTGTGGACGCTCCAGTGCAACTCATGGTAAGAGAGTGGGCCAGTCCCCACTCTGCAAACAGACGTTCATGCTGTGACCAGCGCCAGGCTGGGGACACGGGCTGTGTGTGTGTGTGTGGAGGGGTCCCTGTAAGGACCCCAGGGTTGGGGCACAGGAGGAGGAGGAAAGGGGGGTATCCCTGGGTCACAAGACAAGGGCTGCTCATATTCATGAGCAGGCTTCCTTGGGGCTGTTCTCAGTCTAACCTTTCCGGGTGGCTTCTGGCCTCTTTCTCCTGAAGGCCGCATCCACAAGTTGGAGTTTCTGAATCATTTATGGTGACCAGTGCATCTTAAATTACACACCTCAGGGCTGCCAGTGGCAGCTGGCCAGTCCCTGAAAGGATCATTCTGATACCTTTGGAGGCCCTGTCATAAACTTTTTTCTTCCTTTTCTCTGCTTTTAAAGCATTGAGAAAGCTGGATTTCATTTTCTCACAAGAAGAGATCAAATTCCAGGCACCTCTGCCTTTCCGGGTCTGTGGGTCTCGTGTGAGGCGAGTCAGCCTGGCAGGCTGTGTGGGCTCCTGGGAGGATGGGGCGAGGGGTGCGAGCCCTGCATCTGCCCGGGCCTGCCGCACGGCAGCTGCTCAGGCTCCTGTCGGCAGTGCTTGCCCCTGCCCTGCTGTGCGCGGGGCTAGGCAGCTCGTCCTGTAACTGTGGTGCTGCCCTGACCCAGACCCTTGTGGTCAGGGGCGTTTTTAGAGTCACCTGTGCTCCCGGGTTGGCTCAGCAGCCTTAACACAGAATCTGTACCGGTTAGCTGTGGCTGCGTAACAAATTAATCCAGATTAGCAGCTTAATGCAACACACGTTTATTTTCTCAGGGTTTCCGTGGTCAGCAGTCCAGGAGCAGACGTAGCTGGGTGGTCCTGGCTCGGGGTCTCTCATGAGATTGTGGTCAGCACATTGGCCAGGTGGGGCTGCCTCATCTGAAGGCTGGACCGGGGCAGGAGGAGCTGTTCCCGCCGGCTCCCTTGTGGGGCTGCTGGTGGGAGGGAGGCCTCGGCTCCCCACCGCGTGGGCCTCTCCGTGGGGCTGCCGGTGGGAGGGAGGCCTCAGCTCCTCACCACGTGGGCCTCTCCGTGGGGCTGCTCATGACCTGGCAGCTGGCTTCCCTCGAGTGAGTGATCCGAGAGAGAGAGAGAGGGGGCGCTTTGGTGGAAAGTTCCAGACTAACCACCTTCATCACCTCTGTAGCTGCTTGTCCTGGTGCTGGGTGAGTCTGATGGTCTCTTCTGTAGATCCTGTGACATGGTGTCTTGGCTTTTTCAGGGTCAGTCAGTACAGGAGTCAGGTGAGCTCCTGCCAAAACTCTGAATCTGGGTTTCATTAACTGTGTGGACAGCAGCAGAGTAGGGTCATCATGTGAGTGTCTTACAAACTCAGTATTTTCCTAGTGGGGTGGGGGGTGCTTTTAATGCTAGGCGGCATTACTTCTGCAGATGTTTTTGTTGTTAACAGCTTTTTTTTTTTTTTAAGATTTTATTTGACAAAGAGAGAGACAGCGAGAGAGGGAACACAAGCAGGGGGAGAGGGAGAGGGAGAAGCAGGCTTCTCACTGAGCCAGGAGCCCGACATGGGGCTTGATCCCAGGACCCTGGGATCATGACCTGAGCTGAAGGCAGTCGCTTAACCATCTGAGCCACCCAGGCGCCCCTGTTAACAGCTTTTTTGAAGTATAATTCACATACCAAATAACACCCATTTAGAGTGTGCAATATTCGCAGAGTTGTGCAGTCATCACTATCAATTCCAGAAACTTCCATACCGCAAGGAAGCCCCATCCCCATTAGTGGTCACCCCCACTCCCCTCCCCAGCCCCCTGCCCCCACGAGCCCCCTTCCCGTCCATGGATGAGCCCATTCTGGACGTGTCACCCACATGGACTCACACCCCGTGTGGCCTTCTGTGTCTGGTTCCCTCCCTGAGCGTTGTGGGCTCGGGGTCTGTCCCCGGGGCTGTGCGTGTGGGCGCCTGGCTCCTGTCCGTGGCCCAGTGTTGTGCCCGTGTGTGGGGGACAGGTTGTGTTTGTCTGTTCATCTGTTGATGGACACTTGGGGTGTTTCCACTTTTTGGCTATTAGGAATGCTGCTACTGTGACCGTGCATGCACAGATTTTCGTGTGGATGTATGTTTCCTTTGGGTGTATACTTAGGGGTAGGATTGCTGGACCGTATGGAAATTCCACTTAAGCATTTGAGGAACGGCCAGACTGCTTTCCCAGAGCAGCTGCACCATTTTACGTGCCCACCAGGCAGGTGTGAAGGCTCTTACTTCCCCATCCCCACCCCAGCACTTGGTGTCCATAGTTTGGACTCTAGCCATCCTTGTGGTTTTGATTTGTGTCCCTTCATGGCTCAGGAGGTGGAGTATCTTTTCATGTCCTTATTGGTCTTATTGGCCGGCCACTGGAGTATTTTCTTTGTAGCAGTGACCATGTCAATTCATGTTTTAATGGCCTTGTCTTTTTATTTTGAGTTATTCGAGTTACAGGCACGCATTAGGAGTCCTGTGGGTTTGGTTCCAGACCAGACCACTGCAGTAAAGCCAGTGTCTCAGTAAGACGACTCACGTGAATTATTTGGTTTCCCAGTTAATATAAAAGTTATGTTTACGCTGTACCGTAGTCTGTTAAGTGTGCGATAGCGTGATGTCTAAAAAAAGTCAATGTACTTTGCTAAAAATGTTAACTGTCATCTGAGCTTTCAGTAAGACAGAATCACTGATCACAGATCGCCGTAGCAAATATAGTAATAGTGAAGTTTGAAATATCGTGAGAATGACCAAAATGGGACACACAGACCCCAAGGGAGCCAACGCCGTGGGAGACATGGTGCTGGTAGACGCGCTCATCCCAGGGTGGCCGCAGCCCTCAGCTTGGAAAAGCGCCCTGTCTGCACAGTGCAGCCCGGTGAGGTGTGCCTGTGACAGATGCTGACGCTGTTCCGGAGAGATGACTTGCAGAATTTTTCTCTCATTCTGTGGTCTTTTCGGCTTTCTTGGTGCTGTCCTTGGAAGCATCATTATTTCATTCTGATGAAGTGCAGCTTACCTGTCTTCTTCCCCGCCCCTCCGCCCGGGGAGGATTATGTGATCATTCCGGGAAAGGGCGGCTCGCCGCCAGGCAGGGACTCTGATTGCCCTCCCCTCCGCCCTGCACGCTCCTCACCAAAGCAGTAGGTGCTGCCGTGTCCCCTGCCTCGCTTCAGGTCCCACCGCTGCCTCGTGAGAGGCGCTGGGGGCAAGTTGGTGCTCAGCGTCTCCATCTGGACAATGGACTGCTGGCTGTGCACGCGGAGGGCTTGGCACCACCTGAGCTCAGTGGTTGTGTCCCACGCTCACCTGCGTGTGTCGTGCAGTCTCCCAAGCTCCGTGGATGCCACCCACTGCTGTCACGGTCAGATCTCCCACCTCGCTGGTGCCCACATGGCGGGTGTGGACGTAGAGGGCCAAGGGCTGAGTGGACAGGCCCGCTCGGTGATGGGCCTGGAAGCCTCCGGTCGAGCCACGTGGAAGGATGGCACTGCACGCGGGCACAGTGGTGTTTCACAGCGTGGGCTCCTAGGCGAGCAGTCCAGCAGCAGGAATTGTGGCTTCCTCCTTGTTTCCGACACTCTCACAAAATAACAGGGAAGTGCCCACGAGGAGTTTGTGGGGACTCTGAAGGTAGCAGTCTGGGTTCCTCTGGTTAGAGGAGCTCCGTGTTTGATGGGCCAGGAGGTGTGAAGACGAGGCTGAGATGAGCAGAGAAGCTGTTTCCTTATGGATGTCACCCAGCTCCTCACTCCTGCCCACCCTCCTGGTGCATCGGAGCACCTGGGTGTGTTCCCGCTTACTTGGGACCCAGAGGGTATTGCACAGGCTGGCATGGCTCACCGACAAAGCTGGGGCTCCCGTGTCAGAGGCCGGGGGTGTCTGCTGGCTCTGTGTTCCTTCCCCAGAACGTGGGGGGCAGGCAGTGCGGGGCCTTGGGACTGCTGTGCCCGCGGCCCGCGAGGAGGCTCTCCTTGCGGCCAGTTCCCATCATTCCTTTAAGGCCTTTTGAGGTTGGGCTAAAGCTGTCTTCATGTGCCCAGCAGAGCTGCCCCAGTTGTCTTCTGACATTTACCAGGAGGTCTTGGGGCCTCTAGTTCCCATCAGTGGTCCCCACCCCAAGTTTCTGAGTCGGCAGTGTGCCGACGCTGCAGGTCAGTCAGGTTCCCCACCGTTGGGACCGCTGGGCTGCCTGCCTTCCATCTTGCCCCCCTGCCCCCGCCATACCCGGAGAACAGGACTGCAAGTGACGTGTGTCATTTGATCCTTCGTCAGTTGGAGGATATTATTAAGTACGTGGAAAGGTTGGCTCTTCATTTGCCTTAAGAAAAATAAGGCTTAGCACAAAATGCCGCACAATGTGTGATTCCATTCACGTGAAACGCCCAGAAACAGGCAAGTCCACAGAGACAGAGAGTAGATTAGTGATTGCCAGGGGCGGGGGAGTGACGGCTCATGGGGACGGGGTCTTTCTGGGGTGACGAGAGTGTTCTGGAATTAGTGCATTGCTTGCACAACGCTGGAAGGACTGAGAAGCCACTGAGTTGTGTACGTGAAGCCGGTGAGCTCCGATCTGTGAGACTCCCGTCGGCGTGGAGCTGTCGCTCCGGAAGCAAGGGTAGGGCCCACGGGTACTTGAGTCGTGCTGACCCTCACCCCGGGCCCTTGCCCCAGAATTCTTCACCTGCTGTGAAGTGCGGCAGGGGGCAGGGCGTGGACACGCCCTCTCCGTGGTGCAGCAGCTGCAGCACTCACGTCAGACAGGGCGCGTCTGGCCCTGGTTTCTGCGAGGTCTGGGCTCACCTGGCTGCCCAGACCCCACTGAGAGGCCTGGAGGGAGTGGCAGTGAGCCCCCATGCTGCGGGCCCTGTGGGGCTAGGGGGTGTCTGTGCTCTGGCGGGAGGGCGGCCCCGTGAGTTTTCCCCATGGTTGTGGTACTGGTGTTTCCCCATTTTACAGATGGGAAAACAGAGGCCTGGAGAGGTTCAGTAAGTCAGAGCCAGGCCTGTGGCTTCCAGGCTGCAGCAACACCTGGTTGGGGGGGGCGGGGCGCGTGAGGACTCAGCAGAGCGGTGGGGGCGGGGGGCCGGGAGAGGAGGGGCGGGGCGAAGACTCCATCCCAGGCCCCTGCCCCACTGCGTGCTGCGGAGGGACAGGTCTTCCCCAAGAGCGGCGTGTCCAGCGTGGGCAGGGGTCCCAGAGCAGCACCTCTTGCCCCGGGCCGGGTCCCCGCACCCTGCATCACCGGAGGGTGTAAATCCTGTCCCTTTGTCTTTCAGGACAAACACCACGATGCTGCTCATGAAATCATCGAGACCATCCGGTGAGTGCGGCACCTGCCGGGGTGGGCGGGCCCCCATGCAGGCCAGCCCAGCTGTGCTTTCTGGGCTTACAGCCTGCCCTTTGACCCCGCTTTGCCCTGCGTGGCTCCTCTTGGTGAGCACCTCAGGAGGACTTGAGAAGCGACAGCTTGGTCAGAGGCGGCCAGGTCGTCCGCGTGTGGCCCTGAACAAGTCTCCGTGCTTCTCGGAGCCTTGGATCCTCCTGTGGAAGGGGAGGGAAATGCCGAGCAGGCAGGGGGCTCCCCCACCTCTCCTCACCACCTTGCTTCCTTCTCCTCCCCCTTGGATCTGGTGCTGACTCAGCCTTCCCGCGGGGCTGCCCCGCTCAGTACCCCGCACAGCCTTTCGCCCGCTTGTTCCCTGAATGTGCGGAGAAGAGCGCCGCCCCTCCCCTACCTCAGGCGGGCGACCTTGACAGAACCCACAGAAGGCTTTCTCTTTGCTGGCCTGGGGTCTGGAAGGACCTCCAGAGTGCGGGCCGTGGCCGCTGGGCGCAATTCTGTAACTGCTTCTTGCCCTGTGGTCAGGGACCCTGTTCTTCTCTGAGCATCTGCAATAAAGCCGGGGGTTTGTGTGTCTGCGTGGCTTTGGCCTCTCTTGCCGTGTTGTTCCTCAGAATTCTCACCTGCGTAGCCACCCCCGGGCCCCTGCCGTGATGTCTGCAGGAAGCTGCCGTGGCTGGAGACAGAGCTGGGCTGGTGGTGCCAGGAGGGCAGGGCCAGCTTGTGGTGGGCCCCTTTCCCTGCCGCGTGGTAGCTGGGCCACCAGCCCAGGCCACTGCAGCTGCCCGAGCCTGTCGGGTTGGCTCTGGGGGCCAAGCAATGCCTCCTCGCAAGATCGTTTCCAATTTTAAGTGAAATAATGTGTGCAAATGTTGCAGGGTGGGCCTGAAAGCAATCAGTGGTGTTAACTAGTTGCCTTAGTTTGATTTATGTTATTTTTAAAGAAGGCTGCTGGGAGAGTCAAGGTTAACAGGGAAGGCTCTGAGTCAGGTGGCCTGGCATGTGCCCCAGTGGCCTCTGCGCCTGTTTCTCATCTGCGGAGTAGGGTGCTTCTCCCTGCGCAGCTGGGGGTCAGCATCCGTGCTGCAGCTGCTGAGCCAGCCCTTTGTCTGCTGTGGCCTCGTCCTCTCCCCGGGCTGGCCAGAGCTGCCCATCTACAGGCCTGATCCCCATGTCCTGGGTCTCAAAACCACGTTACCTTCTTCCTCTTTGTCCCTGCAGACAAGTTCTGTTCACTGGCGAGATGGTCAGTACCTCGTTTTGTTCTTTCTTTTATTTTACTTTCTATAATGGAGAATTTCCAGCAGATACAGTGGTAGACAGAGGGTGTCATGAACCCACGTACCTGCCACCCAGCCTAACAGGGACCAGCTCATCACCACTCACGTGTCGTCTGTACCTCCATCCACTTTAGTCTTTGCTATATTTGTATTTCTTGAAAAAGCAATTGAGATACAATGGCGATACCAGAAACCACACGCGGATAAGGTGCACGCTCCAGCCGATGTGGACGTGTGCACCGGTCTCCCTGTGTCCTCTGTGATCTGCTTGCCCTCCACCACCGTCCCCAGGCAGCCCCAACCCGCTTTCTGCCACGACAGGTTACCTCGCCTGTTCTAGAATTTTACCTGCAAGGACTTGTTCAGGATGTCCTTTTCTTTTTCCTGACTTCTTCCAGTCAGCACAAGACTTTGAGATTCTCCCTGTTGTTGTGTGTATCAGTCATTTTTCCTCTTTGTTACTGAGGAGTGTTCCGTTGTAGGATAGACTATGGCCATGTTTGGGCTGTTCTCGACTTTGGCGATTATAAATAAAGCTGTTACGAATATTCATGTGGGGTTTTTTTGTAGACATGTCTTTTGTTTCTTTTGGGTAAATACCCAGGAGTGGGATTGCTGGGTTTTATGGCAGCTTACTTTTAAGAGGAACCACCAAGGTGTTTTCCAGAGGGATCGTCCTGTTTTGTACCCCACAAACAGTGCAGGAACATCCCTGTAGCTCTCCAGTGCACCAGCATGTGGTGTTGACATGGTTTGGTTTTGCTGGCCTAATACGAGCTGTGTAGTGGTATCTCACTGTGGTTTTAATTTGCTTTTCCTAATAATTAATGACGTTCATCATCTTTTGCCTGTTTTTAAGAATTGATTTTACTGTTGAATTTTAACTGTTCTTTACATGGTCTCATTACCAGTCCTCTATCAGATGTGTATTTTGCAAAAGTTTTCTTCCTGTCTGTGGTTTACCTCTTCATATTCTTTTTTTTTTTTTAGATTTTATTTATTTGGGCACCTGAGTGGCTCAGTCGTTAAGCGTCTGCCTTCAGCTCAGGTCATGATCCCGGGGTCCTGGGATCGAGTCCCCACATGGGGCTCCCTGCTCCGCGGGAAGCCTGCGTCTCCCTCTCCCACTCCCGCTGCTTGTGTTCCTGCTCTCGCTACCTCTGTCTCTGTCAAATAAATAAATAAAATCTTTAAAAAGATTTTATTTATTTGTCAGAGAGAGAGAGAGCGCGCGCAGAGGGAGAAGCAGACCCCCGCTGAGCAGGGAGCCCGATGCCAGGCTTGGTTCCAGGACCCCGGGATCATGACCTGAGCCGAAGGCAGACTCTTCACCAACTGAGCTGCCCAGGTGTCCCTCCCTTTTCATATTCTTAACAGTGTCTTTGGAAGAGTAGATAGCTTAAATTTTAATTAAAGTCCAATTTGTCCACATTTTTCTTTTATAATTTGTGTTTTTCGCCTCCTAAGAAATATTTGCCTAATCTGAGGCCACAAGGGTTTTCTCCTATGCTTTCTAGAAGTCTTATGGTTTAGGTTTTCTATTTAAGTTTTTTAATCCATTCTGAGTAAATTTTTACATATGGTACAGGGATGAGTTGAAACTGATTGATTGTTTTGCATGTGGACGTCCACTAGTTCCAGCACTGTTTGTTAATGAGACTGTCCTTTCTGTCTGGAATTTCCGTGGCACCTTCGTCAGAAGTCAGTGGACAGTGGGAGTTGGTTTATTTCTAGGCTTGGTTCTGTGCCACTGACCCGAAGAAAACCTTGATTCCTTTATCTGTAGAGTTGTGTTGAGATTGAGCAGAGTAAGTTCTCCACCTTTGTTCTTCTTTAAAATATTGCTTTGGTGGAGCACCCGGGGGGCTCCGTCAGTTCAGCGTCCGACTCTTGGTCTCAGTGCAGGTCTTGATCTCGGGGTTGTGAGTTCAGGCCCCATGTTGGGCTCCATGGTGGGGGTGGAGCCTCCTTAAAAAAAGTAATAAAAAAATATTGCTCTGGTTATTTCACCTCCTTTGCATTTCCATGTAAATTTTAGAATCAGCTTATTGATTTTTGCATAATTTTGTTAGGAAATGCATTGAATCAGTAGGTCATTTGGAGAGATTGGCCCTTGAGGCTTCCAATACTGGGTCTTTCAATCCAAGAACATGGTATATATCTGTCTACAGTTCGCTCAGCAGTGCTCCGTTATCTAAGTGTGGGGTCTCGGACACCTTCTGTTAGATTTATTCCCAGGTAGTTGAGCTCTTGGCAGTACTCTGGATGGGATTCCATGTTAAATTTTATTTTCCAGTTGCCTGCTGCTAATAAATAAGAACACAGTTGATTTTCATATATTAACTATGACCTGTTGTTAAATTTGTTGATTCTAGTACTTGATTTGTAGATTTTTTAGGACTTGCTGTAGAAATGAATGTACCTGTGAATAGGGACAGTTTTACTTCTTTGTTTCAGTCTTCATGATTTTATTTCTTTTCCTTCTCCTTACTGAATTGGCTAGGACCTTCAGTACAATTTAGCGTAGAAGTGGTAAAAGCTACGGGTTTTTCATAGATTCCCTGTGTGAGTTGAGGGAATTCCCTGCTATCCCTGATGTTGTTTTTCCTAGGTGTGACCATGGCATTGTAGTTAATATTAAAAGAAGTCTGTAACTTTTACAGATGAATGCTGAGGTATTTGTGAATGAAATGACATAGTGTCTGTCGTCTGCTTCTGAATGATAGGGAATGGGTGCAGAAAAAGCGTTGGACAAAAGTGTCTGCTCGTGAGAATAGCTGTCAATGTGGCTAGAGGCATGTGGTCTGCGATTTTGTCTTACTGTGGTGACATTAACCTTGCTCACCTGCTCCACCATGTCTCTCTGATGTGTAGTCACTGCTTTTCCCCTTTTAATTAAGACCTTGGGCGAGATCCTTGGAGACCATGCAAATATCCCGTTTCTCCTTGGACTTTCGCCCCTTGATTTTAGCATCCGGAGGTGGCTCTCACAGGTCACGACTGGTTACTGTTGCTTCTGAAGGCGATTTCTCTCTTCTCACTCTCTCCATAGTTATTGACTGGAATTCTTCTGTGAGGAAGAGCTGTTCTCTCATACGTATTTATTTCATTCCGTGAGCTATAACCCACTACTGCTGTTTCGTCACTCACATTGCTCCTGTGCTGGCCACTTGGGGCTCTCTCAGTGTGCGCCCCGTCCCTTTGGCATGCCCCCTGCCTTCCCGAGCCTGTCCTCACTTTCCAGAACCAGTCACCTTGAAGTTCCCGTGTTCCAGACCTGCGAATCAGCCACATCTCTGAGGAGCCCTGGTTTCTTTTATTGGAGAATAGTTTGTGCTGTTTTTTGAGACTGAGTTTTCTTCTCCTTGCTGAGTTGTGAGGATTCTTTTTTTTTTTTAAGATTTTATTTATTTATTTGACAGAGACAGGCACAGCGAGAGAAGAAACACAAGCAGGGGGAG
>NW_023270855.1:57433261-57480872 GCF_011800145.1 Mirounga leonina | reverse complement strand
AACACAAGCAGGGGGAGTGGGAGAGGGAGAGGCAGGCTTCCCGCGGAGCAGGGAGCCCGATGCGGGGCTCGATCCCAGGACGCTGGGACCATGACCTGAGCCGAAGGCAGACTTGCTGTAGAAATGATGTAGACTTGCTGTAGAAATGATGTAGACTTGCTGTAGAAATGCCCCTGCCGCATTATTTTAAATGCTCAGTTTTCAGAAAAAATTATGAGATACACAAAGAGGAAAGTATGGTCTATATACAGGGAAAAAAAGCAGTCAACAAAACTGTACCTGAGGAGGTCTAGATGCTGGGTTTACTAGACAAAGACTTTAAAGATTTTATTTATTTATTTGACAGATAGAGAAGGAGCACAAGCAGGCAGAGGGAAAGGGAGAAGCAGGCTCCCCGCCGAGCAGGGAGCCCGATGCGGGGCTCGATCCCAGGACCCTGGGATCACGACCCGAGCCGAAGGCAGGCGCTTAACGGCTGAGCCACCCAGGCGCCCCAGTTGTGAGGATTCTTGACCTACTCTGGCTGCGAGTGCCCCATGAGATACTGTATTACGTGCCCCTGATTGTGGTTTAATGGCACTTGCACTAGTGCAAGTCTTCAGTGTATCCCTTCATTTTTGGTGGTTACTCCTCTGGGTCATGTCCAGGAAGTCTTTGCCTGCCCGAGTCACAAAGGTATTCTCTTTTGTTTTCTTCAAGAAGCTTTGTGGTTTCAGCTTTTGTGTTCAGGTTGAAGATGAGTTGTGAATGGATGTTTGCGTATGCCGGCTGGGGGTTTATGTTTGTGGGGATCAAGAATAATTAAAGAGACTTTGTTTCCCCATCAGGTTGTCTTGGTGCTTTTATCCAAAAGCCATTTAAATGTTAGCCTGAGTCTCTTCTGTGTGCTGGGTCATTGATCTATCTCTTCGTCCCTCTGCCAGCACCACGTTCTCCCGGCTACTGTAGACTTACAGTGGGTCTCAAAGTAAGGCGGTTAAATCTTTTTTTTTTTTTTTTTTAAAGATTTTATTTATTTATTTGATAGAGAGAGACAGAGAGAGAAAGGGAACACAGGCAGGGGGAGTGGGAGAGGGAGAAGCAGGCTTCCCGTGGAGCAGGGAGCCCGATGCGGGGCTCGATCCCAGGACCCCGGGATCGTGACCTGAGCCAAAGGCAGATGCTTAAGGACTGAGCCACCCAGGCACCCCGGCGGTTAAATCTTTTAACAGTGTTCTTTTTAAAGATTATTTAGGCTAGGTTCTCAGTCTTTGTATGTCAGCTTTAGAATCAGCTTGTCTGTTTCTCAGAAAGCCTACTGGGCTTGTTCTAGGAATTACTTCCAGTTAGCAGTTCAGTCCAGGGAGAAGGGCCATTTTAACAACGTTGAGTCTTCTGTTCTGTGAACATAGTTTCCCTTGCTTTCTTTTGTCTTTGATTTTTCTCAGCAGTGTTTTACAGTTTTCAATATAGAGGTCTTGCAAATCTTTCATTAAAATTATCACTAAAGGGCGCCTGGGTGGCTCAGTCAGTTAAGCGTCTGACTCTTGATTTTGATTCAGGGTCGTGAGGTTGTGCCCTGGGTTGGGCTCCACGCCAGCCATGGAGCCTGTTTAAGATTCTCTCGCTCCCTCTCCCTCTGCCCCGCCCCCACGCACAAGTGCTCTCTCTCTCAAGTAAGTAAATCTTAAAAAAAAATTATCCCTAGGTATTTATGTTTTACTGGTATTTTAAATGGTATTTAAGAAATTCATTTAAAAATTCTTTGTTGCTGGTATATGCAAACATAGCTCATTTTTGCTCATTGACCTCATGTCTTGTGACCTTGCTCAATTCACATAAGTTCTAGAAGCTTCTATGCAAATTCTTCAGGGTAGCGTATTAATTTGTGTATTAAATTGTGTGTCTGTGAATGAAGACGTTTTGCTTCTTCATTTCCAGTCTTTACGCTGTTCACTTATTTTTCTTGCCACGTGGTGCTGGCCAGGGCCTGTCGTAGAGCATTGAAGGGAAGTGTGGGGGCCGGCATCCTCACCTGTCCCCACCCTTCTGGGAGGGCTCAGTCTTGTGCCAGTGGTCTGGCGGTGTCTGCGGGACCGGTACTTTCCTGTCCGTGGGGTCTCCTGACCTACGCCCTCTGTGCTGCTGAGCAGAGTTTACCGTACAGAAGTGCTTGTGAGGAGGGAAGGTGGGGACCCCTGGGCAGGTTGGTGCTTGGAGGTGGGCACTGCCCAGCTGGCCCTGGTGACTGAGACTGGGGAGGGGTGTCGTGGGGAGGGGCCGCAGAGTCTGGGGCTGGAGGGCCTGTGTGTGTGTGTGTGTGTGTGTGTGTGTTGGGGCTGGCGGGGCACGATGAAGGAAACTGCTAACTGGACTCAGCAGCTGCTTCCTGCTCCGGCGAGGGAGTCTGGCTTGAGGACACAGGGACACAGGGACAGACGGCCCTCCCTCTTCCAGGAGACCTCCTGTCCCCACAGAGCAGAGCTGGCCAGGAGTCCGCAGGGAGCCGGCAGGCAGAGCAGAGACAGTGGGCGCGTGGGCAGCACTCCCCTCACACCCCTTTCCACCTCTTGCTTCCTCGGAGGTTTTTATCCTGTGTGGGGCTTGGGTTTGGCTTGGGTGTTTTCTGTATCTGTTGAGATGATCCTACTACTTTCTATCCTTTATTCTGTTAATGAGGTGAAGGACAGTGATTCATTCCTGCGATAAACTCCACCTGATTAACATGTATTGCTGACTTTAGTTTACTAGTATTTTTAGAGGATTTTTGTGTTTGTATTCATGGGGGATATTGGTGGATAGATTTCCTGTTTGATACCGACTTTGTCTTTCCAAGGCTTTATCTCCCTCTGGTTTTGGCATCAGGGTAACACTGGCCTCCTAAAACTGAAAACGGTTAGTGTCATTCCTCCTTAAATGTCTGGATTCCCCAGCGAGGCTAGCTAGACCTGGAGGTCTGTTTGTGGGAAGGTGCTTGATCGGGGAATCGAGGTCTTTCGTAGGGTGGAGGCTGCTGAGATGTTTCCTTTCTTCTAGTGTCGGTTTCGCCTGCTTGTGTTTTTCCAGGAATTAGTTCATTTCATCTAAGGTGTCAGATCTCTTGGCGGGACGTTTTCCATAATGGCCCGGGTTTTCTCTGGAAGATCTGTGGTGTCGACTCCTCTCCCCTGGCCCTTTGTCAGGGTTGCCTCAGGATCCAACGAGGGTTACACCTTGGGCTTGGCTGGTGTGTTTTTCTGCCCCTTTACTCTGTCGGCTCCCCTCCATCCCTCTGTTTCTTCAGCGTGTTTGTTTAAGCAGCTTCTTGTCTTGGGCTCGGGTAGCTCGTGGTGCGGCACTCGCTGCCAACCCCCGGGCACACGGTGCGTGCCGAGCTCTCTGCCTGGAGTGGGTTGGTTTCCTCGGCTCCGTCCCATGTGGGCCCACCGACACCCAGGAGCTGACCCTGGCGGGGGCTCCGCACGCCATGTGAGTCCCAGCGTCAGCCACAGCCTCACGTGGTTTGTTCTGAATTAATGCCGCCCTTTTCTCTTGCGCATTTGAGTTGAATAGTGAGGATTTTTTTTAATGTTTGGGAGTTAACAGTGTTTGAGACAGCCGAGAGTAAAAACTAGAGCATGGAGAATGGTTTTCACTGTAGGTTCTGCTTTTGTGTTTCAGATGGGTCTGTGAAGAGATCCCAGACCTCAAGCTTGCTATGGAGAATTACGTTCTGATCGACTACGACACCAAAAGGTGAGCAGAGCTCTGTCCACGCTTGCTGGGGACGCGGCCTCCCGTCAGCTCTTCTTCGACGGCACAAGCTGGTCTGCAATTTCCTTTGAGAGTTGGCTGTCGCCTCCATGAAGTTATTTTGGTAGGAAATGTTTATCAAATATTGGCAGAGGCTGTCAGAGTGAGGACGGAATTGGAAATGCCACACTGCGGAAACGGCGCCTGGTATGTGTGAAGTCGGCCCCAGCTAGCTGCCGAGGGGCTGTGTTCCCTGCGGGCGGCCGTCAGCAGCCACTGCTCCTGCCTGGGGCCAGCACCTCTGCACGGGCCTCCCGGGGCTCGGGCTCCGGCCAGCCCCGCCTGGGTCTCCGTGGGTCTGGTCCGTCACTGTGCGTCCAGCCCTTTGGCCGCTTCTCGCAGTTTCCTGCAGGCACGTCCTGGATCTCAGAGGAGAGTCCTGTGGGTGGAGAAGGGTGAGGCCATCTCTGGAATGCCTGCCTGGAGTTTTTTTGTTTCTCTTTGAGAAGGAAGGCTGACATTCCAGGCTCCTGCCGTTTTAGCTCTTGGCAGGCTTAGCAGGGGCGCTGCAGTCTTCGCGGAAGGATCGTGTCCTCTGTGGGCTTTGCTAGCTCGCTCTCCATAAGGTGCACAGTCTAGGGGCCCCTAACAGGACCCGGCACCCAGGTGTTGTTGACCTGGTCTCACTCTTGTGTTTGAAGGGCCTCTTGGTCTGCTCGTCAGCCCTGATCCCATTCCCCTGGCCTCCTGCCTTGTTCCCCATTTAATCATTGGCTCAGCATTGAGAAAGAAGAGAACTGTGCTCACTCCTCATGCGGAGCATCCAGGCCCCTGGGCTGTAGGGTGGCCCATGGCCTCGGGTGGTGCACATGCCTCTGGCAGCGTGGGCACACACCGAGGAGTGGGTACACCTCTCTTCCTCCCAGGGTGAGGGTGCATACGGGTGCTGACCCTCGGACCTTAGTCGTTTGGCCAGTGAAACAATGGGTTGATTGCTCTGTGCCTGGCCAAGAGCAGCCAGCATTTTTCGGGATAGTATTGCTAAAGATGTTTGCAGGGGGGTGTTTGAGGTTCTTCCCCTCCAAACTCCGTTGGCTTAGAAAAGACTGGGAGTGGGCAGCGGGGGGCCAGTCTGGAGTATCCACCTGAGGGATCGGTGCGGCCGCGGGGTCAGGTTCGTGGTGGGGGATCCTCATTTCTCTCTTAAGCAAGGTGGCGGCAGGGCCAGCCCACAGCGTTTGTGCATCGTCCAGGGACAGGCCTCCTCCGGGGTGGGCTGAGGCCTGGTGGCTCACAGCTGTCCAGGCGGAGGGGAAGCACGAGGAAATAAAATGACAAAGTGGTGCCTTCGTTTTCGCCTGAGGGCCGCACGAGAAACTAGGAGCCCGAGGTCTCGGATCTTTGATTTGGCAAATTAGGAGGGCGAAGGAGTGTCACTCAGACGCTGGGCATTGCCGGGGCCGCGGGCTGCCAGGTCCTGGTTCTTGTGACCTTGCCTGGCCCCGTGCTGAGCAGGGGCGGGGGCGGGGGTGGAGGCGAGCGCAGCTGCTCCGGAAGAGTAGCACAGCCCATTGTTGCTCTTGGGTTCCTGAGGTCACCACGTTGGCCCGGGGCGGCTCCGTCACTGTCCTTTGTGAGGACCCATCACGCTTTGGTGGTGACTGCTCTTCCCGCCCGCTCTCCACTTCTCTCGCTTTTCCACCGCGGCTGTCCTGCGGGGACCTCGGACTTGCTGTCGGGGAGCCAGCTTAGTTGAATCCTTTGATTTCTGTTGTGAAGGAAGGGTGCGTGTGAGCTGTTGGGGTAAATCTGGGGCCGAGGATGAGGGGCAGGCTGTCAGTGAAGATGCAGGGGCCAGTGGGGCGGGCGGCTTGGGGTGCCACAGCATGGTCATTGCTTCCCGTGTCCCGTGTGGAGGGACCTCTCCCAGGCTCCTGGCGTCTGGCTCGGGGAGGAAGCCTCCCTGCTGCGGTGTGTGCACGTAGGTAGACAGGGGCCCCCAGCGGACGTGGCGCCCTCCGTTACAGCGTGGACATCGGAGCACGTCCCCCCGGCACTGCTCGTAGCAGGCAGGTCGTCCTCTGCGGGGCGTCCCGGGCACCGTCACAGGCTGAGCAGCACCCCTGGCCCCAACCCTCTGATGCCACCCCTTCGACCCCAGAATGTCCCCAGATGTTCCCAGACAATGCGCAGTGTCCCCTGGAGGCAGAGTCAGTCCTGGGGGGACCTCCTAGGTTGGATTTCGTTGAAAGTCATACCTGGAGTAAGCGTGGTGGGGTCTGGGAGAGTCCTGTCTCGTGAACAACTCCCAGGCAGGCGCTCATTCGGCATCTGACGTGTACTGCTTGCGTCTGTGGAAGAGTTGGAGTCTGTAGGGCAGGTGTTGGGCGGTGTCCTCTTCTGCCAGGAGAATCAGCGGGCCCTTTCTGCCGCTGGGTGGACCCCATGCCCATCAAGCTGGGGCCGAGATGGAGGCTCTTTCCGGCCCGGGGAAGGAGGTAGGGCCCGTGCACACTGCCCTGGGGCAGTGGGTCCGGCTTGGGGAGCAGGTGGGATTTCTGTCCATCTCCTGGGTGGGGAGTCCGGGCCGGCCAGGTCCCAGCCGCAGTGCTTTATGAAGGCTGTGCGGAGCCCTTTCTCTCACCTAACACTTGCTGGGCACACCATTCACCTTGGGTTTGACCCGTGAGCCGTGACCTCCGCAGGCTGCCCTGAGGTACACGATTTGGCCACGTAGCCGAAGACCGCCTCAGCCCCAGACACTGGGCTCAGCCTTGTTGCCCACCCGTGGTTCTCCTCGGTGCCCTGTGACCTCTGCCTTCTCACCAGGGGAGAGCTGGCTCTGCATGTCCAGGAGCCGTCCCTCCCGAAAGGCCTGCCAGGCCCCTGTGGCTTGTTCTGAGCTCCGCAGTGACCAGCGCCTTCCCTTGCCTTTTCAGCTTCGAAAGCATGCAGAGGCTCTGTGACAAGTACAACCGCGCCATCGACAGCATCCACCAGCTGGTAGGTGGCCTCTGCCCTCCCCTCACGTGCGTCTGCTTGTTGGGGACCCGTGCGGGGGTGCTCCCCCAGTTGCCGTCACGTTTCCTGGGTAGTTTTAATGACATGCCTCGCAGACCCCCTCAGACCACCCTGGAGTGCGGGGGTTCACATGTGCGGCGTGGGGCCGGCCACTGCTGACCCCCAGTGGGAGGTGTCTCGGGAGCTGCTGTTGGGACCGGGCTGGGGGTGGGGTGTGTCCTCAGCCCCTGTCCCCGGCATGCTGAGTGCTCATCCCCGGGGTCTCCAGTGCATATGGACCTTCACGTCGGTGCCCCGTCCCCACGGGCTGAGGCAGGCAGGTGCGGTCAGGAGCCTGCCCGGGGCTTCTCCTGTCCCTCAGCCAGCTGTGTTGTGAGTGTTTTCCTGCCATCCCTTTGGGCTGTTCTGATTATGGAGAGGCCTGGGGCTCTGTCCTCACCTCCCTCTGCCACCATGCTGGGGTCTGGGGAGCCTTCGCCTGGTGAAGAACAGACGACAGCCGGGCCGGGCCAGGCTGCAAAAGCAGTTCCAGAGAGCGGGTCACTCCTGTTCTAAGGGAGTTTCACTGTCTAGGCAGGGTGGGCTCCTGCCGGGGGTGGGGGTTCTCCGGCAGGAGCCTTGCTGTCAGGGGAGGCTATGGCGGGGTGTCGGGCCACGCAGCCCCGAGGGCCTAGCACGGGCTGGCCTGGGCTCTCTGGGCAGTCATCCCCGTCACTGTTCCTGACGGGAGGGGAGGGGGATGCTGAGTCAGATGAGTATGTTCTGGCCTCCTGTGTGAGGGACCGGGGTTCAGAGAAGTTCTTCTGGGTGTCAGCTGTGTGGGCCCCCCCCGACCCACTGCCTCGGCCCAGAGCCCTCCCCTCGGTTTTGTCCTGGGCAGGAGGTGGGGCCTGAGGCTTGGGGCTGACCTGGGCCGCTCGTGGTGGCCAGGCCACGCGGCGTCCAGTGCCCTGCACGGCAGTGGCCTGGATCCAGGCTGGAAGGCCCTTGGGAGCTGCCAGGGCCGCAGGAGGCTGAAGGGCAGCTGGCATGAGTCAGAAGGGGGTGGACCGTGAGGGGTTAGGGCACCAGGCCTCAGTGGCGCCCCAGGGCTGGGAGCCTGAGGACTCCCTCCTCGGGTCAGCATGAGCTGGACGGGCGCCGGCCTGGTTCTGGCCCCTGAGGCCCCTGACAAGGACCCACGAGGCGCTGGCTCTCTCCGTGGCTCTTGGCCCGTTTCTTTTCCCAGACAGGCTTTCGGGTGAAGGCGCAGCTCCCCACTCAGTGGGGAGTGTGCTTGAGGCCAGGATTGCAGGGTGGCCTCTGCTGCCTAGGGAGGCGGCGTGGCCGGCTGCCCGCGAGCACGCACGCCGTTGTCTGGCGTGGGCAGGCGCCGGGGCGCACCACCGCCCGTGTGACGTGTGCGGTGCTTTCTCTGCCGTCCTAGTGGAAGGGGACCACGCAGCCCATGAAACTGAACACTCGGCCGTCCAACGGGCTCCTGCGGCACATCCTGCAGCAGGTCTACAACCACTCGGTGACAGACCCCGAGAAGCTCAACAACTACGAGCCCTTCTCCCCCGAGGTGTACGGGGAGACCTCCTTTGACTTGGTCGCACAGATGATCGACGAGATCAAGATGACCGAGGATGACCTGTTTGTGGACCTGGGCAGTGGTGAGTGTGGGCAGGCCGTGCTGGCCCCCAGAGATGGAGGAGGCGGCTCGGTCAGCACCCCAGGCCGCCTGCAGCCCCTTGCGGTGGGGGCCGCCCCTCTCTGCAGCAAGCTGGTGCTCTGCACAGAGGAGAGGCCGGGTCGTCGTGCTCCCAAGGGCCCTTCCCTGTCTCTCACCCCTGCTTGCCTTGCGGGACCTGTTCTTGGCTCAGAGGGGACCCCAGTGACCACTGCAGACCAGCCCCCCACGTTGCTGGGTGTCTTCGCCCCTTCCCCACACCCCCCGGCTCTCACTAGCCGCCCCCCTCCTTTATGTATGGCTGGTCCTCTGGCACCAGAGTGGAGGCTCCTGAGGGCAGGGCCTGTCCTCAGTGCGGCCTAGCAGGTGTCCATGTGATGAACTACAGACTGTACGGAATAAACAAACGCCTCGGATTGGCTGATTCCAGACGGGATGTGTTGAGGTGACAGGGCTGATGATGTGGCTGCCAGCCTGCCGTAGGAACCCCGCGCACAGCCCTCCTCTGGGGCGGCTCTGCCACCTGGATGTGACCTCGTTTTGACAGCCTTGTGCTGCAGACTCAACGTCCTGTCTCAAACCGGCATGGCCTCGGTGCTTGGAAAAGGGCCCCGAACACCGGGCGAGGACAACTTTTTTGATGTCATCGTGAATTTGAGCTTTTTTAAGCACAGAATTGGTATTTTAAGAAGAATGTGTATACTTTAGGGGCGCCTGGGTGGCTTAGTCAGTTGAGAATCCAACTCTTGGTTTTGGCTCAGGTCATGATCTCAGGGTCGTGAGATCGAGCCCCGTGTCGGGCTTCGCACTCAGTGGGGAGTCTGCTTGAGATTCTCTCTCTCTCCCCCCTCTGCCCCTCCCCCTATTCATGCGTGTGCATGTGCGCGCGCTCTCTCAAAAAAAAAAAAAATGCTTCGAAAGTCAGTTATTTAAAAGGCCACAGAATTTATCTGTGTGTCCTGGAAGGTTTAGGAGTTTTGGAAAGCACCTGCCTGACTCCTCATGCCCAGCTCTTAACCTCCCTCCCCCCGTCCCTTGGCCACGACCCTTGTGTCCTCTTGCCGTGGGCCTTGCCATTTACCCTGTGTTTCTAAGTAGTGGGCTTCTTTTCTTTTTTCTTTCTTTAAGATTTTTTATTTTAGGGCGCCTGGGTGGCTCAGTCGGTTAAGCGACTGCCTTCGGCTCAGGTCATGATCCTGGAGTCCCGGGATCGAGTCCCGCATCGGGCTCCCTGCTCGGCGGAGGGTCTGCTTCTCCCTCTGACCCTCCCCCCTCTCGTGCTCTCTGTCTCTCATTCTCTCTCTCGCAAATAAATAAAAAAAAAAAAAATTTATTTTAAGTAATTTCTACCCCCAATATGGGGCTTGAAGTCACGACACTGAGATTGAGAGTCACACGCTCCACCCACCAAGCCAGCCGGGCACCCTGGTGTGCTTATTTTTATTATTTGAATACATTCCATTCAAAGTGCAAACTCAGAGGGCTCCCGGCACAGAATCTGAGAGGCACGACCGACCCGCGTGGGAGGGGAGAGCACACGAGGCCTGAGCGCCAGGGCGCCGCCTGCTGCCCCTAGTGGCCTGCACAGCTGGGCGTGTTGGTGCGTTCGGCCTGCTTGTCGGGCTGCACGGGGAGGCCAGCACACGACAGTGGTTTGGAGACCCCGCTCCTGGTATGCATCAAAGCCCCGTCGATGCCGTGTTGACGGGTGTTCTCAGGGATTTCGGATTTGGCCGGCCATGCCGTGCTGTGGCGGAAACACGGGAGCCTTGCAGAGGTAGACAGAGAGCAGGTTCCCCCCTTGCGAGAGCCCTGGAGTGCCCTGGAGTGTTGTCAGTATGAGGCCGCATAGGCCAGATGGCCGTCCCCCTAGTGGGGGCTCAGCTCACGGCCTGGGTCACTGGCATATCCTAGGGCCCTTGGAGAGTGCTCGCACCTTCTTGGGGAGCCGGAGGCCTCTGCCTGTTGACCCCCATGGCCGGCACCTGCCTGTCCTGGGCCTCGACTCTGGGTCGGTGCCGCCTCTGTCCCCGGGGCTGCATCTGACGGTACCTCTGTCTCTCTGAAGGAGTGGGCCAGGTCGTGCTGCAGGTCGCCGCGGCCACCAACTGCAAACATCACTATGGCGTAGAGAAAGCTGACATCCCAGCCAAGTACGCGGAGGTGAGTGACTCTGGGGTGGGACACAGGTGTGTGTGTTTGCGTCTCTTTTCTTTCAAACCTTTGTTTGCCGTGACCCACGGGGTGTAAGGAGGGGAGGACAGATCAAGGTGGGCGTTCGGAGGGGCTGCTTGGTCTCTGCTTGCGCATCTGGGCCCCGCTGTGTGTGCTGCCCGCAGGGACTACGGCCTGGTCTCCCCCAGGCTGGGCCTGTCTCCCCCAGACGCCCCAGGGGCACCACTGCTGTGCCTGTGTCTGCCTGATGGGGTCAGTGGGGTTTGGGGAGTAGGTGCGTCTCCAGAAATGCCCGTAGAGCGTGTGGCCTGCGCATCTGGTGGACTCTGCAGGTCCTGCCGTCTGTCCTCCCCTGCAACCCCCGGAATCAAAGGGGTTGTGCTGAGGGCTGGTGGATGGGCAGTCCCAGCTTGTCCCGGGGTGGGGGTGGGTGGGGGAAGGGGCCGCAGGGAGCCGCTGACGGGCTGTCGGATCATTCCCTTGCAGACCATGGACCGAGAGTTCAGGAAGTGGATGAAATGGTATGGAAAAAAGCATGCAGAATACACAGTGAGTGCCATCGCTCCATGCCCCTGCGGCTAACGATCCAGCTCCCATTTCTGTGTCTCCTCCTCCCCTGACCCGCCGTTCCTCTTCCCTCCTGGGACGCCCTCCCTGCCTGCCCTCGCCCGGTGTGGAGCGCAGTGCGCATGGCCGAGCTGGGCGTGCGGCGCTGTGCGGGGGGAGGCCCGCTCAGCACAGCAGTACCCTCCTCCCTCTCCCGCCTCTTCTGCCCTCTCTGGGCCTCCTCGGGGGCTGCCCCTGCCCCGTGTCCTCTTGAGAACAGAGGTGGGACGTGGCGGTGCCCCTCTGCCCCAGCCCTCAGACGCTTGAACGCAGTCACGTGCGGCGTGTCTGCAGGCAGCTGGCGGGCCTCAGGGAGCCCTCCTTCAGTGTCGTGGCAGCGGCGCGGGGCTGGGCCGCGGGGTGTGGTTGGCAAGGCCTCTTCCCTTGTCCGCTGGCCAGCCCAGTGGCATCTTCTCCTTACCTTCCTGGCTGCGTGTGACCCAGACGCCGAGTCCCTCCTCCTGGCAAGGCTCAGGTTTGGGGCGGCACGTGCCCCCAGCTCTCCTGGCTGCCGCTGCGCCTCGGCCTCCATTGCTCGGCCCAGCCTTGCGGTGCCCACGCTCCTTGGCCGGCCGGGGTTCTAGACCCCTGGCCTCCACTCCTGTCCGGAGCATCTGCGTCTCACGCATCGAAACGTGTCTGGGCCCAAGACTCATCCCTTACTCTATCTGTTGCTCTGGACACACTGTGGCCATGCAGCCCACACCCACTCGGCCGCTGTGGGGACACCGCAGACAGAGTGTGTCCAAACCAGATCTTGACCTCCTCCTTCTCTTCCCATCGCAGGCCATTACCTACACATACCCAGAGCTCGAGGCCCAAATCACCAAGGTTCCACTTGGTTCCACGGCCCGCCGTATTGCTCCTCCCTCCTGGAGACTTCTTACAAGTGTTCACGTCTCGCCCTCTCCATTGTCACCAGCCCAGAGCAAGCCATACCATGGGGCGTTGACTGTTGAGCTGGAACCAGCATTCCTTGTTGCGTTAGGGACCTAGAATAAGTCATGCGATCACGGGCTGGGGGTCAGTTGGGGTGTGGGGAGAAGGGGAAAGAGGAGGTTTTCCTTTCCTTAGGACAGCCTGACGGCCTCTCCTTCCGTGGGTCATGCCTGCACTGTAGTGTCTGAAAGTCATTGCCAAACCCAGGGTCACCCACACTTGCTCCCTGGCGTCTTCTGGGAGTTTTATAGCGGTGTTTTACCTGTAGGGCCGTGAGGCTGTAAGGACAGCACCTGGGTCCTTTCCTTTGCACTTGGAGGCCCAGCCATTTCAGCCCGTGGTTGCAGGCTCTGCCCTTGCTCCTCTGTCTCTGTCTGTCTGTCTGTCTGCTCCCACACCAGGCCACACCATCTGTGTTACCATGGCTCTGTAGCGAGTCCTCACTCGGGCAGTGTCCGCCCGTCCTCTGGCCTGGCTCTTCTCCTTCCACGCTGTGTCTGCCTTGCTGGGGCTTTCACCTCCCCAGATAAACTGTGGAGTCAGCGTAGAGCCAGTTTGTGGGCGTCCACCTCAGAGCTCACGGTGGGCTGGGGTCGGGATGCCTTCGACTCCGCGCAGCAGCTCAGGAAGGACGGCCGTCTGGACGGTATCGCGGCTTCCTGCCTCCGACGCGGCCTGCCTCTCCCGCACCGACTTTGCCTCATGTACGTCTTGTACATCTTGTAGGTCTTGAAGTCTGTTTGTCTCTCTGTCTTGGTGCCTGTGTAAATGACACTGTATTTTTACTTTTAAATTCCACTTGTTCGTTGCTGGTTTTACAGGAAAGCAGTTGACCTTTGTCTGTTGCGTATCAACGTACAATACTACTTTCACCTGAGAATGTTCCTGTATTGGCTTGTTGGCTGCAGGTTGTTTGTTTTTCTGACTTCTTTCAAATTTTCTGCATAGATGATCGTGTCACCTGTGAACAGAGGTGGTTTTACGTCTTCCTTCCCGAGCTGTGTATGTTTTATTTTTCTTGTCTTACTGCACGAGCCAGCGTAACAGTAGGTATATATGGTCCACTGCCAAAAAGCAGTGGTGAAAGGGGCGCCGTGGCCTTGTTCTTGTTTCCTTTCCACTGGGAAAGCTTTGACTTGCTCACCGTGGAGATGATGGGAGCCGTAGGTATTTTGTGGTGTTCCTTAGCAAGTGGACACAGTTCCCCTCCGTTCTTACTTTGGGAATCTTCATCTTGAATGGGTTGGAGTTTGTTAAATGCCTTCCCTGCATGTGTTGACACGCTCCTAGGGTCTCTCTTTGGCCTCTTGACGGGTGTCCAGCCAGCCTTCCGTGCCTGGGTGAGTCCCGCCCGGTCTGGCGCACGGTGGTTTTCACACGGTGTTGGATTTCCGCTCCGCACCGGGTTGTCGAGAGTGTTTGCGTCCGCGTCCACGAGAGATCCCGGCCTGTACCTCTCCTTCCTCCTTCCTTTGGGTGTACAGTGATGCCGGCCCCGTGGGGAGAGGAGCTGCACCCTCTGCTTCTGTTCTGTGTTTCTGGAGCCAGGACGTGCACAGGCAGAGTGGGACCTGGCTTCTCTTCCCTGTCTCCTGGTGCGGTGTCTTCTGAAATTCTCTGCCGGGGCCCCCGTCTGAGGCCCCCTGGGGTCTGCCGGTCGGGCTGAGCGTGCGGGGAGTCCAGTGGGTTTCCATTCCCAGGAACTTGTTCCCGCACGGTCCCCACATCGGCTCTTACGCTGACTGCGTTCCTAAACGGACTTCCTAAAACACAGGTTTTCGTGTTTTAAACCACTTCTTGTTTCTGGTGAGAAAGCCCCAGCCCGGGGTGTAGGAGTGGTGTCGCCGCACTTCTCAGAAACGGCCCCTGTGCTCCAGGCACGGCTTCCAGGACTCCGTTTGTAGCCTGGTCTTAGCTTCTGGCAGCTCCTCTCGGCTGGGGCGATGGGCAGGGGTGAGGCTGGAGGCGCTGCTCGCCCACTTCTCCTTCCGCCGTCCTCCTTCCTTCTCTTGTCTCCAGCCGGGGTCAGTGGTCGGCATGCGGGAGGGGCTCCCCACGTGGAAACTGTCTCATTCCTTGGGTCTCGTGTGGGGCAGAGTGCTCACTGGCCCCGCCTCAGCCCCTGCGAGGTGGCTGCGAATAGAATTTGGCTCAAAGGACGCTTGGGCACGACCTTGGCGGGCGGTGTGTGGAAGGAGCGGGCCGCAGGATGGCAGCTGGCCGTGCCTCTGCTGTTCTGTTGTCTGTTTCCAGAGGGCTCCGCGGGGTGTGGTGAGCGTGTGCTGACTGATGAGCACCCACGTTTGGCGGGAACTTGTGTCCTGGATCTCGTGAGGCCTTCCCAGCAGCTTTCTGTGGCTTTGACCAGGCGTCCTCGTTGGCGGACGGAGTCCTGCTCCTGTTACTTAACCTAAGAGGAAACAGAGCCAACAGGAGTCTAAAAATAGCCCATGTGCTTTTCCAAGCCCCAGAGCCTGCTTGTGCAGGCCAAGGACCCCATGTGGCCGCCGCCTCCCTGTCCTGCAGCTCAGCGGTGCCCGGGCGCCAAGCCCTGCCTACCCACCCCCGTGCCTCCTCCTGTCAGAGCCCCGTTCCCTCCTTCCACTCGGCTTCTGCTGGCCGGGCTGTCTCAGCTCAGGGTGCCCCCTCCGCCTGGGAGACGCTCTGTCCAGCGCCCCACCCAGGCTGGCGTCCAGGCCCCCAGAGCCCCCACAACACAGTAGCCGTGCTGTTCACGATGCGCCCCGTAGGGTGGGCCTGGCATGCAGCGGGTCCCGAACGTCAAGAGCCTATTAACTTGGGTGGCTGTGGCCTCGTGGAGGAACCACGTGGGGGCGGCGCCATGGCGTCTGTGGACCTGCGCTGAGGCACTTCTTGCACTCGGGGGCAGGGGCCTCTCTCTCCAGGACATGTGCAGGGCCTCCCACCTGCCACCCCTCCAGCTTTGCCCACGTCAGGATGGCGCCTCTGTGGTCCTTGGGGTGGCTGGGCCACATCAGCCGGGGCCCCAGGCATCTCAGAAGCACTGGCCCACCTCCCCTCTGGTCTTGGGCTGGGTTGGGTCACCGGCAGGCGGCTGCTGCCAAGAGACAGGGCCTGGGGGTTCGGCCGAGCTGGACTGTGTCTGTGGACTTGGGGCTGCTCCTGGGCAGGTTTGCCGAGTGCCAGGGTGTGCCTGTGGGTGGCGCTTCCGCACCTGACTTGGGTGGGGCCAACCTCGGTCTCTTCGTTCTCGGATGCTGTGCTCTTTTCCCCTGACTGGAGAGCGTGTGTGTTCCGTGCAGGGGTGGGTGCAGCCTCCAGGACCACGTATGTGGCGAGCTGGGGCGGCCTGCGGGGGGCGCTGCACCTGGGTCTGCGCGCGGACCGGTGGTCTCCGTGGCATGCGTGGTCGTGGGCACTGAAACCCTCTGCACCTGTACGTGCCCGGGGCCTTCTCCGCGTCTTCCCGTTTCTCTGCTTTCTCTGTACTCGGAGGTCTCCGTGACGCTGGGTCCGCTCACGGGGTCCCTGGGCGGGGCACAGGAGGGCCACGCACCTTTCTGGCCACTGTTAACTCGGGTGTTCCAGCCCCAGCAGCACAGCCAGGGCCTTTGCTCCGAGGGTCGCAGCTTGCCCACGCAGAGCTGCTGCCGCGGGGCCTGGACGGGGGAGCCGCCAGGAGAGGGGGGCCACACGGAGAAGTGCCTGATAGCATCCGTGTCCAGCCCGGGCCCGGGCCCAGGCGCGGGGATGTGCCGGGAGGACCCCCAGGCTCAGCAGACGGTCGACCCCACGGCCGTGGTTTATACAGAGAGAAGAGGAAGCCAAATGAGCTCAGGGCAGAGGCGTGGGGGGCGGGGGTGGGGACACCAGGCAAGACCTTCCAGAGTCCTCTCCCGGGGTGTCCCACAGGACGTGCTTAGCTCCCCCCAAACGAGACAGGACCGTGTGTGTGAGGTGTGGTCTCCAGGGGACCGGCAGAGACCCAGCGCCCGGTTCTCTGCGGGGGTCGGTCTCGCGGGCCCCTCTGCCCGGCTTGGGTCGGGACCCCAGACTCCGGGAGGGGAGCAGGCGCTCAGCCCGAACCTCGTGTCTGCACAGATGGTTCAGGGACCCGAGCCCCCCGGCAGCGAGGGTGGTGGGAGCCCGGAGTCGGTTCCAGACGCCGCCGAGGGTCAGCCTTGCAAGCCGCCCTCTGGGGAGGGAAGTCTCAGGCCCCCGTGCGAGCTCTGTCTTGCAGCACCAGTAAGACTGTGGACTCGAGTCACTCCTGAGGCCTGGCAGGGCTGTCCTCGGGAGTGTGGCAGATTCAGAAAGCTCCACAGGTCGGAGGATTCAGAGATAGGACAGCTGGGATGTGGGCAGCCCCCCACAGTGCCTGAGAGTGTTCAGGTGGACCTCCCCCTCTCCCCACCACCCGCGCCCTGCGTGGTCGT
The DNA here is from genome assembly GCF_011800145.1 of Mirounga leonina. Taxonomy (NCBI): domain Eukaryota; kingdom Metazoa; phylum Chordata; class Mammalia; order Carnivora; family Phocidae; genus Mirounga; species Mirounga leonina. The sequence continues at coordinate 57,464,330 of NW_023270855.1, read as the reverse complement.
CACGTCACATACACATGATACCCCGGGTGGTCTCTGTGCGTGCGCTGGAGGGCGTAGCACCGGTTCCTGGCCTGGCACACGGCCTCTGCCCTGGGTCAGAAGTGCTTACTGGACCGTCTCTGCGCAGGGTCTTCTGTCCCTTTCTGAGCGACAGCAGGCCGAGTGCCCCAGTGGGCTCCTGCCGTCTTCCTGAGGAGAGTGGGGGTTCTTGTCACCTCACAGCATCTGTAGGGGTGCAGGTGAGGACAGTCACCCCCCTCCTTACCCCCCCACCCCCACGAGCCCCCTTCCCGTCCGTGGATGAGCCTGTTCCGGACGTGTCACCCACGTGGACTCACACCCCGCCTGGCCTTCCGTGTCTGGCTCCCTCCCTGAGCGTCGTGGGCTGGGGGTCCGTCCCCGGGGCCGCACGTGTGGGTGCCTGGCTCCTGTTCTTGGCAGGGGGACGCTCCCGTCCGTGGTGGATGCGTTGATGGGCATTTTGGATTGTCTCCGTTGTTGGCTCTTCTGAGTCCTGCTGCCGAGACCTCGCGTGTGCAGGTTTTGTGGGGATGTATGCTCGCTTCTCCTCGGCCTCCACTGAGGCCTGGTGTGATAGCGTTTTTGAAGAACGGTGGACTTGTTGGTTTGCTGAGTGCCACAGCTCGGACATCTCGGTCACGAAGAACCGGGTGCGCAGAGGGCAGGCGTTGAAGGCGCGGATGGGGCTGTCAGGTGAGCGGGCGCGGGAGGCCGGGCTCAGCCGCTGCACCTGCACTTCTGTGGTACAGAAAGCAAGCCCGGCCTTTGCCGCGTGCCGGGCCGGCGCTCTGTGCCCCGGGCGCCTCCCGAGGACACGACCACTGTTCTCTGCTGTAGCCGTGGCCGGCCGGCCCCCGTTCTGTCCAGAACCGCCAGCAGGCTGGGAACCACGCGTGGACGCGCCCCGGGCTCGCCCCTGGCTGGCTCAGTGTGGCTCTGCAGTGTGTCCTCTGCTGGGGCTGGACCCTCCGGAGCCGCCACTGCCTCGGTCTTGTGTCGTCCCCACTTCCGTGACAGCGTTCATTTCATCTCCTCTCCGCGGGCGGGCGGGCGGGCAGGGCGCGAAGCTGGGTGAGGCCTCCTGAGTCAGCCTCCCTCCTGTTTTTCTTTCAGCTGGAAAGAGGCGACTTCCTCTCGGAAGAGTGGAGAGAGCGGATTGCCAACACAAGGTACGGTCTGGCCGGGTGTGCGCCCCTGGGGAGGGTGCTGGACGTGGGGCGAGCTGTGGTGCGCCTGGGAGAGGTGGCTGGCGAACTCCTTCTCTCCCCGTCCCTCGCCTGTAGCCGAGCAGGTGGTCCGGGAGTCAGACCCAGGGCCCCAGGGCAGTCCCCCGGCTGCCCGTCAGGAAGGGCCCTTTCCAGCTGTCTCGGCCCTGCGCTCAGCGTGCAGGTCCTTGCTGTGTCCGCACCTCCCCCAGCTGGGTGTGGGGGCAGGGCTGTTTCTCTGCACCTGCCATGGGGTGGCGTCTTGTCCCACGCATCTGGGGTGCTGCAGTTTTGCCCACGCCTTCCTCTGGACCCGCTGTGGGCCGGAGCTGGTCTGCAGCCCTTCCCCTGACCTCAGGCCGGGGGCGTGCCAGTCAGCTGGAGACTGCTGGAAGCCTGGGGACCCAAGAGGCGTTGCACACCCCAGAGCCATCTTCCTGGGGAGAAGTCATTCTTGCCGATGGTGGCCCACTGTTTTAGGGGACCTTGCCGTCTGGCTTCTCTCTGTCTTTCCTTCAGGCACATACTGCCTGTAGCCCCATAGTCCCCACTAACTCCTGGGGGCAGGTAGAAACTGGGCACTGCTCTTTCCAGAACCTCTCCCTTTGTGGCTGTCCCACGAGAAGTCCTCATCTGAGTTGGGTCCACTCTGCTCTCCCCTACTGGCCAGGTCTTCCCCCTTTCCCTGAGAGACCCCTGCTGACCCCATGGGCATCCCCATCCGTGGGGGTCTGGGGGCTCTCCAGTGCTGGCCAGCAGCATCTGGGCCAAGGTGTCTCATCTTGTGGTCACCCTGGCGATGTGAGAGCTCACGGGGAGGGCACCGTCCCCCGGGCCTCGTCTGCCCCTTGTCCTGCAGGCAGAGTGGGAACAGGCCTTGGTGATGGGAGAGCATCCCCTTGACAACCCGTCAGGTGTTCCGCTTCCCGACAGGGGAGTCCCCTCCCCTCCCAGCCCATTTCTTTCTTTCTTTTTTTTTTTTTTTAAGATTTTATTTATTTGACAGAGAGACACAGTGAGAGAGGGAACACAAGCAGGGGGAGTGGGAGAGGGAGAAGCAGGCTTCCCGTGGAGCAGGGAGCCCGATGCGGGGCTCGATCCCAGGACCCTGGGACCATGACCTGAGCTGAAGGCAGACGCTGAACGAATGAGCCACCCAGGTGCCCCTTCCGGCCCCTTTCTTATTAGGGACTCCATCTCTGCTTTGGACTCCTCGTGCATGAGATGGGAGGGGCGGCTGCCTTCGGAACATCAGAGCCGTCCGCAGGGCCTTTGCTGGCTCATGTCCTGCCTTCCCAGGCTCTGTTCCCGAGTAGGGACTGGGACAGGCCAGCCTTGCTCTCTGTGGGAGCTCTTTCCGCCCAGCTGTCTCGTCAGGGCTCCGTCCCTTGGCTCCCAAGGACGCCTGCGCCTCAGCCTAAAGCCTCCCGTCCTCAGCTTTGTGGTGCGGTGGGGCAGGGAGAGTGCACTGGGCTTGATCCGTGTCTTTAATGAGTCTTCCCTGCTGCTCTGCCCACCGGGTGTCTGGTGTCTGTTCTCACTCTGGTCAGGTCACCCGTGACTGTTCTGTTTCCTGGTTGCTATGACGGCTTCCAGAGTCTCGATTTTAGACTGTCGAGACTCTAACAAGCAGCGAGGGGATGGCCGTCAGCCCAGTCTGTCTTCTGTCCCTTTCAAGAGAGGACGTAAACCCTCCGTCCGCAGTTCTGCCCCCTGGCCCAGGTCTTATCTGGAGGCACTTACGTGGGAGAGAAGGGCCGCACAGCTGGGTCGGGAGCTGTCTCACCTGTGGGACTTGAGATGACCCAGCTGACGGCTGTGGGGAGAGCATAGCCATTCAGAGAGTGCCTCGAGTGGGCACGAGCTGGGCCCGGGCGGGCAGGCAGGGCTGTGTCTCCGCGTGCCCAGAGTGGGGCAGCAGCCTCCCCGGCCACCCCGGTTGGCGTGTTCGGACCCAGGCTCCTGGGTTGTCCGGTGCCAGAGCGTGTGGGAGGAAGGAGAAGGACTCTGCCTCTGGTCCTGCAGGTCCTCAGGCGGCTCCCTTTCAAATGCAGCCTGATGGGGTCCTCACACCTCTGTCCCCAGGTGACCTTTGTGCCGTCCACATTCCCACCCCAGGGACATCCCGGGGGCAGGCGGGGACCACCCACCCACCAGTGCAGCCGGCTTGTCCCTTGGGCCCCGCGGGCCCCGGGTCCCGTCCCCGGGCTGGGGGAGCTGATGGAGGAGGCGGTAGGCGTGGTGTGCCCTGGAACTCTACACGTGCGGAAATGGAACCTTCGTTTTACTCAACTGGAATATTATTTTGCAGTGTTATATTTGTGAATAATTTTGCCTTTGGTCCTGAGGTGGATCACCAGCTGAAGGAGCGGTTTGCGAACATGAAGGAAGGTAACGTACCCCCCCTTCACCCTGCCCTGTCACGGTCAGCATGTGCTCCTGGCGCCCGAGACCCACTCGGGTCTGTCTGTGGCTCCTGCACTGACCGCAGGGCCTGGGGCCCTTGTAAGTGCTGACAGCCCTCCATGTGCGGGCCGGGCGGAAGGCCTCAGGCCCAGGGGTCTGCTGACGGCGGTTCTGCCCCCTGCTTGCGGGCCGGGTGCCTCCCGGATCAGTATGCGCGGCAGGGCCGACTGGGCCTCCCGCAGGCAGGAGCTGCCAGTGGGCCCGAGGGACCTGGGGTGGGTGGCCACAGTAACAGGCGGGCTGCAGGCCATGCAGTCACACTCAGATTCCCTGGAGACGGCCAATAACGTCTCAGTACAAGCTCATACTGAGGGATCACTCACTGTACCTGAAATTCAGACTCGACCGGCGTCCTTGTTCCATCTGGTGACCCTAACCTGGGGGCAGTGAGGCCACTGGGGTCGTCCAGATGGGCCTCCTTGGCTTTTTCTGGGTTTTTCCTGCGTTTGGGCCCCTCTCAGCCCGGCCAGAGCTGCCCCTGCCACCCTCGTCCGCCTTCCTGTCCCTGGTTGGGGGAGGGAAGGCCCCTTTGCTTCGTGCGTCTCAGACTTGCAGCGGAGCTTCTGGGCACAGCTGTGGGGGACGTCTCGGAAGGAGCTCGAAAGCTGTGCTCTCGTTCCCTAGCTGGGCTGTTGCCCTGGGAGTCGGTTGGCATTTAGGTAGGACTGTGTTTTCCTTGTGCTTGTGGAGGCTTCTAGATTTGGAATTGTGTGGGTGGTTTTGTAGAGTGAGGTCCTGTACTGTATCTGGCCTGAACCTTCTAGGGAAAAGTTTGTTTTCTGAATCTTGGCAAGCTGAGACTGGCGTGCAGCCTCTCAGCCAGCCTTGCGACCTGGCCGGCAAGCTGCTCCTTCCCGGGAGCTCTCTGCTGTCCCTGGCTGCTCCTGTGGCCCGTGGCGCACCGGAGGGTGGCCGTCCTGAGTGGTGGCCTCAAGAACCCCCCTGCGCCAGAGGGTGTGTGCCGTGGGCCCCGTGCCTTGCTCCCACGGCCGCCCTGCCGGCTGGACGAGGCAGGGTGCACCCTCGGGCCCCAGCTTAGCCGCCGGTAGGGGAATCGGGCTGTGGCCAGGCGCCAGGCAGCGCAGCTTAGTGTCTCCTCTCGCTTTGCTGTGCCCGGAGCCCTCGTGCACTTGGAACGTCAGGCAGAGAAGACCATCCAGTCCAGAACCTTCTAAGTAGGTGGGAGTGAACTAGTTTGACTTGAACGCCTTTCAGGCCTTTGTAACTGCAGCGGGTTGCAGCGTGTGTGCTCTGACTGAGAGCACAGGAGAGCCCAGCGAGCTCCTGGAGGAAGAGAGAAACATCAGCCCCTTCTTGCAGGTGCCGGTCACTCTGGGCGCCGTCTGGGGCGCACGGGCCGGGCCGGGCCGCAGTGGGTCCTCCCGTCTCTCCCATGACGAGGGCCATGTTGCCTGGTTGTTTGCTCCCCTCGGTCTGCACCCTCATGCCTCTTGCTTGTGTGTCCTCACTGAGCCGAGAGTCAAGGTTCTGGCTGTTTCATTTCTCATTTTCTCCACGTGGAGAAAGTCTCAGGACAGTGGGGGGCCCTCTGTCCGGCTGAGCTCGGTGTCACACTGAATCCGAAGTCCTTGGTCATAGCCCACTGTGTTTCAGGATCGAGATGAACCCACTGCTTGTGGGTCAAGTCCTCCAGCCAAGGGCTCAGACCCCAGTCTGTGGACTCCCCTCCTCCCAAACGCCCGGGGTGAAGGGTGGCCAGGCTCTGGGTCTGCTGCTGCCATCCTCATTAGAGCTCTGCCTTGGGTGCCCGTCCTTCTCGGGTCCTCCTGGCATGAACGTGGCTGGCCTCCCTGGTCCTCAGGGTGACATGCCCTGTTGGAGGAGCAGGCCACAGGCTGCGACCTTACTGTGGGCATCGGCCCGCCTGGGCCCTGTGCTCAGGGGCCTGGGCGGGAAGCCTCAGGCAGTGCCCTCATCCTCGACCAGTCACTGCAGCTCCTAACACAAGTGCTAAAGCTGCTGGGTTTTCTAGGCTCTGCGATGGCCTGGAGGCGGCCTTGGCCCTCCTAACCCAGGAGAGCCCAGCACAGCCGCGGGTGGTTACAGCTGCCTTGGGCGCTGACAGCTGCGTGGTGTGCGTGCTGGTCTGTGTGCAGGGGAGCATGTGCACGCGGCCCGGGTCGCTCCTGACCATTGTGTAGGAGTGAACGGTGGCTGTCCCAGGGCACCGAGCCACGCGCCAGCCCCAGGACAGAACGGAGGGCCCCTCCACCTGTCGCTCTCCTGCCGCCCGCCCAAGGGCCCACCTTCTGGCCGGCTCGTCCCGGGCCAGGGGCCAGGTGGGCTTTTGCTGGAGCAGGGTGCCTCCGTGTTTGTTGACGACGCCTGCTGGGCGTCCGGGCTCATCGTCTCGTGGGTGTTGCTGCTCTGGTCCCTCCCTCATGGTGTCTTGTGGGCAGGCTTCGGGGACCTGATAGGGCAGGAGTGCCCGACGAGCCCTGCGGTCCACAGCCGCCTGACCTGTTGTCCTGTAGTGATGCGCCCTCAGGGACCCCTTGCGGCTCCCATTGCCCTTGCCGTGGGGTGCATTCCTAGCTGGAGCACGCGGGGGACCCCAGGGTGTACCCCACTCAGCACCACACTTTCCAGGTGCCCCACGGGACTCTGTTCAGCCTCTGGCTGCTGAGACCTTTGATGGGACCCCATGGGCCCTAACCCTGGCTGCCACCTGACCTTGCACCTGGCCCGGCCCAGCGCTGGGCCCATCGCCTGCTCCTGCAGGGGATGGTTCTTAGGACGTGGGCTGGGTGGCTGGGTGCTCCTCGGGATGGGGGCGCCCTGGCCGGCAGGTGTGTTTCTTTTCCATTTGGTTCTTTCTTCCTCCCACCGAGAAGTATGGCTTCTGAGAGCGTGCACCTACCCATCTGCAGTGTGTCCTCCGGCGCGTGCTGGGAGCTCCCTCCTGAGCCTCCCTCTGTGCGCCTTTTCCTCCTTAGAGCTCGGCACACGGAAGCGCTGCCGTCAGCGTGGCCGGCCCGCCTGGCAGTCCGGTGGTGGGACTTCAGGGTTTGCCTTGGCCACTCACACTCGCTTGCAACTGTGGGACTCGTCCGCAAAGTGCCGAGATGGCAGAGGGGGCGCATGTCCTCGCCGATGGTGTCCGTCCGGTGCCGGCGTGACCCCCAGCTGGGAGCTCTGCGGGGCAGCACTGTGGGGCCCAGAGCACGTTTGTCCACGAGGGCCGCTCGTGGGACGGACTTCCATGGGGAAAGCCTCTCCTGGTTTTGCTCTGACTTGTGGGAAGCGGATGGGACTCAGCCATGCTGCTGTCCCCGTGGCAGCTCCCTCCTCTGCCAGACGTCGTTTTCCTTCCATTTGTGGTGTGTAGCTGTCCCCCCACGAAGGGCAGTAACTGGTGTTTGTGTTTCAGGTGGCAGAATTGTGTCCTCGAAGCCCTTTGCGCCTCTGAACTTCAGAATAAACAGCAGAAACTTGAGTGGTAAGAAACTCGCCGCTGAATTATTAACATATGTAATTTTGAGCATCTGACGTGTGTCAGTGTGGGGCCTGTCTCCCTGGTGCTACTCACATCAGGGCAGGTCGTTCTCTGCAGGGGTGTCCCGGGCACTGTGGGGCTTTCAGCAGCACGCCTGGCCCCACCCCCTCGGTGCCAAGAGCACCCCCAGTCCTGACCACCACAGACGTCCCCACACGTGGCCCTGTGTCCCCGGTGGGCAGGGTGGCCCGGTGTGGGACTCAGAGGGACAGGTTTGCCGAGCGCTTCGCGTCCCTGTTGTGATTGGCCTGAGCAGGCGGTGGTCGCCCTGTCCCTGCACAGGGAGGGTTGGTGGCAGAGAGCCCGCGGCAGGAGCTCAGCCGGGCCCTTGGGCCGGGCCGCATGGGCCTCGGGGGCTCGTGACTTCTCGGGTGCTGCTGGGAGCTCCTGTCGCCACATGGTTTTTAAGTCGTCCTCCAAGTGCCTTCCGATGCCACCCGCCCCAGGCTTGTCGCTGTCTGCCTCGGACAAGCCCCTCGGCGTAGCCATGCACGCCTCTGCGACCCAGCTTCCCCGACCCAGCCAGGGGCGTGCTGGCGGGCGGTTGGGTTGGTGAGGGACCGCAGTTCCGCCCCTTCTTGCCTCAGCTGGGCCTCTCGCGGGGAAGGGAGCCCCCGAGACGGGAGGCGGCACAGAGGGCCCTGCCCGCCCACCCCCTGGGCGCAGGAGGGGCCCTGAGCGTGGCCTGTTGTACGCAGACATCGGGACCATCATGCGCGTGGTGGAGCTCTCGCCCCTGAAAGGCTCGGTGTCCTGGACGGGGAAGCCAGTCTCCTACTACCTGCACACCATCGACCGCACCATAGTGAGTGCCCCACGTGGCCCTCAGCGCGCACGGAGCGGGAGCGGGGCGGGGCGCGGGCGGGGGGGCCCTGGTCTGTCTTGCCTTCCTTGTCCTCCGCCCTCGTGTGGGGCACTCCTTGTCTCGAGGACTCGTGGAGCGGCGGCTCCGCCCTGGTGTCAGAGGCCTCCCAGAAACCCGGGTTCTCGGCCGGGCCCACCGCGAGGCCGCTGGCTCCACGTGGGACGGCGCCGGGGGGTGTGTGCGGGCCGCACGGCAGGGGCGGGGTCCTTGAGCCCCGCGGGTCCCCGGGCAGGAGCGCGTGCCCTGCCAGCCGTCCGTCCGGGAGCCACCGCCGCACTCTGCGCGTGCCTGGTGTCCGCGTGCCCGGGTTACTGCTTTCACCCCAACAGGGCTTGGGGCGGACTTGTACTGAGACTCTGCCTTGTGTTTTCTCTTTGCATTTTCAGCTTGAAAACTATTTTTCTAGTCTGAAAAATCCAAAACTCAGGGTAAGTGTGTGTTTTCCTTTGCCTTCATGACGTGTGTGCGCTGCGGGTGGAGGGCAGTGCAGATGGGGAATGGGGCTGGCCTGAGTGACGGGGGCCTGGGGCCCACACGCTCACCTGCCTCGTCTTCAGCAGCCTCGGTGGCCACAACTCTTGGGCACATTTTTGGGGAATGGGTCGAATGAGTCTCTGAAATGGGATTTGGTGATCTGGTGAGCCGTGCCGAGGTCCGGGATGGCGAACAGCCCTCGCGCTGTCCTGACCCGAGGCCCGAGGCGCAGAGGGGCTGGGACGCTCCGAGTTGCTGTGCGCGGGGAGCCGGGAGGCGGGCTCCCATGTCCCTCCCGCTGCCCACTCCGGCACTCCGTCCCGTCCCGCCCCCTCACGGCCACCTCAGACAAGTATCCAAGCAAGAGCGGCCCCCCCCAGAGATGGCCGGCTCCAGCCACCCGGGGTCCCGTGTCCTTCCTACTGTGTGTAGGGGCACTCGGGTCCTAACGTGCTGACCAGCGCCCTCACCCCCGGAGCTGGCCGGCGCCGTCCTTCCTCTTACCGCGGTGTCCGCGGAGGACAGCGCTCTAGCGCACGCAGCCCCTTGGTGTGGGCAGGCGTGCCGCCAGCAGGGGGGAGATGACCATCAGGCGGCTTCTCCTGCCCCAGCCCCAGGGTCCTGCGCCGCCCGTGGTTGGAGGGCCGCCTGCTTTCCGACAGAGGACGGGGGTGTGCGTGTGTGCGTGCACGCGCTCTTGGGCTCCCCTGCGCTCCACGGCCTGGCCGGTGTCGGACAGCAGGCCCGGGCTGCGGACACAGCTGGCGCTTGCTTTCCAGGAGGAGCAGGAAGCGGCCCGGCGCCGGCAGCAGCGAGACAACAAGAGCACCACGGCCACTCCCACCAAGCTGCCCGAGAGCAAGGCCGCCGTGCCCGCGGACACCCCGATGGTGAGCGCTCGCCCCGCGTCCCCGCAGAGGGAGGCTCACGGGGCTGGATGGGCCCGCCGGTGCTCCCCTGACGTCCCCCACCCTCCGTCTGCTAGGATTCCGGGGCCGAGGAAGAAAAAGCTGGGGCGACCACCATCAAAAAGCCGTCACCCTCCAAAGCCCGGAAGAAAAAGCTGAACAAGAAGGGGCGGAAGATGGCCGGCCGGAAGCGCGGGCGTCCCAAGAAGATGAGCACCGCGAACCCGGAGCGTAAGCCCAAGAAGAGCCAAACTGCACTGGACCTCCTGCATGCCCAGGCCGCGTCGCAGACGGCAGCGCCCTCGCCGCAGGGTGAGCCAGCCGCGTGCGGGCCCCGCGGGCGTGCAGTCTGCCGGTCCCAGCGCACCCCTCGCCGCTCTTCCTTGGTACGGCGGGTGGGGTCCCTCTCCTGTCCCCTGCGGCAGTGAGGGGGGCGGAGACCGCCGGGACAGCACCGCGCGCTGAGTGGCTGAGTGCTCGTGTTCCAGGCCCTGCTGGGGGCGCACGGGGCGTGCTCACACCTGTCTGCACTTGGCTGGGCTCCCCGAGAGCGAGCCCCAGATGGCCTTCCCATCATCCTGCCACCCCGGGATCTGATGAGGGACCGCACAGAGGGGACACGGCTCCCGGGCATGTCTTAGGTCACGTGGGGATTCGAGTCTGCTTCTCGGAGTGCCGAGACGCGGTGTCTGGTGGCGTGTTTAGTCTCTGTGTTAACAAGCTGGCCGGTTCCCTGAAGCAGGGAGCTTCCGGGGCACCAGCCTGCCGCTGACGTGTGGCCGCTCTGTCCCCCTGCAGATGCGTACAAGTCACCTCACAGCCCGTTTTATCAGCTACCTCCCAGTGCGCAGCGGCAGCCCCCCGACCAGCTGCTGCTGGCACCCACCCCGCCCGCACTGCAGAAGCTGCTAGGTGAGCTGCGCCGGGACCTCGCAGGTCTGCAGGGGGCGGGGGGGCTCTGCTGCCCCGCGGGCTTCTCCCGCAGGCCCCAGTGCTGCCACCGTCAGCTGGGCCCCCGTGCTCGTCTGCGGGCGGGCTTCTGCCCCAGGGCACACGGGGCCAGGACTGGGGTGCTGCCGGCCTGGGGGGGGTGGGGCCGGGGAGGCTGCGCCATCTCCCCAGCACCCGGGACGCCCCCAGAGAACCACCCGGCCCGTGTCCACTGCGCGGGGTTGGGAAGACCGTGTCGCGGGTGAGCTTGGCCCCCGGTGTTGCTGAGCTGAGTGCGTGCGTCCTCACGCTGCTGGGGTAGATTGAGCGGCTGCTTATCTCTAAAAATTGGGTGGAAGAAACCCCTTTTCACATCTTGGGAGCTGCCGGTTTTCTCAATTCAGCGTCAGTAACGTGCTTCCCAAGAAAATGGGCGGATTTACTAACGGGAACCCACGTGGTGTTGGAGGGAAGAAGATGTGGGGTGGTGGTGGCAGGTGCTGTGAGGGGCGCCCAGGGTGGGGACCGAAGGCCCCGGCATGTCGGCAGGCGGTGAGACGGACACTGCAGCAGCCTCTGGGGGTGGCAGCTGCCCCCCCCACCGACTCATTTCTGAGGCCTGCCCTCCTCCCTGCTGGCCTCGGTGGGGTCACGTCTGCACTGAACTGTGTATTTGATCTCTTGCAGAATCCTTCAAGATTCAGTACTTGCAGTTCTTGGCGTACACCAAGACCGCCCAGTACAAGGCCAGCCTGCAGCAGCTGCTGGACCAGGAGAAGGTGAGCCCTGCCCCATGCCCCCCACCTCTTGTCCCCCAAAAGGTGCCTTGGCCGTAGGAAAAGCAGCAGTCTCTTCTCAGGCCCGCACACTGTCCCTGCTGGTTCCAGAAAGGCCGCGGGGTCTCACTGCTCACCACGGGGTCTCATTGCTCACCAGGGGATCACGTTCTTTTTTTTTTAAAGATTTTATTTATTTATCTGACGGAGAAAGACACAGTGAGAGCGGGAACGCAAGCAGAGGCAGTGGGAGAGAGAGAAGCAGCGGGGTCACGTTCTTAACCAGCGAGAACGGCTGAGGGTTGTTGGCCTTCTGGGCCAGGGCGTGTCCAGCTGAGCAGCCCCCTGCAGGCCCTTTGTGGGAAGGGATGTGGTGGGGACAGGGCCTTGCCGTCACCACGCGCCGTCCCCCCAGGAGAAGAACACTCGGTTGCTAGGTGCTGCACAGCAGCTGTTCGGCCACTGCCAGGCCCAGAAAGAGGAGATCAAGAGGCTCTTCCAGCAGAAACTGGATGAGGTAGGGGTGCTGGAGACCACAGCTGCCGCCCTGGGCTCACCGGCCCGGCAAACAGCCCCGAGTGCGGGATTCAGGTGGGTGGGGGCAGGAGCAGGGTGCAGGCCCCAGGGCTGAGATCCGGAAGGACCTTCTCCTTTCCGGTGCTTTGACGTTTTACGGCTTCTGACAGAGGGATGTAGAATGTGTGTAGTTGGAGGGCTGCTGGCTTGGGTTCATGCCCTGGGGGTCAGCCCCTCGTTCCTTCTCTGGATCACTGTAGGTCCTCTCTCTGACTGCCATCGGCCGCCGCCCTAGCCCTCCCCTTACTGCCCCCAAGTGGCCCCCAGCCCCACTCCCTGGCGGCTCGGGCCCGCTGAGGCCTCCCCCTGCCCTTTGCCTGCCATTCCGTGCTCCTGCATGAAAGCCCACCTCTGCTGTCATGTGTCCCCAGCTGGGCGTGAAGGCGCTGACCTACAACGACCTGATCCAGGCGCAGAAGGAGATTTCGGCTCACAACCAGCAGCTGAGGGAACAGACGGAGCAGCTGCAGAAGGACAACAGGGAGCTGAGAAGCCAGAGCCTGCAGCTGGTGGGCCCCTGGGAGAGGGCGGGCCTCCTTGGTGGCTGGGCCCGCAGGCTGTGGTTCTGGTGTGGGCCCTGGACAGAGGATGAGAGGGTTCTCGCCAGAGCCCAGGCATCCTTGTTGAGCACACGCTTCCCGGGACCCCTTAGTCTGCAGCGGGACATGGCCGTGCATTCTTTTCCTGGGCTGTCAGAGCACATTGGAACCAGCGGGGCCCATGACCCTCCAAAGGCTCTGACACCTTCACTAAACGGGGCTTTCCAGGTGGCCCAGGCTTCGATATCCTTCTGCCACCCCCACAGCCCCGTGCCGGTCTCCTTAACCAGCCCTTGGGGGCCAGGGTGTAGATCTCTTGGGCCTCACCCCCCTGGGGACCAGGGCACACTTGCCGGGCATGCAGGAGCATCACTTCTAACGGGGCCTCCGTGTCCCATCCTGCGGGCACCCTCGCTTTGCTTCCTGTGGGTGTTCTTACAGGGGAACCCCGGTCTCTCCCCTGGGCTGCTTCCTCAGCCTGGCCTTCTCTCAGCAGGTTCTGTTCTCCGGGCACACAGGCGCTCGGAGGCACCTGCCCAGACATCGGCTGTGTCTCCCTGCAGAGCCCAGGGTCTGCCCTCCGCTGAGCGGACAGCTGCCCAGCCCACCCTCCCCACAGCTGTGCATGCTCCGGGGCGGGGGTCTGCCCGGCCGGGGCTCACGACTGTGACCTCCCTATCCCTACAGCTCAAGGCTCGGTGTGAGGAGCTGAAGCTGGACTGGTCCACGCTGTCGCTGGAGAACTTGCTGAAGGAGAAGCAGGCCCTGAGGACCCAGATCTCCGAGAAGCAGAGGCACTGCCTGGAGCTGCAGGTGGGGGCTGGGGCCGTGGGGGGCTCTCTGGGCTTCCATGGCGGCGCCATTAGCCGTCCCCCCCCCCCCGGAGCTGTCCTGCTGCCAAGGACAGGGGGTTCGTTGTGGTGTTGCAGTAACAGCCTGGATATTCCGGGCATCCCTGCCTCTGGCCCTCAAAGGGGAGCGAGGGGCTTAGCATCTGAGTGGCCCCACTTGCTCCCAGAGCGTCTCGGGCTCCATTCAAAACCTAGGATTTCCCCAGTGCCCCTTATCGAGCCATTTGTGAAGCTGCCCGTGAGGAGCCTGGTGCTTGCGCGGGAAACTGTAAGAGCTTGCACCTTTTGCCGAGGTCAGCTGGAAAACAGGGCTGGGAGGAAGGAGAAACGGACAGGTCTGTCTCCTCCCGAGGTTTCCCGGAGCTGGCTGACCAGGTGTGTAGCCTTCCGGGGATGGCAGGACCGCGGCAGGGTGTGCGGCCATCACTGGCGTCTGGAAGCTCCGTTTGCAAGGCTGTGGCCTCCTGTTGGCGTCTCCCCAGCCTGGCTTCACCATGAAACCCTCCTGGTCACCAGGCCCTCGGGGTTTTTCGGGTGTTTTCTTGTTACAAAACGACACCACCACAAATTGTTCTGCACCGAAGACTCACATTAAGGATATTTGTTAAAGACCTACTCCCCAAAGTGGGTCTGTGAGTGGTTTCCGGTCCCGGGATCTGGGGCCAAGCTGCTTTCTGAAGGGTCGTGGCCCAGGTGAGCCTCTCACAAAGGAGGCTTGCTGCCCGCGATAGCAGAGCCAGGCCTCGCTTCTGCGCTCACGTCCGTGAGAAGCCGTTTGGGTGCTGATTCCTCCGTGGAATAAAGGCCCGTTAGTTACCGGCAAAGCCCAAGCCAAGCAGACAAAACCAGAGAAAGTGCCTCGCGCCCCGGGTGCCAGTGCCAGGGTTTCTCGGGGCGGTTAATACGTGGTCTCCTTCGGCGCAGATGGGGTCCCCGCACCCCGTTCCCTTCCCCCGAGTGCACATTGGCAGAATGGCTCTCGAGACCAGCTGTTCTGTCCGTCGGCCCCAGCGCTTCCCGCCCCGTGTGGGCGGTTGGGTGCTCTGGCTTCCCCGTCACACACAGAGCTGGTCTCCGTCCTCGCAGCCGCTCTGAGTGTGCGTCCGCCGCGCCTTCCCGGGACGGTCCCTTGGCTGGGTTGCTGCGTGCGGTGGGGCCGGCCTGCCCTTGGGCGCTTGGCAGAGGTATGAGCGGGCCTCTGCGCCGAGCAGCAGGCCTGACCCTCCCCTCGCCTGACAGATCAGCATTGTGGAACTGGAGAAGAGCCAGCGGCAGCAGGAGCTCCTGCAGCTCAAGTCTTGCGTGCCACCGGATGATGCCCTGTCGGCGCACCTACGCGGGAAAGGCGCCCTGGGCCGGGAGCTGGAGGCCGACCCCAGCCGGCTGCATCTTGACCTGGACTGCCCCAAGTTCTCCCTGCCCCACTTGAGCAGCGCAAGCCCAGAGCTCTCCATGAATGGCCACGCGGCCAGCTACGAGGTGTGCGGCGCGCTGAGCCGGCCCTCGTCCAAGCAGAACACTCCCCAGTACCTGGCCTCCCCGCTGGACCAGGAAGTCATACCCTGCACCCCCAGCCACAGCAGCCGGCCGAGGCTCGAGAAGATGTCGGGCCTGGCCTTGCCCGACTACACCCGGCTCTCCCCGGCCAAGCTGGTGCTGAGGCGGCACCTGAGCCAGGACCACGTGGCCAGTGGCAAAACGGCGGCCAGCGAGCTGCACCCGCGGTGAGTCTGCACTTGAGCTCACTAGCCCTGCCCTGGCACCCGTGGGCCACCTTGGGGTCTTCTGAGTGAGCGCTTGGTGGTTTGGAAGAGATTCGGGACGTTTGCTAGGCTTGGGCCACCAGCTCTAGATGCAAAGCCGTGGCTGTAGCCGCTTCCCAGAGAAGGAACCAGAGATGTGTCTTGTTCCAGAGCTGAGCACGCCAAGGAGAACGGCCTTCCGTACCAGAGCCCTGGCATTGCGAACGGCATCAAGCTGAGCCCTCAGGACCCTCGACCCTCATCCCCCATGGCCTTCCAGATGACAGGGGAGAGGGGCGGCGAGAAGGTGCGAGCAGGGCCCAGGCTGTGGGGGGTGCGCGGCGGGTGTCCTGAGCCAGGCCTGGGATGTGGTGCTGCAGAAGAGCCCCTGTGAGGGGCCGTTGCCCGTAGGAACGGGAAGGAGAGAGCCCGGGGGCAAGTAACGGGTGTGGGCGCCCTGGAACTTCAGGAGGCGGAGCGTGGCGGAGATGGGTGGGCGTCACAGGCGAGGGACGGCCTCCTGTGCTGGGAGGGTCCCCGTGGCCTTCGGGTGGTGCTGGGGGCTTGGCGTTGCCGGCCGGCAGGAGCGAGGCCGCTCTGGTGTGTGTGTGCAGGGAGTGAAGGAGCGCAGCTATGCCAGCAGTGGGGAGGCCATCACCAGCCTGCCCGTCAGCATCCCGCTCAGCACCGTGCAGCCGAGCAAGCTGCCCGTCAGCATCCCTCTGGCCAGCGTGGTGCTGCCCAGCCGCGCCGAGAAAGTGGTGAGTGGGCGCCGGCCGGGGAGGGCGCCGGCCACCTGGTGTGACCGGCCCGGGCCCTCGGGCTCCAGCAGTGTGGCGTGCCTGCGGCGCGTGGTAGGCAGGGAGGGGTGTCGTCTTGTCTTTCCCCTGCAGGACCTAGTCCCTTTTTGTTAGTTTGCATGCTGGTCAGTCTGGAGCGTACCGCAGCGCCCCAAGACGCACACAACCCTGAAGCGCGGAGTTTGTTACAGTGCGATTTTCCCATTCTGATCTCAGGCCTGTTTTTGTGGAAGGTGGTGCGTGCGGGTGGGGTGGGAGTCGAAGTCGGATTCGGTGGAAGCACGAAGCCCGTCTCCCTTCGTCCCGTGAACATGGCGCGTCTCGCGTGACGCGGGCTCGGCTTTGCTCTGGTTGAGAGGCGATTCGCATCCAGTCCCCCGGCTGCATGCACGGTCTGGCGTAGTGGCGTTTAGTACATTCGGAGTTGTGCAGCTGCCTCTGCGAGTCCACGTGCACGCACACCCCGTGGGCCTCCTGTGTCTGGTTCCCTCCCTGAGCGTCGTGGGCTCGGGGTCCGTCCCCGGCTGCGTGACACGTGCGTGGACAGACCACGTCGTGTTTGTCTGTTCATCCGAGGGTGGACATTTGTTGTTGCCACTTTTGGCCGTTAGGAATCACACTGCTGTGAGTGCGCATGAGCAGGTTTTGTGGGGGTGGGTATCTTCACCCCATTCCATGCAGGAGTGGAATCACTATTTGGATCATAGCTGCAGCCCCTTGCAGCCGTCCCTGCTCCCTTCGTCCCCAGCCTGACGTTTGCCGTAGCCAGAACAGTCCTTTGGGACCCGAGTTAGACATCTGCCCCTCACCTTGTCAGAACCTTCTGAGGGCTACCCACAGTGCTCAAACCCTGAGCAGGTCATTTCCCCTTCTGTGCGCCGGCTCTCACATGCCTGCCGTTCTCCCTGCCCCAGGCCCTTTGCACATCCTGTGGCTTATGTCCGGGACTCTCTCCAGTCCTGGCTCAGCTGACAGCGTGTACTTTTTCTCCACAGAGGAGCACCCCCAGTCCTGTGCCGCAGACCCGAGAGTCCTCGTCCACACTTGAAAAGCAGATGGGCGCTAATGCCCACGGCGCTGCAAGCAAAGGCCTCACCCCTGCTCCTGCAGGTCAGAGTGCTCCTCTTCCTCCTGGGTCCCTGCCCCTGGCCCTTCCCCCAGGCCCCAGCCCTCCGCAGCCTCTGCTAAGGCTGCTGGACGGAGGAGGAGGCCCCAGGTCCGCCAGGCCAGGCTCTGAGCTGGCTTCCCTCCTCCCGGCCGCAGGGTCTGAGCTGCATCAGGGCCATCGGCATGCAGCACAACGAGCCCTGGGGGTTAGGGGCTCTAGGCTGGGCCTTGGCACATCCAGGAGCCTTTGGCCGTTTCCTCCCGACGTTCAGCCCGGGCGCTGTGCCCCACCCGGTTGGTGGCGTCCTTGTGGAGCTGCCTGGTTTCTAGCTGGGTTCTGACTCTCCGTCAGAGACTTCTGATGGTTGCTGGCAGAGGCCCCCGCAGACTTTCTGTACAGGGCCAGGAGGCACATGGCCGCTCGCTGGCATCGGGTCTCTGTCCCAGCTGTTCAGCCCCGTGGCGTGGGGGTGCCAGTGACGGTGTGTGGGCGGGCGGCGTGTGCCGGTGAAAGTCCTTACACCGGCCGTTGGCCAGACTGCCAGGCCCGGGGGCTAGTCGTTAGTGTGCCGACCCCCGTGTTGACCCAGGGAGGGCAGGTCCTGCGTCTGGTGTCTGGTACACCATTTCCTCTGGGGCGGGGAGGGCTTGATGGCAGGCGCGTGAGGAGGCCACGGACCTTAGTGAGCCTCCGTGGGCGGAGGGGGCTTGGCCAGGTCCACCTGGGGGGGTTGTCGGGTTCCAGCACCCGCAGTCATCTTACACCCAGAAGCGGGACGGAGCCACGTGTCTGCCTGGCCGCCCGGGAGCCCCCGGGGCTGGCACAGCCGTGTCCGGTACTCGACGGAAGCACATGGAGGGCGGGTTCCCAGGCGTGGAGCTTCCTCACCATCTGCGCCCCAGGCAGTGGCGTCCTCCCCTGAGAAACCCCGTCCTTCCTGGCAGGCTTCTACGCGGGCTCAGTGGCTGTCAGCGGGGCCCTGGCAGGCAGCCCGGCCCCCCTCGCTCCCGGAGCCGAGCCCGGCGCCTTCGATGAGGTCTCGGGCTCGGGAAGCCTGTTCGCCGGCATGGGGCCCTGCTCCACCCCGCAGCACCCGCCCCTGCTGCCGCAGTCCCGCGGCTCTGGTGCAGCCTCGCCTGCCCATCCGCTCTGCGCCAGCCCCCGGCTCAGCAGTGCCGCCCAGGGCCCGCTCCCCGAGGCCAGCAAAGGGGACCTTCCCTCCGAGGCCGGCTTCTCAGATCCCGAGGGCGAAGCCAAGAGGAGGGTCGTCTTCACCATCTCGGCTGGCGGCATTGCCAAGCAGTCACCTCCCGGCAAACCCAGCCCTCTGCCCACGGGCGCCCGCGGGGACAGTGGCCAGGGCCACGGGCCGGACGGCCGCAAGCGGGGCAGGAGGAAGCGGGCGGCGGCTGGGACCCCCGGCTTGAGCTCCGGCGTGTCGCCCAAGCGTCGGGCCCTGCCGTCCGTTGCCGGCCTTTTCACGCAGTCTTCAGGGTCCCCGCTGAACCTCAGCTCCATGGTAAGGCCAGGGCCGCAGTGGGGAGGGCATGCTGGCCCCGCTGGCCCACTCAGGTGCCTGCGCGTGGCATCTCGCGTTCCCAGCCTGGCCAAGATGGCGGGGCACGAGGAGCACAGGCAGGAGGCGGCGCCACGGTCCACCTCCCTCTGAGGGCAGCAGGCCGGCTTTGCCGTTCCCCAGCGGCCTGAGATCCAGGGCGGGTCTGGGTGGGAGGGACCCAAGCGAAGCCCTGGGGTGTCGGTGCTCGGGGAGCCCGTTGACAGGCTTGTGCTGTGTCTGTGCTGGTCCCTCAGGTCAGCAACATTAATCAGCCTTTGGAAATCACGGCCATCTCGTCTCCCGAGAGCCTGAAGAGCTCCCCTGTCCCTTACCAGGACAACGACCAGCCGCCCATCCTCAAGAAGGAGAAGCCGTTGAGCCAGACCAACGGGGCCCACTACTCCCCACTGACCTCAGACGAGGAGCAGGGCTCCGAGGACGAGCCAGGCAGCGCCAGGCGAGTGGGGCCGGGGCATCCACGGGCGGGGCTTCTGGGAGGAGAGGTGCTCGTGATGAGGTCACCCTCCCAGGGCAGGGCCTGGGCGAAGGACGGGCAGTGTCCAGCTACCGTTGGTTGGTGGGTGCAGGGGCCCTGACCGCCACGGTCACCGCTTCCCCCTTGGGGCCCCCCAGCTGCTGTCCGCAGTCCCACACAGTGGCTGTGCTCGAGTGGGTAGTTTCCCGAGACTCTTAACCTTGACTTGGTGAGGAGCTCCTCGGGAAGGGCCTGGGCGGTCTTTCGCCTCGAGACGTCACATGCAGGGCAGGGCCAGCCCTCTGGGCCTAGAGCCCCCGGGACGTGGCGTTGCTGTGTCCGGTCTCGCTCCTGGTGTGTATGTCACCTGGTTAGAGCAGACGAAGGGCACGCAGGCGGCCACAGCAGGCACGGGCCCGAGAGAGCAGAGTTCCCAGTTCTTGTCGACTCTGCACATCTGGTGTGTTTGATCACGAACGGTATTCTTTCGTGATACGGAACAGCTTTATTAGATCTAATTCCTGTGGCGCATCTCCTGTCTGGAGAGTGCAATCTAGTGGGTTTTGGTATATTTATAGAGTTGTGCAAACATCACCAGTATCAATTTTTTTTTTAAAGATTTTATTTATTTATTTGAGAGAGAATGAGAGACAGAGAGCACGAGAAGGAAGAGGGCAGAGGGAGAAGCAGACCCCCCGCCGAGCAGGGAGCCCAATGTGGGACTCGATCCCGGGACTCCAGGATCATGACCTGAGCCAAAGGCAGTCGCTTAACCAACTGAGCCACCCAGGCGCCCTCACCAGTATCAATTTTATCACCCCAGAAAAAAGCCTGTGTCCCTTAACACAGACTCCACAGCCCCGGCTCCCACCCTCTCCTCTCTGTCTGTGTGGACGGGACTCCTCTGGGGACGTCCTGGGAGTGGGGTCCTGCGGGATGTGTCCTTCGGGGTCTGGCTCCTCTCGCTGAGCCCAGTGTCCTGGGGGTCCCTCTGTGCCGTGGCAGGTGTCAGGGTCCCTTCCTTCCTGAGGCTGGAGCGTGTTCCCGCGTGGGGACGGACCGCACACATTATGTTCATTCGTTACATGCTGATGGACACTTGGTGTGTCTGGTGTTGAGCTAATGGGGATAACGCTGCTGTGAACTTTCGTATACCTCCTTTTGCTTGAAAATGTTTTCAACTGTGGCGCCTGGGGGGCTCAGTCGGTTAAGTGTCCGACTCTTCATTTCGGCTCAGGTCGTGATTTCAGGGTCGTAAGGTGGAGCCCCGCATGGGGCTCCACGCCCAGCATGGAGTCTGCTGGAGGATTCTCTCTCTCCTCCGTCTGTCCCTCCCCCTGCTCATGCGGCCACGTGCACGCGCCTGTGCACGTACTCTCGCTCTCTTGCTCGCTGTCTCTCAAATAAATGAATAAATCTTTAAAAAAAGAAAAATATTTTCAATCTACCCAGGAGTGGAACTGGAGGGTCAGACGGTGACTCTGTGTTCAGTGTTTTGAGGAATCCCCGAATGGTCTTCCACAGTGCCCCCACCACCGCGTGCCCCCACCTCGCGCCCCCCCCCCCCCGGCGCCCCCCCACCCCCCTCCCCCCCCACTCCCCCACCTCGCGCACCTCCACCTCGTGTGTCCCCGCACCTCGTGCCCCCACCTCGACCTCCCCCACCACGTGTCCCCCACCTCACGTGCCCCCCCACCTCGCGTGCCCCCCCACCTGGCGCCCCCCACCTCGCTCCCCCCACCTCGCGCACCTCCACCTTTCGTGTCCCCCCACCTCGTACCCCCACACCTCGCTCCCCCCACCTCACTCCCCCCACCTTGTGCACCTCCACCTCGTGTGTCCCCCCACCTCGTGGCCCCACCTCGACCCCCCCACCGCGTGCCCCCCACCTCGCGTGCCCCCCACCCCCCGTCGGCGTGGTGAGGGAGCCGGGTTTTCCCCATTCTCGCGGACACCTGCTCCGGTCTGGTTTTGTTTTTTATCGTGATAGCCGTTCCCGTGGGCGTGAGGTGGGGTCTCGCTGTAGCTGTGGGCTCCGCCGCTCTGACCAGTGGTGTGGAGTGTCTTCTCGTGCGCTGACGGCCGTTGGAGTGTCTGGGGAGAGATGTGTGCTCGGGTCCTTTGTTTCTGTCGAGTTCTAAGAGTCCTTCGTATGTTCTAGGCAGGGGTCCTTTATCTGATATCTGACCCGCGAACGTTCTCTTCCATCCTCTGATTTTTCTTCTCACGTTCTTGCAGGTGTCTTTGAAAGACAAAAGTGTTAAATTTGGGTCCAGTTCTGTTTTTGTTCTCTTTCGTTGCCTGCGCTTTTGGTGTCTTGTCTAGGTTCGTTCATCCTGTTCCTCTTCTGCTTACGTAAATTACGTTTTTGAAAGTTTTGCGCTTGAGTGCTTTTCTTTTGTGTTGGGAATGTCCAACTTCACGGTTCCCAAATTCTCTTGGGCAGTTTCCTTACGCTTGTGGAGGTCGCGGTGTTCTCTAGGATGTGCCGTGGAAGTGCGGGCAGTGGAGTGTGTGTGGTCTGCGGTCTGGCGGGGCCGCGAGTACCGACTCGCCGTCGTGTGCCGCACGCTGCGGGTCACGTAGGTCACCCGCTGTCGCCGACGCGGTGCCTGTAGCTACAGCAGGTCTCGGGGGTTTGACAAAGAGCCCAGGAGGCAAGGTGAAACAGAGGTGGCCCCATCTGGGACTCGGGGGTGTCTCTGTGTTGGGATGTGACACCCCTGTTCCCGAGCTCTCGGCCCTGTCGCCTGCTGCTGGGCTCGGGCTCTAGAGAGGTCTGCAGGCGGGCAGGCTGTGTGTCGGCCTGCTTCCCCACCTCCCTGGGCAGTCCATGTGCAAATGGATTTCAAACATCTGTCATGTATTTTTTTCTTGATAGAATCGAGAGAAAAATTGCAACAATCTCCTTAGAAAGCAAATCTCCTCCAAAAACCTTGGAAAGCGGTGAGTAGCTGTGCACCCTGCCCTGTAACTCCCAGGCCCCAGGGTGTGGCCTTGACACTCAGGACCAGCCGTACCAGGCTTCTAGAACTGTCTCTGGGTGATGCTGAATGCCACCTGTGTCCCCACGATGGCTGGTCTCGGTACCGTCGAACCGGGCC
Organism: Mirounga leonina; assembly: GCF_011800145.1. Taxonomy (NCBI): domain Eukaryota; kingdom Metazoa; phylum Chordata; class Mammalia; order Carnivora; family Phocidae; genus Mirounga; species Mirounga leonina. The sequence goes on along the minus strand of NW_023270855.1, from coordinate 57,442,415 downwards.
AGCATCTGACACACTCTGCGTGCCTGACCCACCCCCCACCCCCCACCCCCCGCAGACGCTCCAGTCTCCAGCTCCCGTCCCGTCCCACCCTCGCTCTACCATAGCACACTTCCCTTGGGCGGAACGGGGTGACTCTGAGCCCCCGGGCCTCACCGGCTCTGCCTCTCCTCATCAGGTGGTGGCCTGGCCGGGAGGAAGCCGACCCCTGCCAGCGAGCCCACCAACAGCAGCAAGTGGAAATCCACCTTCTCACCCATTTCCGACCTCGGCCTGGCCAAGTGCGCCGACAGCCCGCTGCAGGCCGGCTCCGCCCTGAGCCAGAACTCCCTGTTCGCTTTCCGGCCCCCCCTAGAGGAGCCCGGCTTGGCTGAAGCCAAGCTGGCTGCCCACCCCAGGAAAAGCTTTTCCAGTGCCCTGTCGGGGGCTGGTGGGCTGAGCCCCAGCAGCAACCCTCCCAATGGCTTCACCTTCAGCGGGGGCCTGGCCGCCGACCTCAGTTTACACAGCTTCAGCGATGGTGCTTCTCTCTCCCACAAGGTCCCCGAGGCGGCCAGCCTGGGCACCCCCCTGAGCTTCCCTGCCCCGCGGGGCAAGGAGGGCAGTGCCGCAGAGTCCGGCGCCTTTGTGAACAAGAGGCAGCTGGAAGGACTGGCTGGCCCCAAGGGCAGGGAGGCCGGCGAGCTGGGCCTGCCGGCGTGCGGGCCCCCGGACAAGCCCTTGCTGGTGCACAGCAAGCCGGGCAAGGGCCGGGACCGCGAGCCCGACTTGAAGAACGGCCACAACCTCTTCATTTCTGCCGCCACTGTGCCTCCCGGGGGCCTCCTCAGCGGCCCGGGCCTCGCCACGGCGGCGTCCTCGGCAGTCAGCGCGGCCCCCTCCGCCCAGACACACCGCCCCTTCCTGGGCACCTTTGCCCCCGGCCCACAGTTCGCCCTGGGTCCCATGTCCCTGCAGGCCAACCTGGGCTCGTCCGTGCTCCAGTCCTTGTTCAGCTCCGTGCCGGCCGCCGCCGGCCTGGTGCACGTCTCGTCCGCTGCAACCAGACTGACCAACTCGCACGCCATGGGCAGCTTTTCCTCCGGGGTGGCAGGCGGCGCAGTTGGAGGTAGGCAGACGCGCGTCTCTCCCGCCTGAGTGTCGGGTCCTGCGGGCCGCACGCCGTCGCCCTCCCGGACCGCTGGGCTAACGACGACTGCTTTACAGGTTCCCTTGCAGGGCCCCCTAAGGGGCGAGAGGCTGTGCCCACCTGTCCCTTGGGGTCCACTTTGCACCTGCCACCTCGTTCCTTTCCGTGAGATGCAGATGTGCCCGTGGTGTGGGCAGAGCGCTCACGCGTGAGTCGGCCTGCGTCAGGCCCTCTGGTTGTGACGGCGTCCCTTGTACCTTCAGGAGGGCTGGCGCCACGACTAGGGCTCTGTCTCCTCCCCGTGGAGGTCTTCTGTCCGACCCGACACAGCCCATGGGTTCTGGGCAGCCTCGGGGGCTGGTGCTGGGCAAGAGCGAGGGCCACAGCGCATGCTGTGTGGTGGCACCGTGTAGGGGTGGAGAGGAGCCACGTGGCCGGGCTGGGCCGGGCCCGCCTTGGGGCCCCAGGAGTCCGCAGCCAGCTCCTTGCTGGGCACAGGCAGGCGAGGCCCTGTCTCGCGGCTGGGAGCCCGGGTGGGCGTGCCCGCAGGGGGTGCGGCCCGGCGCTGCCCTGCAGGTAAGTCGCACCCGGCCGCCCGTGCCCGCTGCTTGCTGCTTCGCCCCCGCACCCGCGCCGCACGCGGACCTGTGGCCGCTGTCTGCTTCCCTGTTGTTGTGTCTCTCTGCGCTTGCCTGGCGAGTGCCCACCTGTTGAAGCTGAGTTTTTCTCTCCTGTTTGCAGGTGTCTTTAACCACGCGGTGCCTTCCGCCTCCGCCCATCCGTTTGGAGCCAGTTTCGGCCGCGGGGCTGCGTGTCGCAGCGCCACGCTGAGCCTAAGCCCGCTGCAGGCGGTGGCCGGCGCCCCCGCGTCTTCCTTTCAGGCCCCGCCCCCGCCCCCACCGGGGCAGCCCGCCCTCCCCGCACCCCCTCCCCCTAACGCCGCCTTGCCTCCTGCCCCCGCGCTGCTCCCAGCTAACTCTGAGCCCATGCTTCTGCAGAACCTCGCGTCCCTCCCGGCTAACCAGGCTTTCTTGCCCACCTCCTCTGCCGCCTCTCTGCAGCCTGCTAACGCCTCTCTGTCCATCAAGCTCGCCTCCCTCCCGCACAAGGCCCCCCGCCCCTCCTTCACGGTGCACCACCAGCCCCTGCCCGGGCTGGCCCTGGCCCAGGCCGCGCCCGTGATCCCGCAGGCCAGCTCCACGGGGCCGTCTGCCGTGTGGGTTTCCCTTGGCATGCCGCCTCCGTATGCCGCGCGCCTTGCGGGGGTTAAGCCGAGATAAAGACCTTGCTTAGCTAGCAGTTCGTATTCTGTAAGGTAAGGCTAGAGCCTAACCAGGGGGCCCATACGAGACCCTGAACTGTCTGTCCTTCCTTCCACAGAGAGTGGACGGGCCCGCAGGGCTCCGAGGAGGGGCCCAGGGGACCCAGGCTATTCTGCCTCGGGTGGAGACGGTTGGTCCTGAGAGTTGTGTGCAAGGGAAGATAGAGCACAGTGAGGCGAGGGAAAGCGGGCGGCTAGGCAGGGCTGGCCGTGTGTTCCGGCCTCCGGGGCGGCTGAGCAGCCACCGCGGAGCTCCAGGGGGTGGCCCGCTCTCGCCCGGCCCAGCCCTTTACGGCAAGCCCCCATGGGCCCCTGCCCAGCGGAGGGGGCCGGGAGGAGGTGGCTGAGGCCGGCAGCCCGGCCCGGCCCGTCTAGCTGGATGGAGCCCGCCATTGTCACCCTCAGGCTGTGTGTCTGCAGCGGCCAGGGACCGGGGCCCCCGGGGCAGCTCAGGGCTCAGCCTTGCCGTCTGTCTGCTCTAGGGCCTCCCGCAGCCTGTCTCCCTGAACGCACCCTTAGGGCTTTAAGAAAAGGCGACACGTAGAGGGTCGTCCAAACTTGGTGCTCGTGCCTCGGGCTCCTGAGCCAGAGGCCCCTGCCTGCAGGCCCAGGGCAGCGTGGCGCCGGCCACAGAGGAACGGCTGCCTGGCGGGGGGGCAGTGCTTTGCCTTGGTGCCCACACAGCATGCCTCCTGCCGCTCCCGGGAACGCGGCCCGTGCCTCGGGGCGGTCAGCGTGGAGGCGTGCAGGGCCGTGTAGGAAAGGCCCGTCTTCGGAAGCGGGTGAGGAGGGTCGTCGTGAGGCCCCCGCGGGCCGCGTGTCAGCGTTAGGGAGCTGGGCCCTGGTACAGCCGGCCCGGCCGCTGCTGGTGCGGCTTGGCGTCCGCGGGGCCGAGGGCTCGAGGAAAGGAAGCCGGCTGCTAACGGGGCGCTGGGCCGGCCCATCCTCCACTGTCTGCCGCGTGTTTAAGTGGAAACAGGCGTGGGGCCGCCGCAGTGTAACGGCCTCCCGGTCAGGGTGCACGTCTGGGGACGGGCTGTGCCACAGTCCTGTTGGAAAAGCCCAGAAGGTAGAGCAGGTCGCGTGCGCGTGCGCGGGGGCCTCACGCCATCAGAGAAGGCGTGCGGCCGGGACCGGCTTTGAAGAGGTCCGAGGTGTGCGTGCGGAAGCATCTGGGCATCAGGCTCCTGGTCCTGGCCCACAGGGGACCACCGCCTTCTGTTCCTCTGCCCCGTGGCCGTCACGGGCGGTCTCCCTGGGCTGGCCTGCGAGCAGGGCCTGGCCTGCGGCCGGGGGGCCTTGGTGCCAAGGCTCCTGGGGGGGAGGGGAGGACGGGGACCTGCTGCCTCCGAGCAGACCAGGGGCACGGCGCCGGGGGTCCCTGCCAGGAGAGGCGGGGCCTGCAGCAACCCTGTTCTGTCTGTCCGACCGTCCGTCCGCCTGTAGGAGGCTTTGGTTCCCTGGCCTGGGGGAATGTTTGGGCCCCCCCAAGAAAGACGCTGAATCTGTGCTGCCTTTTCTCCCACGCGCGTCTCTGCAGGTAATTAGGATTTCTACCTCAACCGTGAGACCTATGCAAGGACGGGCTGGGCCGGCGGCCGGCCACGGGACGGCAAGGACGGACTGAGGACGGGGGACGAGGCTCTACTGTGAATCCGTGCTGTGCAGACCTGCAGGAGGCGCTGGGGCCTGGCTCCGGCTCGTACTGTCGATAGTTTTAGATAAAGTATTTATCGTTTTTTAAAAAGTATAAACAATCCTGACTTATTTTACTCCACCGAAGTCGTAAAGGCAACCTATCGAGAAGTGTAAATACTATATATGAGAGGATCTATATACAGACGTCCACCCGAAGGACTGGCCTGCCCGCGGACGCGCTGACCGCGGTCCCGGTGCTATCTCGACGCAGGCCTCGCCGCCACCTCGTCCTCTTGGTGCTGACTGGAGGTTGACCAACGCCAAAACCAGGCCGTGAGGCGCCTGCCCTATTTATTCTCGCCGCTCTTCCTATACCAAAGGCATGGCTGTCTCCAGGTGGAGGGTGGCTCGCGCTGTCGTGACATTCCTCGGAAGAGGCCCTCTCCCCGAGGGGGCGCCCGCCCCCGCCCCATCACTGTGAACGGCTCCTACCGGACTGTTGGCCCTTTGGCCTGGGATCAGCGCCTTTGGCATAGGAACGGTCGGCGGGCGTAGGGCGGTCAGACCCTCCCCGATCCTGCGCGGACCCGTTCCGAGTGGTGCTTGGGGAAGGTCTGGTACCCGATTCCCGACGGCGTGGCGGGCTGGTGCAAGTGCATTTACTGTCGTACGTCCCTGCTCGTCCGGGGCTCCCGCCGCGGTCCACCAAAGCGCGTAGTAAGCTCGCGGCACGTGGGCCGGTGACGTGGGGCAGGTTAGTCACGGGTGCTTGGTGTGTCTGTACAGAGGAGAGTCACGCTGAGGAGTGACAGTATTTTATAGAGATGCGATGAAAATTTATAAATTTCATAGACTTGACTTCATTTATTTTTAGATTGTATAATGCATAGTAAACTAAAGAAGAAAAGTGAGGGGAGAACCTTTCTATTTATTCAAGTGCACACAGTGGCGTGGGCCCAGGGCCGGCCCTCGGCCCCGGACCGCGTGACCGCGGCTCCCGGGGTGGAGTGGACAGGCCCTGCGCCCTGCCCAAGCCCCTCTGGCCAGTCCGTGCGGTCGCTGAGGCCGTGCCGCCCCCACCCTGGAGCAGCTCTGATGGTGCTTGGCAGTGAACGCACGGGGGGGGGGGGGGGGGGGCGGGGGCAGGGCAAAGCTGGGGGAGCTGTTCGGAGGCGTCTAGAGGTTGCCAGTAGGGCTCTCCAGCTCCTCCAGGGTAGCAGTCGGCCAGTGTTGTGTATGTATGTGGTTTTCAGAGGGTGCGTCCAGAAGCCCCCAGCCCCCCCCGAAAGGGCCAACATCAGCCCAGGTCCTGGCAGAGGGATCTGGACCCCGAGATGGGTGCTCTAGGAAGGGCTGAGTCGGTGAGGTCAGAGCCCTGTCCTCAGGTGCTTGCATCCCCCAAGGAACACAGGGAACTTGCCTCTTTCCAAAGGTGGGCTGTGTTTAGCCCGTTGCTCAAGTAGAGGCCCTGAGCTCCTGCCTGCCCGGGAGGCTCGGCCTGGCCCCCGCTCTTCTGGTGGGCAGGCAGAGGCCTGAGGCATGCAGGCCAAAGACAGCCACCGCAGGACCCTTTTCTGCCTGCAGCCGCCGCCTGGAGGCAGACCAATCTGTGCAGGCTGGGTCTGGCCGTTGGCTGTTCTGGAAGTTGGCTGGACCCCTGGTTTCCACAGGCAGGGGCCTGCCAGAGCCCTGCTTTCCTGCTTGCCCTGGGGGAGACGCCCCTGGCCCAGAGCAATAGTTGAGGCAGAAGATGGTGCTCGCGATGGGTTCTTGAAATTGGCCCATCCTTCTGTAACTGGCTGCCCTGGCTCCCTCCCTCTGGGTTGGCGCCCCCGGTGCATGAAGGTGCTGTGCCTCACCCCCGTGAACCCCAAGCCCTGGCCCCCAGGACAGGGCAGTGTTTGCTTGGCCACACACACACACGCCCACCCGTGTCAGGGGCACAGGGCTCCCTAAAAAGCTACAGGGTGGGTGGACAGCGGAGAGGTCACGCCTGAGTCCCCAGCGTAGAACAGAGCGACCCTGTTCGCACATACTGCATCACTTCAGGGGGCCCGCATGGTCACTGACGTGGGGCTCCCCGCGGACGTGCCACACTGAGTCTCCGGCACGAGCGGGGGCGTGTTTGGGATCACCCCGCGGTGGCTGGGCTGACCCTAGCAGGAGGGGAGGCAGCAGGCCCGTGCACAGAGCCCCGGGGCTACCGCCGACCGCGGGCAACTTCAGGGAAGTCTGGTGGGCCGCAGGGGGCTCTGCTCAGGAAAACCTAACCGTGAACACGGCCCTCCCGGGCAGCTCGCCGTCTCTTGCAGCTACGGACTGTGATTTACCTAAGGCTCACGTGCCCCTCTTTACCCGCCCCGCCCGCCCTCACTCCCACGGTCCAGCCACACTGGTTTGTTTCCTACGTCTCTCGACCTTGGTTTGTAACTCAGACGGGGCTTTGCTTTGTGTTTCTGGTAGACTGTGTTTCAGTTGGGGGTGCTGGCATGGCCTGTCCCTCCCTGGGCTGCTGGCTTGACCCTCTTTTCCTAAGAGAACCCCAGTGCACTCTGCATTTCCACCTCTAGGCGCTGTAATAAAATACTTTTCACTTGAACCTCATCTGGCGGCAGCATTTCTTTCTGACGATGATGCAGCAAGGAAGGGAGAGGTGTGAGGGCCAGGGGTCACGCTCACCATTCCCCCAGTGGGGAGGACGGTGCTCCCGGCAGAAGCCTGGTAGGCTCCTTAAGGCAGCCCCGTGACCACGGCAGACAGCAAGCACCCTCCTCAGGGAGGCCCAGTCCCTCCCGTGCTTACAGCTGATTAGGCCAGGCCCACCCAGGATGCCTCCCTTTTTTATTAAAAGGGATTGACTTAGGATTCTAACACTGGCAAAAACCCTTTCCGAGGTCCTGCCTGTACTCAAGGGAAGGCCTAGGAACTGGGATCACAGGTCACCTTCAGGTTCAATCACACCACCCTTCCATTGTCCCTTGGGGCCTGGCAAAGTCCCAGCCTCCCTGCCTCTCCCTGGTCTGGTTCTAGGTCTCTGTCCCTCTCCTGGGGCAACCTGGCCCTTGCTCCTGGGCACTTAAACCTCCAAGCTGGGGAGGACTGCCGTCCCACAGAGGCCTCACTGCCCTGCCTCGGGAGCCAGCTCCAACCACCTGGGGCCAGCAGCCCCTTCCTGCATTCACGGCAGCACCATCCCACGTGGAAAAGAGGTCCCTTTATTTGAATACAACAAGCACGCTGGCCTGAGAGTGAAGACTTCCAGCTCCACCCAGAGGCGTCCGGCCAGGGCCTGCCCCATCAGCAGGAGTAGAATTCACAGTGGCTCCAGCAGGCGTGGCCACCACGCCGGTCTTCACAGCATCGTTTAGCTTTGTACATTCAGCCTGCACAGGCCAGGAGAGCTACACCAGCCTCAGGAGCCTCCAGACCCCAGACGGATGTGCCCGAGGGGCTGGACGCAACTTCTAGGAGTGGACGTTTGTCCCCCGGTAGCAGCATGGGGCACCAATAGGTGCAGACCAGTCCGGGGGCCGGGGGGGGGGGGGTCAGTGGGTTGTTTCTCCAACCTGCCCCTGCCCACCCCCACCGATCTTGGGTTTTTGAAGTCTTTAAGCCAAACATCTGCAGCAAATCCAGGCTTGACCAGGAAACCCAGGGCCTGGAGAGGATGGGGCGGGGGGTTGTTCCAGACTCAGGCCTTCAAGCCACCCAGCTGGAACCTGGCCTCCTCAGATATGCCGAACTGCTCCAGGGGGTCCTGTGTGGGTGAACGGGCAGCATGAGCCCAGGCCCCAGGGGCCCACGCCCCTGCCCCCACCCCCGGCTCCCCTGGACCCTCTGTGTACCTTGCCAGTCATCTTCTGGATCTCATTCCTGTAGAATATGAGGCTCCTCCGCATGAACTCGTAGCTGGGGGAGAAAGTGGCGTAGGCTCACAGAGCCCTGCTGTGCCCCAGACCCCCCCCCAGGCAGGCCCACACCCCACCTGGCTCGCCGCAGAGCCCCCATCCACTCCTGACACTGCTCCTCACTGCAGCACTCGAAGTGGTACTTCCTCTCCGGGTCCTCCATGAAGCCTGCAGAGGGAGCAGCCCCCCCGTCTGTTCCCGCCCACTGCCCGTCCCCCCAGCCCGCCACAGGCCTCAGCTTCCTCTTGCCTCCGTCCTAAAGTGTCCCCTCCTCCAGTCCCAGCCCAGACTCATGGCTTCCCACCAATTGTGCTGTGGACTGAATTGTGTCCTCAGAACAGAATGTTCAAATCCTAATCCCTAGAACCTAATAATACGACCCTATTTGGAGTCAGGACGGTTACAAGTGCAATTACTTAACCGATCAACCTGAAAAGAGTTGGGTACCAAACCTAATCCCATTAGTGTCCTTGTAAAAAGGGGAAATTTGAAGACAAACACGCAGAGGATGAGCCACACGCCCATGGGAGACTACAGGATTGACTCTACAAAGGCAACGGGCACCTCGGGCTGCTGGCGACCCCGGGGAGCCAGGATCGCCTGGTAAAGTTTCCCCGGCAAGGAACCACCCCTGCAGACACCCTGTTGTCGGACTTCTGCCCTCCTGGACTCGGGGAACACACATTTCTCTCCTTTGAGCGCCACACCAGAAAACCAGCACGAACTCCGCCGTCCTCTGCTGACTCGACGCTCTCGAGACGACCCGGAGGACCCTCCCCGGCGCCCAGAACCCGGCCGGGCACCCGAACAGTGCAAGGCTCCCCAACAAGACAGAAAGTCCTAGGGCACCTGCGGCTGCAGCCAGCAAGTGGTTACGCCCCGGGGGAAGAGCCCGGCCCGCCCTCCGGCCGCCCGGGGCAGTGGACTTTGCCTCCGCGCAGACAGACGCGGCGACCGGGCCCGGGGGGGGGGGGGGGGGGGGGGGGGGGGGGGGTGCAAGCCCGGGGCCGGCACTCACTGATGGAGAAGCCGCTGGGCTCCTCCTGGGTGACTCTGCAGCGCTCCAGCAGCAAGGCTCCGACGGGCTGCGGGCAGAGAGGCGCGAGGGGGCCGGTGAGGGCGGGCCTCCGCGGGGACCCCGGCCCCCGCCTCGGCCCCGCG
>NW_023270855.1:57406229-57432861 GCF_011800145.1 Mirounga leonina | reverse complement strand
GGCCCCCGGGCCCCGACCCCGGCCCGTCGGCCTACCTCGGCCTCGTCCGTCCGGAAGTAGAAGAGGAAGTTGACCACCAACTTTACCAGCCGCCGCTTCAGCACTGCGGGCACAGGGCGGGCTCACGCGGGCTCGGCGGCCGCCCACCCCCGCCCGTCCGGCCCGCCCGCCCCGGCGCCCCAGCCCGCTCACCGCTCCCCTTCTTGGGGCCCCGCATGCCCAGCTCGGCCGCCAGCTCGGCCGGCTGCCGAGACAGCGCCTGCAGCTCCTTCTCGTTGTAGCGCATGGCGCTGCCAGGACCCAAAACGCGGAGCGCTGACCGCGCCCTCCCGGCCGCCGTCCCCGCTCGCGCCAAAAAAGTCCCACAGCGCCGTCCCGGAAGCGCTACCGCAGCCACTGCGCTTGCGCGCACTCGAGTCACTCATCCTGTGGATCGTCCGGGAGCCTCGGCGCTTAGCGAGGCCTGCGTGGGGCGCACGCGATAGTAGACGCCGCAGACGGTCGTTATAGATAATCATGCCATAAGCTGGATCCGGGGTGAGAACAGAGGGAGGTACCCTCACGATCGGTGGCGCCCTTTACCGACGAGCAGAAGCCGGGCCTCCGGTGAGAACCGACCCCGCGCGAGCGAGGCGTTGAGAGCCTGGTGCGCACGCGCACTTCGAGTACCGGCCCTTATTCTCAGCCCCGCCCCGTTTCCTCGCGCCTCCGGCGCTTCTGTCCACCTCGCTGGGCAGAGCGGGCATGCGCACAAGGGAGGCCGTTTCCCCACCCCCCCCCCCGTTGCCCCCGGAAGTGCTTCCCCAGCACGCGACGCGCGTGCGCGTAACGTATTCGTGGCCGCGGCGGGCGCGGAGTGAGGAGGAGCGCGGGGTGAGGGCCGCGGCCCCGGGGCCCTGGCTTCCCGGGGCCGCAGCGGACGTGGGCCACGGGCGTCTGTGGCGGGGGCGCGGGGTGAGGGCCGGGCCGCGCTCCGGGCGGGCCAGGCAGTCCCGCCGCCTCGGGGGTCTGGCGGGCGGCCCGCGGGGCCGGGTCGGGGTGGCGGGGCGCGGGGTCCCCGGGGGGGGGGGTGAGGCCCGGCGCCCGCGTGCTTCGGCCCCCGCCGCCTCCCCTGTGTCCTTGGGGCTGGCCCTGGCTTGTCCCGCTGCGGTCGCGCCGGCGTTAGCGACCCCGCCGGAGTTCGCCCGCCTGTGCTCTGCTCTCCCGCGGCACCGGCGTCTCCGTTCGTCCTGGTAGCCCGGTTTTGTCGGCCCGGTGGTGATCTTCCCCTCGAAGCTCTCACCGCCGCCCCCTCCTGTGCTTCGTATTTCTCCCACGGCCTCCCCGCGCTCTCCCTCCACCCGCTCGGGCCGCAGACCTGCCCGGGTCCGCGCGGGTTGCTCGCGCGGCGGCCGGGCACTTGTCCAGAACTTTGTGTCCTGCTCTCCGGAGTGGGCGACTGTTCTGTCCGGCCGTGTGTTCCTTTTCCCGGTCCTGTCGGGGTGCATCGCGGGTGGCTTTCGAGGACCTGGGCCGGCTGAGCGAGTGTGAGTCCTCGGTCGTCGGGGACCCCGAGTGACCCGAAGCCCTGGAAACTGGGAAGGGGTTGCTCGCCGCTTGTTTCCAGTGCTCTCGTGGGAAATCGCATTCCCTCCCGGTTTCCCCACCTTTCGCTCCTGGTCTTTCTCTGTCTGTGCTCGAAACTAAAGTTTTTTCTGGGCGTGGTAAACGGTCCTGATCGTTTTTATTGACAGGCGTTTTGCGTGCTTCTGTCAGAACGAGGAGACTCTCTCAGCCCTGGGTTATTTCCCTTTTTTGGGGAACACTCTTGGACTTTGGGGACGATACTTCCCACGCTTCTTGCTGTTCTTGCTCCAAAATTTCATTTAGGTTTTCTTCTTTGGTTTTTCCACTTTTTCTTCTCCTTTTATTTAACTTGGACCTCCAAGCTCTCTCAGTCAGCTTTTTATTTGGATCGCCCTATCTTTACTTTCCCAAGGTTTTTTCTTTGTGCTCTGGTTGTAACTCGCCTTGATAACGAACGTTTGGTGTGCTGTTCTGCTTTGGTGGTGTAGTAACCCCCCCAGTAATTAAGGACGACACTAATATCACGGGGGGGGGGGGGGGGGGTGGGTGGAATTTTTCGTGTGTGTGTGTGAGTTCCCCGCTTCTCACCTAGTGAACCTCACTGCCCAGCGAGCCTGGGGAGACGCTGGTCTTTTCTTTGTGGGGTGGGGGACCCCAGCTGTCAGTGTCTGAGAACCGTCTCTGGCACTCATGCTGTGCCCCTGGGCTGGGCGGTGGGCCTCCAGCTGGACCTTCTGGGCAAGGTGTGGGGGAAGGGCAGGTTTTGATGGCATTCCCTCTTTTCAGCCTGGCCTTCATTCCGCTCCCCGACTTTCCGACTCTCTCCCGTTGTCCCTGCCCCTGTAAGTGGAGTGGCCCGTCGTTCCGGTTCTTCTGAGAATGAAACTACAACCTACCCAAGCAGCCAGTCAAGGGCCCCTGGGCCCATGATGATCTGCTGGGGATGAGCTCTCCTAGGGGGGACAGGGATGCTGTGTGCAGTGGGCTACCAGTAACTGGCAGTAACTTGGGTTAACCAGTAACTGGCAGTAACTTGGGTTAACCAGTAACTTGGGTCTCCAGTGCTTACTGGTTTCCCTCTACCTTGGTGACCAGGTCAGCGTTTGAGTTTGGTCTCCCTGAGCCCATCACTCTCTCCGTGGGCCCTTTTTGCGACACCTCTGGTGCCTGTTCCCCAGCCAGCCACCAGCATTCGAAGGCCTTCTCCTGTTTAAGAAGGAACTGGGCTCCTCACCAGACTGGTGGGAACTCTTGGCCCTGTTAACATTGTTGCCTTCTGAGTTACTCTTGTAGTTCTGTCTCCCTTGGGGTCATTGGGGTGTTCTGGGATGTCACCTGTACAACAGGTGACAGGAAGTGAGGGTATGTCTCTGTCCTGGACCCTGGAGCTGTCAGCGCCTGCTTCCCAGGGGAGCACGCAGGTCCCCCCTGAGCCCTGGCCGAACTGGGGAGCACGCGCTGCCTTTGTTTTCTTCTTGAGAACAGCCGCCCTGAGCTGAGTGAGGTGGCATCCCACCGTGGTTTCTGGTAGACCAGGAGAGCCTGCTTTGGCCAAAAAGAGGTCTTGAATCTCTCTTGTGCATTAGGCAGAAGACAGCAGGATCTCATCCACCTGTTGGTTGGCTGCTGACTTGCTCAGAGCACACGCCTACCCCCAAAAGCACCCAGTTTTCGTTGTTCAGGTGAACGCCGTCCTGTAACGGCCTTGAGAAGTGAGTGTTCTCTCTCCACAGAGGCCTGTAAGTCACTCAGGACCTGTGGGAAAGAGATCTCCCAGGCCCCCATCCCTGCTGCGCTTCTGTGCTGCTGGTGGAGGCGAGCGGGCTGGTAGCGTCCCTCCCCCTCCCCACGGGAGTTTCTGTCCCTCCGCCCAGAAACCTTGAGTCTCCGGCAGGGAAAGTCAGGTGTTTCACCAGCAGGTGCAGGCAGTGCTTGGCCTCCGCCGAGGAGCCTGTGGCCAGGTCTGGCAGCGGGCGCCACGGAGCTCTGGGCAGACTGCGGCTGCAGGCCCCCGGGGCTGTTGGGGCGCAGTGTTCCCTGGTCTCACGGAAGATGGCACAGGTGACGCCCTGGTGTTTCTGGCCGGGGCGGCCCTGGCAGCATGGTCTCCTTTCTTCAGGGTGAAAGATTCTTTTTCACAGAGTGCTTGCCACGGTAGACAGTGCTTGTCTCTCACGCTTTGTCTCACGACACTTAAAAGTTGGCAGCTCCAGGTGGACTCGTGTAATAAAAGTCCGACGCCTTGACGGGTATAAGTTCCTGATTCAGCAGCCATCCGGAAGGTCGCTTTGCTGGTTCCCAGGTGCGAGGGCTTCATGTGCTCGTCAAGAACAAGAACCAAGCCAGGGACAGGTCTGGATTCGTACAGAGTTAGGGGTGACTCCGAGTCCCACTGCAGGTCCACGGCAGAGCTGGCCTGCCCCTGACGTGTTCCTTTCCCGCTGTAGCCAAGCACCAGAGTCAGTGGTTGAAATGATGCAAGTCTATTACCGTGCAGTTCTTGACGTCAGAAGTATAAAAGGGGGGCTCCTGGAGGGCTCAGTTGGCTAACTGTTCGACTCTTGATTTCGGGTCAGGTTGTGTTCTCAGCGTTGTGAGATCGAGCCCCGCATCAGGCTCTGCACTCAGTGCATAGTCTGCTTGAGATTCTTTCCCCCACCCCTCTCTGCTCCTCCATGCCTTCTCTCTTTTTCTTTAAAATAAGTAGATAGGGCGCCTGGGTGGCTCAGTTGGTTAAGCGACTGCCTTCGGCTCGGGTCATGATCCTGGAGTCCCAGGATCGAGTCCCGCATCGGGCTCCCTGCTCAGCGGGGAGTCTGCTTCTCCCTCTGACCCTCCCCTGCCATGTGCTCACTCTCTCTCATTCTCTCTCTCTCAAATAAATAAAATCTTTAAAAAATAAATAAATAAATAAATAAATAAAAATAAAATAAGTATATAAATCGTTAAGTATTTTTCTAAGTATAAAATGGAGGGTTGTGTTCCCCTGGGGACCCCAGGGAGACCCGGCTCATGCCTTTTCCTGGCCCGCGGCCCCTCCTCCATCCTCACCACCAGCAGCGCGGGGTCCGCCCATCTCTGGGACTCCCACCCTTTGCCTCCCTCTTGTGAGGACCTTGTGAGGATGCTGGGCCCCCTGGAAACCCAGGGTCACCCCCACCTCAGGGCCTTGACTTGCCTGCCTCTGCAAGGTCCTTTTTTGCCATTCATGGTTCCATGTTCTTGGGTTTCAGGGATTAGAATGGGGACATCTTTGTGGGGTCATATTCACTCTTGGACTCTGTTCCTGTGAGCTCATCTCTACAGATAAAAGATACTATGGGTGTAAGCCAGGGGCCCGGGGCTGACATTGACCAAGTCAAGAGGAAAGTGTTCGGAGGCCGGAGGGAGGTACCTGGTGGTTGGGTCTGAGCTGAGTGAAAGAACAAGGGAATGGAACCAGGTTATTTAGGCCCAGGAGAGCCTGCTTTGGCCAAAAAGAGGTCTTGAATCTCTCTTGTGCATTAGGCAGAAGACGTAGGTAGGTAGGTGGATGAATAGAGATCTTCCTTGCTTTCAGCAAATTTACAGCTGAGCCACAGAAGTAGAATTTAGCTTGGGAGAAGTGAGTGGAGATGAGCAGAAAGAATTTAGAGGAGTGCACACCGTGTGCTTGGGCAGTCCAGGAAGGCTTCCTGAAGGAGGTGAGACTTGGTGAGAGAACTTGGCTGCCTCTTCCCTGTTGCCATTTTGGGTCTCTGAGCTTTTACACTTCTCCGTCTGCATTGACTTCCTTTCCAATCCTCCCCCACAGGCATTCATAGACACCACACTTGTCCTTGTTCATCCTTATTCCTGGTTTGTGTGTCCTTGGGCCACCGTGGGCTCTCAGTCTCCTAGAAGATATGCAGGGAAGAGGGCGCTGAAAAAGAGGGTCTTCAGCTGACCCATCCACCAGGCTGCACCCTGCATTCTCACAGCCTCCCCCTTTGGCCCTGCAGGTCTCTCTACCAGTGTGGTAAAGTCCCAACGCCCTCACCATGGACTTCCAGCATCGCCCCGGGGGTAAGACCGGGAGTGGAGGCGTAGCCTCCTCCTCGGAGAGCAACCGAGACCGCAGGGAGCGCCTCCGGCAGCTGGCCCTGGAGACCATCGACATCAACAAGGTTGGCTGAACCGTGGGCAGGCGGGCAGGCAGCTCCCTCTGTCTCGGGGCCCCTCCCTCTCCCTTCTGTCGATGGAGCCAAGTTCAGTATACCCTGCACCTGGTGCCCTTGGCCCTGCTGCCCAGCTCTGTTGGCCTTGGGGTCCTGGTCTGTAATCGAGGGAACTTGACCTAGAGCAGCTCCTGCTGTTCAGAGGGACCTTTTGTTGCACGAAGTTTTTTGGTTTTGTTTGATTTACCAGAGACATGGAGCATTGTCAGTGGCGAGGGCCACAGTAGCATCACGTGAGTTGATATTTTAGCTGTAAGCAGCAAAGGGCGACATTTTATTTGGGTGTACACAGCCGTGGGCAGACCAGAGTCTACCCCTTGGCACTTCGGAAATTTAGGGCACTGTTGGCAGCTGGGCAGTGTCCCCAGCTCCCACCCACTCAGTGCCAGGAGCATCCCAGTTGTGAGGACCACAGATGTGCCCAGACATCACCCAGTGTCGCCTGGGGGCAGAGTCACCCTGGGCGTGACCCCCAGCGGTCAGCGTGTGGTTCCACTTAGACTTTGAACTCTGACATGTGTCGAGCCCTCACCTCTGAGGTCTGTTCTGCTAACATCCTCCTGAGGAAACAAGACAGGACCGTCATTGCCAAAGATGCCACGGCCGCTGGGCAGTGGAGTTAGGGTTTGGACCCCAGCTGTCTGCCCCATGCCTGCAGTCAGAAGCACTTACTCTGCGGCCTTAGTTCATGGAAAGTCACCGGTCTGGCCTGGGAGCCCCCGCACACAGAGACAAGGGACTCCGTGGGCCTTTGTTTTAACCCATTTGCTTCTGTTCTTCCCACACCTGGCTTGGGTGGTGGTGCTTGGAATGCCGGCGTGGTTGGCGACAGATCTCTGTCCCGGCCCAGAAGGTGGGCGCCCAGCAGTGCTGTTTTGGCTCTGCTGCGGTCTAGGCCCAGAACTGCCCCAGACGTGGGGCCAGGCACCGGCGTTGTAGGCCCCCAGCCCTGCCAGGTGGCCTGTGTCCGCGGGATCCCAGGGGGCCCCACAGTGCTGCCTCAGAAGGCCCTGTGGGGCCCCGGGCTGCAGGCTGCTGCTAGTCCTCTGTCCTCAGGACACCTGCCAAGGAGGAAAGCAGCCGCCCTCTCTGCCAGTTGAGGGAAGGCTGTGCGTCGTGGACAAAGGGAAGGCTTTGGCTCTTCACGGGGGGCGGGAACACAGGGCGAGATTGCTAATGGAGTGTGTCTCCCTGCGCAGGACCCGTATTTCATGAAGAACCATCTGGGCTCGTACGAGTGCAAGCTGTGTCTGACCCTGCACAACAATGAGGTGCGTTACCCCTGCCTTCTCCGTTCCGGGCAGGGTCCTGCTGCTCCGCCGATCCCACCCCTGTCCCATCGTGCTCTCCCTGTTAATTCTGGGACGTCGTTCAGAGCGTGGCCGGGGGCGGCGGGGCTCAGGTCTGCTCACTGACCAGCCTGCGCCCCCAGCGCCCGCTGCCGCCCTGGGTGTGCAGGGCTCCCTCCAGCCCGCTTGCTTTGAACACCGTCAGTGCCCATTCCGTGTGAATACGTGCCTGCAGGCATGGGGTGGGCACAGTCCCAGACAGTCTAGATCCAGGTTTTGAGATCTCGTTGATGTGGCCCTAGCTCATCTCTTTCAGCGACCCTAAGATCGTCCCAATGATGGTCTCACGAGTGCTCACCTGGCCCTGATTCAGGAACAAACAGATTTCGTTTGTCTTTTTCACACCGTTTAACGTTCTGGTGGTTTTCAGTTTGTGTGTAAGTAGTTCTGAGTTGGCCAGTCTCGTCTGTCAGGGTCTGCCCGCTTAGCACTGCTGACGTCAGAGCTGGGCCGTCCTCGGGGGGTGCTGAGCGTGACGACCACAGACATCCCTGGATGCGGCCCAGTGTCCCTGTGCTGGTCCAGAAATACGTAGAGTCTGTCCTGCTGTCCGGGGACAGGTCTCCTGGGCTGTAGTCCGAACAGACACACAGGGTCTCAGGGCATGTTCACTTGTGGGTCCGCCAACTGGTACCAAGTGGTCTCCACCATCCAGCCAGGTCCACTAAGCCCCCCCACCCCCACGGCAGGCGGCAAGACTGCCGTGTCCCACACGCCGTGACCACTGACGTTTGCAGACTTACTGTCTTAGGCTCTGTGTGCGTTTCATTCCGCTTTGTGTGAACCCCATAGAACTTGTTCATTCCGCAGTGGCCTGGTGGACAGAGGCCGGCTCCTTCTCTCGGGCCGCCCCCACCCACCTTGAGTTGTCCGTGTGCTTTTCCCACTGCAGGGGAGCTACCTGGCACATACCCAAGGGAAGAAGCATCAGACCAACTTGTGAGTACCTCAGGCCCCTTCCAGTGCCCAGGGTCCGGCCTCCGAGGTAAACGAGGCGTCACTTGCATCCCTGCGTGAGATGGTCTCAAGCCAGCCCAGCCATGCCTCAGGGCCGGTGGAGGGGGGATGCCAGGGGAGGTGGAAGGTGCTTTTTCCGCAGTGGTTAAGCTAACTGATCTTGCTTGAGCGTCAGGCTTCCGGGACACGAGGGGAAAGAGGTGAGGGTTCACGTAAGACTCCCTAATAAGGGACAGTGGGAAAGGGGACAAGAAGAGAGGGGTGCCCCAAGTCTGTCTCATCCCCATTTCATGCAAACCCCGCGACCCCAGCCAACCCCCCTATGCCCCTGGCCTCTCAAACAAACTCCGAGGTCAGTGTGGGGGTTGGACAGCTCCCAGCACCTGGGCCTGTGGCCTTGGCGGCCTGTGTGGCAGGGGCCACAGCTCCATATCCATCCCACCTGCAGGGCCCGGCGCGCCGCCAAGGAGGCCAAGGAGGCCCCCGCCCAGCCGGCGCCAGAAAAGGTCAAGGTGGAGGTGAAGAAGTTTGTGAAGATTGGCCGCCCAGGCTACAAAGGTAATTCTGTCTGGGAGCGTGGTCTGGCCTGCCCCTGGTGCTGGGCATGAATGAGCCCTTCGCCACGGCCCCCATCCCTCGTCCTTGAGCCCCATGGAGACTGCTGTTCTCTTCGAAGCAGGGGCCCTCCCTCGCCCACGCCTCTCCCACTGGTCCATCACTAGTGCCCTGGGCCCCACTTTCCCTGTGAACTTTCCCAAACCACCGCATCACAGTGTCAGGGCTTCCCTTGGGCCCCTTGTGCCTTATCCTGGTGTCTGGGGAGCCTTGTGAGGATGAGGGGCCGTGAGTCCCTTTCCTTTGACCCTGGGCGGGGAGGAGAAGGGGGAGGGTCCGTGTAAGAAACCACTTACTCAGTGGAACCCTTGGGCAGAGAGGAGGATTCCTGTATCACCTGCCAGAAAGTTGGTTAAGTGGCTCAACGGAATGTAGAGAACTGTGGTCCTGGGAGTTAAAAAGAAAGAAAGAAAAGCTATTAGGCAGATATCCTAAATAAAGGTAAAAAAAGCATGTGGGGGATTGGCATTCCAGGCAGGACACAGCAGTGCAAAGGCCCTGGGGCGCGTCTCCATCATAAGCTAGGGTTGAGATGATAGGATCCTTGTGGGGAGGCTGTCAAAGGCCTTTTGGCCATAATAGGGCATCTGTTGTTGTCTGTCCTGAGTAAAGCGGGGGGACGCTTGAGGGCGTAAGGGGGGCCGAGTGTGGCGTGCCTCGGAGTTGCAGGGAGAGCGGCCTGGAAGTGGGGGCATGGCTGCTGGAGGCTTGGCTGCAGACCTCTCGTGCGAAGGGCACCCTCCCAGCAGCCGGGGTGCAGACCTCGCTGGCCTTAGGTGCCCAGCGTGCCCAGTCTGGAGCTCCTGCCCGGTGCTGTCCCGGGCCTCCAGGGAGGGCAATGGTACCCACTGTCCTGCCTGCACCCCTCCCCGTGACCTCAGGCAGGGACTCCGCTGGCCCTGGGCGGCAGCCACCCGAGTATGGGTCCCCCAGTGTCCTTCCCTCCTGTTTGGGGGCGGCATTAGGCCACATCCCTGCCTTAGCTTCAGGGAGGACAAGCTGGCCTGGACTTGAGACCCTTCTGTGTTGCAGTGACCAAGCAGAGGGACACGGAGATGGGCCAGCAGAGCCTCCTTTTCCAGGTAAGTTGAAGCCTGGAGCCCGGTCGTGAGGGGAGGGTCCCCTGAAAGGCGGTGCTGCCACCTGCCGTGTCCCCACAGATTGACTACCCTGAGATCGCCGAGGGCATCATGCCCCGCCACCGCTTCATGTCCGCCTACGAGCAGAGGATCGAGCCCCCCGACCGGCGCTGGCAGTACCTGCTCATGGCCGCCGAGCCCTACGAGACCATTGCCTTCAAGGTAGCACATGTGGGGTCCCCAGATCCACCGCACTGTGGGGAGCGGCCAGTTCCTGGCCTCCAGCCCACTCCACAGATGCCCCCTCGGCAGGTCCTTGCCTCTGGAAGGCTGGGTGTCCTGCGGCCGGGTACCCCTCGCAGTGAGAGGTCCTCCTTGCCAGGCTGTTTGGGGCTCCCGTGACCTCGTCCGGGGCCACACACACGAGAGTGCAAACCGCACCTCCCCCCGGCAGGCTTGCTGAGTAGTGGGGCTAGTCTGTCACGCGGAAACTGGATCCTGTCCCCTGCCTGGGACACTGGCACCTCACACTCCACTGAGCTCTCGCCCCCCGCAGGTGCCCAGCAGGGAGATCGATAAGGCCGAAGGCAAGTTCTGGACTCACTGGAATCGGGAAACCAAGCAGGTACGCCAGTCTGGGGTCCAGGCAGTTCTGGGGCCTTTGATGGCTGCCCTGGCCAGCCTGCCCCTTCACCCAGGGCCTCAAAGGCCCCACTGAGCCTTTTCTGTTTCTCTCCAGTTTTTCCTGCAGTTTCACTTCAAGATGGAGAAGCCGCCAGCCCCGCCGAGCCTCCCTGCTGGGCCTCCTGGGGTGAAGAGACCCCCGCCGCCCCTGATGAATGGTCTGCCGCCCCGGCCGCCTCTGCCAGAGTCTTTGCCCCCGCCACCGCCGGGAGGCCTGCCTCTGCCACCCATGCCGCCCAGTGGGCCTGCACCCTCAGGGCCTCCGGGCCCTCCCCAGCTGCCCCCGCCAGCTCCCGGTGTCCACCCGCCGGCACCAGGGGTCCATCCCCCAACATCTGGGGTCCACCCCCCAGCACCAGGAGTCCACCCTCCAGCTCCCGGGGTTCACCCCCCGGCACCGGTGGTCCACCCACCAACATCTGGGGTCCACCCACCAACTCCGGGTGTCCACCCTCCAGCCCCAGGGGTCCACCCACCTGCTCCGGGTGTCCATCCTCCGCCATCTGCTGGGGTTCACCCCCAGGCTCCAGGGGTACATCCACCAGCTCCTGCAGTTCACCCCCAGGCCCCGGGGGTGCACCCTCCAGCTCCTGCAGTTCATCCCCAGGCCCCTGGGGTCCACCCACCAGCTCCTGGGGTCCACCCACCAGCCCCAGGGATCCACCCCCAGCCTCCTGGGGTCCACCCTCCACCTCCTGGGGTCCACCCGTCGGCTCCTGGGGTCCATCCTCCAGCTCCTGGGGTCCACCCCCAGCCTCCTGGAGTTCACCCCTCAAATCCCGGGGTACATCCCCCTACTCCCATGCCCCCGATGCTGAGGCCCCCACTGCCCTCCGAAGGCCCTGGGAACATTCCTCCCCCTCCCCCAGCCAACTGAAAGGCAGCCCCTTCTCCAGGCAAGTCTGGTGTGTTGTGTTTTCCTTCAGAGCGGAGTTTGGTTCTTTTGTACGGGGCTGTGACGTGTCCCCGCTGCTCATTAAACGCCTCCCCCGAGGCCCAGCTTGCACTGCTGTGTCGGTGGCTGGGGGGCGATGGGGCAGAGGAGTGGGGGCGCCCACTCACTGTTGGTGAACACGCGCCGGGCTCCCCCACCACACGCAGGGGCAGCTCAGGGTTGGGCCATCAGTGTCCCTGCACCCTACAGGACGCCGGTGGGTGAGGGCACTGGGTCTGGGAGCTCCTTCGTGAGGAGGGTAGAGCTGCTCTTGCTCAGCCGTCGGGGACAGTGTGACCGAGCACTCGGGGAGCCGCAGCTGAGCGGGGGGGACCACCCGCTGCCTGGGCCTGCCCACCCAGCGGTCGGAGCACCAGGACTTGGGGTCCTCTGGGGCACCCGCCCTCTGCCCTGGTCCTGGGCTGACGCTCCCCGCTCCCCGCCCCACTCCCGCCCCAGGGGGGACAGCCTCGTCAAGGACAGGCGCTTGACAAGTTGGTCACAGGCTGCACCTTGTATCGTGGGTAAGAAGATAGGCAGTGAGGCGGGAACAGAAGAGGCTTTGAGAGCCGCGCCCGGCACTGGTCCCCAAGGTCACACCCCAGGAGGGGCGAGGGGCTGCTCTGCACAAACAGCCGGCGCTCGCCCGCAGAAGCCAGAGCCACCCAGCGCCTCCCGGAGCCGGGATGCGGGCTCTGCCACTCCGGCCCCTGGCCCTGGTGCTGTCGGTGCTGGGGCCCCTGCTGGGAGCCGGGGCCCCCGCAGGAGAGGGCTCCAGCACCCCAGCCTCGCCCAGAGAGCCGGCCACAGGCGCGGGGGGGCTCATCTTCCACCAAGACTGGGACTGGCCGCCAGGCAGCCCACAAGACCCCCTGTGCCTGGTGACCCTGGACCGGAAGGGCAATAGGGGCAGCAGCCCGCTTCGGGTGGCAGGGGCCCTGAGACGCTACGAGCACGCCTTCCTCGAGGCTGTGCGGCGGGCACGCTGGGGTCCCCGCGACCTGGCCACCTTCGGGGTCTGTGCCGCCAGCGCCGGGCAGCCCGCCCTGCTCCCTCTGCGGCAGCTGCAGGCATGGCTGGGGGAGCCGGCGGGGCGGCGGCTGGCCGTACTGCACCTGGAGGAAGGTAGGTGGGGGGCCGCGGCGCCAGCTGGGCTGGGGATCTGGCTCCGGTCTCCCGAGAAGGGAGATGGCCGCACTCTCGAGATAGGGCGCTGCCAGAGCCCCTGCTCCAGCCTCCTCCCCAGCCTCCTCGGGGGCCCTTAGGTTCTGTGTGCGGCTCTAAGCCCCCAAAGCCTGGCTCCCGAGCCCGTCCATGCCTGCACTTCCCGGAGCCCAAGGGAGTGGGGCCGGTCCAGCCAAGGCGTCCCTGCTGTGAGAGCTGGCCTGTCCCTGGGAGCCACTGGCCTCAGACCCCAAGGAGTCAGGGGTGACCAGTGGCGGCCGGTCATCCCTCCGGGCTACCCACGTTGGGGTGTCAGACCTCTCCCACCAGGTCCCCAAGGCTCCCGGTTGGGTTGGGGGCTCTCCCTGCAGGAATGGAAGATGGGCTTCGGGGAGGGGCTTGGGCTTTAGTGGCTCAGGTGTCGTCCCCTCCTTGTCTGTCCCGGCCACAGTGACCTGGGAGCCGACACTCTCACTGAAGTTCCAGGCGCCCCCACCTGGAGGAGCCGGTCCTCTAGAGCTGGCGCTGCTGGTGCTGTACCCCGGGCCTGGCCCCGAGGTCGCTGTCACCGGGACTGGGCTGCCAGGCACCCAGGTACCAGGGCACTGAATGGGGCGGTTCCCAGGCCTCCTGGAGCCCTCACCCAGCAGAGGGTGGGGGCGGGGGCGGGCAGAGGGAGAAGCAGACTCCGTTGCTGAGCAGAGAGCCCTTATGTGGGGCTCGATCCCAGGACCCCAGGATCATGACCTGAGCAAAAGGCAGACGGCCAACCGACTGAGCCTCCCAGGCGCCCGGGTAATGGAGTTTTTAAACTGTGCTGAACAAGGTTCCGAGTGTCCTGGCTGGGCAGCGGGCAGAGCAGGGCTGGCACCCTCACCCCACCCAGCTCGGCTGAGCCCCCATCTCCACAGAACCTTTGCTGGTCCCGGGACACGCGCTACCTGGTGCTGGCCGTGGACCACCCAGCGGGGGACTGGCAGAGCCCTGGGGTCACCCTGACCCTGCAACCCCAAGGAGACGGTAGGCTCTCAAAGGCAGGGACCCGGCAAGGGCGGGCTGCCCTCGGCCCCCCAACACTAAGCCACCCCCGGGTCACGCCAGGCCACACAGGTGCACCCCTGAGCACCACCCAGCTGCAGGACCTGCTGTTCGGCCCCAACCCCCGCCGCTTCACGCGGATGACCCCGGCCCTGCTCCTGCTGCCACTGCCCGGGCCCGCACCAATGCCCGCGCACGGCCTCCTGGAGCGAGTGCCCTTCCCGCCACCCAGGTGTGCGCAGGCCCAGGTGGGGGAGGGGAAGGAGGAGGGGAGGAACCTTGTACCTGCTCATCCCTCCCAACTCCGCCTTCCAGGCTCCCCCAGGAGCAGCAGGCCAAGGAGCCACCGCCCGGCGCAGACCCCTTCCTGCAGACGCTCACGCGCCTAGTGCGCGCCCTGCGGGGCCCCCCCGCCCAGGCCTCGCCCACGCGCCTGGCGCTGGACCCGGGCGCGCTGGCCGGCTTCCCGCAGGGCCTCGTCAACCTGTCGGACCCCGCGACACAGGAGCACCTGCTCGACGGCGAGGAGCCGCTGACGCTACCACGGGCCTCGGCCACGGCCGGGGACCCCGCGCCGCTGCACGGCCCCGAGGCCGCGCCCTGGGCCGCGGGCCTAGCGCATCGTGTGGCCGCCGAGCTGCGGGCCGCGGCCGCCGAGCTCCGCGGGCTCCCGGGGCTGCCGCCCGCCGCCACGCTGCTGCTGGAGCGCCTGCTCGCGCTCTGCCCCGGGGCCCCGGCGGACGCGGGGGACCCCGGCGGCCCGGGTGACCCCCTGCGCGCGCTCCTGCTGCTCAAGGCGCTGCAGGGTCTGCGCGCCGAGTGGCGGGGGCGCGAGCGCAGCGGGCCCCCACGGGCACAGCGCAGCGCGGGCGCCGGGGCGGCGGACGGGCCGTGCGCGCTGCGCGAGCTGAGCGTCGACCTGCGCGCCGAGCGCTCGGTGCTCATCCCCGAGACGTACCAGGCCAACAACTGCCAGGGCGCGTGCGGCTGGCCGCAGTCGGACCGCAACCCGCGCTACGGCAGCCACGTGGTGCTACTGCTCAAGATGCAGGCCCGCGGCGCCGCCCTGGCGCGCCCGCCCTGCTGCGTGCCCACGGCCTACGCCGGCAAGCTCCTCATCAGCCTGTCGGAGGAGCGCATCCGCGCGCACCACGTGCCCAACATGGTGGCCACCGAGTGCGGCTGCCGCTGACCCCCGCGCCGGCCGCCAGGGGCGTCCCCGCCCGTATTTATTCAGACCCCAATCCCCGCCCCAATAAAGACCAGCAAACACTAGCTGATGTGTATGTGCGTTTGCGGACAGGCGGGGGCCTCGTCCTGGCCAGCTCTCCCCGGGCGCGGAGGGCAGCGCCATCCCCGACGGCGCGCACGGCCTCGACTCCTGCCCACACCCCGCATCCCAGCCTAGACCTACCATCTCCGCCATTCAGGCCCGGGCAGCTGCCGGCGTGGAGGCTCGAAGGAGCAGGCGACCCTGGGGCGGCAGCGCTCAATTTATTTCGCTGAACCGCGGGGCCACCGACGGGGGGGGGGGGGGGGGGCAGGATTGTGTCCCGGGACCCGGGCCTGGCTCAGTCCCGCCCTTTGCCCGCAGGGTGCTTCTGGCGTCGGGGAGGCCGGTCCGTGTCGGGGCGCCGCAGGGAGTCCCAGGCCTGACTCTTTTTGTGTCCCGGGTCTCGGGAGTCCTGCATCCAATGCCGATGGCCCCCGTCGCGCAGCTCCCAGCGCCGGGGTAGGGCTGCTCGGGGCTCCCTGGCGGCCGGTGGCTTCTCCTGCTTCGGAGGCCTCACCTCCTTCCGCGGCTTCTTCCGCGGCCTTTCCTTTCGAGGCCTCTCCTCCTTGCGTGGAGGCTCCTTGGGCGCGCGCTTTTCCCCAGCAGCCTTCCCGGCACTCTCCCGGCTTGCTGGAACCTCGGCCTTCTCCTCCTTCTCCACCTGGGGCGCCCGAGGTCCCGATGGGGGCGCCCAGGCCTTGGGCTTCGGGCGCAACTGCAAGGCCGGTCGTGTGAGGTGGTGGGGTCAGCGCACACCTGCCCTGCGTGGGGCTCAGGCCCCTTCCCCCAAGGGCCTGTGGTCCCTCAATGGAAGCACTTACCGGGGCTGACGCTGGCTCCGGGGCAGAGCTTGGAGGTACCCACGGCTCAGGGACAGGTGCAGGGGCCTCTGCCTCCCCAGCCACAGCATCTTGGAGGGGAGGGGAGTCAGCCCAGGCCGAAGCGCGCAGACCAAACCCGCCATCCCAGCCCTCCCCCCCAGAGCTCTCCCCTCCCTCCCAGCCTCCAGAAGGGAAGGCTCCTGGCCTCCGCAGCTAAGGCGCCCCCTTCGCTCCAAATCGCTCTCATTCCAGTTGCAAAAGGGCTGGCCATGCTTCTCCACGGGCTACAGGAGCTCCCTGGCGCATACTAGCCAGAGGGGGCTCACGGGGCCAGTCCCGGGGGGCAGAGCCCATGAGGGGTGAGGACCTGTTCAGGGAGGAGAGAGGCGCGCCAAGATCCGATCTGGGAGAGGGAGGGCCCCCGGAGAAGGTCCACGGTGGGGGGAGGGGGAGGAGGCGCTTTCCACCAAAGCCCGCACAGAGGGAGGGCCCAGGCCCAGTCCGGGGGGCGCACAAGGCCAGTGGCTGCACAGGGCTGCACAGTGGGGCAGTGAGGGGACTAAGGAGTCCTCACAGAGTCCACACCAGGGAGAAGGGGACCAGCGGCGGGGGGGGGGGGGGGGGGGCAGGGATACGCGCCCCCCCCCGGGGGGGGGGCACACAGATCCAATCCTTGGGGGCACAGGCGTCCCCCGGGGGGGGCGGGCGGGCGCCCAGGGGCAGCCACTCCCGGGGGGCGGGGGGCGGGGGCTCAGGCTCACCGCGGCACAGCTGGAAGGCCGATCCCAGCAGCGCCACAAATGAGGCGAGCACCAGGCACTTGTTGAGTGACAGGTCTCCCCAGGGCAGCTCCTCGCCCGGGGCCGGGGCCGGGGGTGGTGAGGCCTGCACCTTCTTGCGCACGGGGCTCCGGGGCGCTGCGGGGAGCAAGGGCTGGGCTGGGTGTGGCCCCCAGGGGCTCAGCCCTGCCTGGGCTACGGCTCCAGCCAGGGAGCTAAGCCTGCGAGCTTCAGAGCTTCGCTGGGATGTGGAGAATACTCTAGAAGGCGATGAGCTGAAGCCTAGGAGCACCTTCCGCTGTGTTATCATGAATCAGCGGAGGCTTCCAGCCCTGTTAGTTACCGCTGGAGACGCAGGGATAGAACCCAGCCAGCAGCCTCACTGCACCCTGTCCCCGCCCCCAGATCCAAGGACCCAGCCCAGGCCCTGCCCCCCTTGCTGGGCCATACCCACTCCCCCACCTCACCCCTGCCTTCTGCAAACCTACTTGCTCCTGCTTTCAGCCTCTCTTTCCCGGGTCCTGGGGCCACTTTGGCCACGGGCTCCTTTTCTGTCTTCTTGGGTCTGGCATCCACACTGCTTGTGGGGCTGCCCTCAGCTTGAGAAACCTATGAGAAGTCGTGAGTGGCCCGGGGTGTTTCCTTCCCCTCTTTCCTCCAAGGGAACCCAGAGCCTTCCCATGGGGTGTAGAAAGCCACCCCCTTGGCCAGCGTGTCCCTGACTCCAGGGGCATCCCAGGCAGAAACCCCAGGGCCCCGGCTACTCACATGGGGCCAGCCGCTAGAGTCGGCCAGCCTGGGCATTGCTGTTGGAGGAGAAGAGGGAGAGTCAAGGTCGTGAGACACCCCCCCACACCCCTAAGGCCCATCCCACCCTCTGCTGGGCTCTGCTGCCTGGGCGGGGGATCGCTCCCATTTTACAGATTAGAAAGCAAACAGGCTCAGGGGCAGTCCTGCCCCAAGGCACGCAGCACTTTGCTGGCAAGCTGGGATTTGAGTCCTGACCTGCGTGGCCCAGGACCCGTGTCCCTGGGGCTCCTTATAGAACCTCCAAGGCACTAATGGACACAGAGGGTGGAAACGGGGAGCACAGTTCGAGCCAGTTCAACGTGGGAGTCTTAGTCCTGGTCTCTGCCGGTTAGCTACCTGGCTCAACAGGAGGACGGGGGTGGGGGCTCCGTCTGGCCCGCACCCCTGTGGGTACCTTGAGCCCTGTCCTCCTGGGGCTGGTCAGGGCAGGGGTCAGCCAGTGTGGAGAGGTCCTCGCCTGCTTGGCAGCTGCCCAGGCCTCCATCCAGCTCCTGCAAGGCCCTGGTTGTCATGGAGACGTCTGAGCACCTCGGATCTGGGGCTGGGCAGAGGGAGGCCTGGAGAGGGGGCGTCTTGGTCAGAGGCATCTTGCATTTGCTGAGCTCCTGCTGTGGGCCCGGGCCTGAGCTGGGGGCGCCCCTTATACATGAATGTAGTGGCCCCCCGCCTCTCAGCTCAGCCTTTGCTGGTCCTTCTGCCTGGAACCTCCTTTGCGTGGCAGAGTCACCCTCGGGCGGGCGTGGCCCAGCTGCTCCCTCCAGCTGCCCCCCCCCCCCGCCCTGGGGCCCAGAGAGGGCTGGGACCCACCCAAGGTCCCACGCAGATGAGCTAAGACAGCCCAGACCAGAACCCTTGGCCCCAGGGTCGGCTCAGGTTCTCTGAGACCAGGCACTATTTTTATCCAGTGCTGGAGGCCAGTGGAACAGGCAGAACTGCCACCCGGCCCCTCCCAGGCTTTTGCCCCCCGCAGGGTCTCTGAACTGTCCTTCTGGGCCGGCTGTTTCTGGCACCCAAGCCCCCAGCCCCTCAGTCCAGAAGCTCAGGCTGTAGCAGCCAGGACCGGCCTCACTCTGGCCACCACAGGCAGGAGCGGGGGGGCCCTGGGGCTTCCTGATCCCAGCGCTGGGGCCCCTGCCTCCTCCCACGGCCTCTACTCCCATAGGGCAGAGAGGGAAACTGAGTCTCCAGGGAGAGCCATCCACCAGAGGTCGTGGGCAGCTTGTGGTCAAACCCAGCTCTGCTGGCTTCCCACAGCCATGTTTTGGGGTCCCCATGCCCCTGGCTGCCGGCGTTAGCTTGTTCTGACATCTCTGGTCGGAAGAGTGACCCTTCCCTGGGGCTGGAGCAGGGCACTGCGCGAGGGGCCCAGACGGGCCGTGGGCAGGTGCCCTTAGGTATGTAGGGGGGCAGCCATAAGAGTCGGGGGCCCCCGTGGACCTCAGAGATGCCCTCCCCAGACCCAAGGGACCCCCACCTCTGCCCAGGCCTCCCCCTGCTCCACTTACTCCACAGCCGCCGCAGTGAGCCCGCTGGACAGATGGAGCCCGGGGAGGGTGGCCCCCAGACAGACAGCGACAGGTGTCTGGAGGCAGCAGTGTGGGCCAATCCGCTGAGCAGGCCGCAGCGGGAAGGGGAGGAGGGCCGCGGGGGCACTGAGGCTGGGGCGGCCCCCCCCTTGCAGCAGGACCGGGCCTCGGCCAGAGGGTGACCCCACCCCCATTTCAGCACAGAGCCACTGGCCGGCTGGCCACGGCGGCCTGGGGCTGTCGCTTCCTGTCTCTGAGCCTCAGAGAAGCAGGTCCCGGAGGTGAGGGCACCCACAGAGGGTCACCTTGCTTTCTCTCTCGAATTCGGTCAGCAGGCCTATGAAGCCTGAAGGCGGCCGGGCTCCGCCGAGGTGAAGCCAACCGCCAACCGCCTCCCTGCACCCAGAGCAGCAGGGAGGTGGCCTGCGGGACCAGGGGCGTGAGGGAGGGCTCCCCGGGCTGGCCGGCGCGAGGCACCAGCCGAGAGGCCTGTTTCCTCATCTAGAATCCGAATTCCGTAACCGTAACCACGGGCGCAGCTGTGCTTCCAGGACCACAGTCAGCTCCAGAATATTCTGTCACCACAAAAGCAACCCCCTCCCCAGCCCCCGCCCCCACGAGCCCCCTTCCCATCCGCGGATGAGCCTATTCCGGACATGTCACCCACGTGGACTCACACCCCACGTGGCCTTCCATGTCTGGTTCCCCCCCTGAGCGTCGTGAGCTCGGGGTCCGTCCCCGGGGCCGCACGTGTGGACGCCTCGCTCCTGTCCACGGCCGCGGGACACTCCTGTGCGTGGGGGACACGCTGTGTTTATCTGTTCCTTGGCATCCGACAGGGCTGCGATTGGAGGGGAGGGGAAGTAATTTGGTCAACTACAGTGTCAGATCCTGTCTTTATAAGATATAAAATGTGGGTATTTTGTTCATCGTGGGTTTTTATGCATTAATTTTTTTATTGTGGTAAATATATAGAACATGAAATATATCATTTTAATCTCTTCTAAGCACCCAGCTCAGCGGCATGAAGCACATTCACACTGGCCTGCAACTACCCCCACCCTCCGTCTCCAGAACTTTCCATCTCCCCACATGGAGACTCTGTCTCCACGAAGCACGGACTCCCCACCCCCACCCCAGCCCCGGCTCCCACCCTCTCCTCTCTGTCTGTGTGGACGGGACTCCTCTGGGGACCTCCTGGGAGTGGGGTCCTGCGGGATGTGTCCTTCTGGGTCTGGTTCCTCTCACTGAGCCCAGTGTCCTCGGGGTCCCTGCACGTCGTGGCAGGTGTCAGGGTCCCTTCCTTCCTGAGGCTGGAGCGTGTTCCCGCGTGGGGACAGACCGCGCCGTGTGTATCCTTCATCCATCCATGGACACCGGGGTGTTTCTATCTTTTGGCTGCTGGGAATCATGCTGTTGTGAACACAGGTGTGCAAATACCTATTTGAATCCCTCCTTTCAATTCTTTTTTTCTTAACACCAGCTTTATGAGATATACTTTATATACCAGGCTAGTCACCCATAAGAAAAAGTGGTTTTTAATATTAAAATGTGTGAAGATAATCAAAGGTTACATAACAGTGAATTCCAGGGGCGTCTGGGTGGCTCAGTGTCCCGACTCTTGGTTCCGGCTCAGGTCATGATCTCAGGGTTGTGGGATCGAGCCAGGCACTGGGCTCTGCACTCAACGGGGAGTCTGCTTGAGAGTCTCTCTCCCTCTGCCCCTCCCCCTGCTCACATGTGTGTCTGCAATCTCTCTCTCTCTAAAATAAATACATCTTAAAAAAAAAAACCCGGGCGCCTGGGTGGCTCAGTCAGTTAAGCATTTGCCTTCGGCTCAGATCATGATCCCGGGCTCTCGGGATCGAGCCCCGCATTGGGGGGGGGGGGTCCCTGCTCAGCGGGGAGTCTTCTTCTCCCTCTGCCCCTCCCCCTGCTTGTGCTCTCTCTCTCTCTCTCTCAATAAAATCTTTTAAAAAATTGAGCCTGTTCTGGACGTGTCACTCACGTGGACTCACACCCCGCGTGGCCTTCTGTGTCTGGTTCCCTCCCTGAGCATCGTGGGCTCGGGGTCCGTCCCCGGGGCCGCGCGTGTGGGCGCCTTGTTCCTGTTCCCGCTCCGTGGCCACGGGACGCTCCCGTGCGTGGATGGACTGTGTTGTGTGTACCTGTGTGTCCAATGGTGGACACTGGGTTGTCTCCACCTTAGGCCGTTGTGAATCGTGCTGCTCGGAACATGCGTGTACTAAGTATTTGGAGTCCCTACTTTCAGTCCCTCTGGGAAGATGTGTAGGATTGGAATTGCTGGTCATAGGGTCATTCTATGTTTAGCTTTCCAGGAACCACCAAACTGTAACATACTCTCAAGGGAAAAGAAAATGTAGTTTGCAAAACAAGATGTTCAGATGTTCACTAACGATGCTAGGTTTTTTTTTGTTTTTTGTGTTTTTTTTAAGATCTATTTATTTATCTGAGAGAGAGAGAGAGTGCGGGTGAGCGAAAGCTGGGGTGGGGAGGGGCAGAGGGAGGGAGAGAATCTCTAGGAGACTCCCCACTGAGCGCAGAGGCCGCCTCGGGGCTGGATCTCAAGACCCTGAGATCATGACCTGAGCTGAAACCAAGAGTCAGAGGCTTAGTGGACTGAGCCACCCATGCGCCCCATGATGCTAGTTTTTATTTTTATTTATTTTTTAAACATATTTTTAAAGATTTATTTATTTATTTATTTGACAGAGAGAGAGAGGGAACACAAGCAGGGGGAGTGGGAGAGGGAGAGGCAGGCTTCCCGTGGAGCAGGGAGCCCGATGCGGGGCTCGATCCCAGGACCCTGGGACCATGACCTGAGCCGAAGGCAGACGCTTAATGAGCCACCCAGGTGCCCCGAGTGTTTTTTTTTTTTTTTAAAGATTTTATTTATTTGATAGATAGCAAGAGCGGGAACACAAGCAGAAGTGGGAGAGGGAGAAGCAGGCTTCCCGCCACGCAGGGAGCCCGATGCGGGGCTCCATCCCAGGACCACGGGACCGTGACCTGAGCCGAAGGCAGACGCTCAACGACTGAGCCACCCAGGCGCCCTGAATTGTACACTTCAAATGAGCCTATTGCAGGGGCTCCCGGATGGCTCATCAGTTAAGTGACCAACTCTTGATTTCGGCTCAGGGCCCTGATCTCAGGGTCATGGGATGGAGCCCCATGTGGGGCTCTGTGCTGGGCTGGAGCCTGTTTAAGATTCTCTCTCCCTCTGCCCCTCCCCCCTCTAAAAAAGAAATAAAATTAAAAAAATAAAAATAAAATAAATGAGATTTATTGCATAGTGAATATGAATTCTATCTGCTCAAACCTGTTACAAAATGTTAGGAGTTCCAGAAAAAGATAAAGCTATATGGAATAAATATATTATCTACAGTATTAATTATCACTGAAATATATAATACAGAATAAGGTATATAGATAAATACTACAAAATTAGATACAGCAAAATATGTTTGTAAATACATAAATATATCAAAATGTATATAATGTGGAGTATTTTATATCCACACATAGAGTGTAAACACAGATATTAAAAATATACACAAAAGGAAAGGTCTGGTAAGAAATATGCCCGTATAGGCTCCCTGCTCGGCGGGGAGCCTGCTTCTCCCTCTGACCCTCCCCCCTCTCAGGTGCTCTCTGTCTCTCTCATTCTCTCTGTCTCAGATAAATAAATAAAATCTTTAAAAAAAAAAGAAAAAGAAATATGCCCGTATATATTTCGTGTCCTCAGTGAACATCTATTGCTCTTGGCTTTATTTATTTATTTTTTTAAGTAATTTCTACGCCCAACGTGGGGCTGAAACTCAATCCCGAGATGGAGAGTCGTGCGCGCCACAGACTGAGCCCGCTGGGCGCCCCGTGGGTCTCGTATTTAGCAACAGAAATTCTGTAGAAACGAAGGTAAAACTAGGTGAACACAGGAGGGGGCCACGTGGGGCAGGAAATAGAATAGCCACGCCTTCGTGTTCTGACCTCTGCCTGTGGACCGTTTTCTTTCTATCAGGGAACCTCTGCGGAAACATTTGCCTCACTGGGTGCATCCAGGAGCCTGAACATGGAAAGTACAAAGGAGATAAGAAGAACGGTTCGTGCGTTTGAGATAAGCCCTGCTCACGTCTGTGTCATCCATCCCCTCGGGGGCTTCCAACGTGCGTGGCCCGTGGTCCCGCGCTCTCACGGCCACAGATGCATGTGTGTGGATCCGTGGCCAGATGGCTGCTGGGCTGGCTGACACCTCTCAGTTCTTGCCTGTTTTCCTGCAGCTTGGTCCACGGTCCAAAGGCTTGCCTTTCTGTTCCTGGGAGCGGCGATCGGAGAAAGGGCCAGGCTGGGCATGATAACAGGAGCTTCGAGCTTCTTCCAGTTTTTACTCTTTAGTGTTTTATTATGAAAATTTCCAAACGGTTGAGGAACTTCTCCAGCGGACACACACCCACACACCTCCCGCCTCCATCCTACCGGTAACGTTTGCGGTGCTCGCTTTGTCTGGCTCCAGCCGCGTGTCCACGGCCCCATCTCTCGTCTTACTTTCTGCATTTTATTTTATTTTATTTTATTTTTTAAAGATTTTTATTTATTTATTTGAGAGAGAGAATGAGAGACAGAGAGCATGAGAGGGAGGAGGGTCAGAGGGAGAAGCAGACTCCCCGCAGAACAGGGAGCCCGATGCAGGACTCGATCCCGGGACTCCAGGATCATGACCTGAGCCGAAGGCAGTCGCCTAACCAACTGAGCCACCCACGCGCCTCTCTGCGTTTTATTTTAAAGTCGGATGTAGATATTGAAACACTTCAGCGTGGACTAGAGATCCGTGTGTTTGGCTGAAATTCACACGCCACCAGCGGTCACTGACCCAGACGCCCAAGGTTCACCTCACTCCACGTGGGAGCTCTTCGGGGCCGCTGTGATGGATGGCCACCAATTTAGTGGCTTAAAACCACGGGGATTGATTCTCTGTTTGGGCTCGGAAGTCCTAAAACCCCGGCGCGGGCAGGGCTGGTCCCCCCGGGGCCCCCGGGAGACCCGGCTCCGGCCTCTTCCTGGCCCGCGGCCCCCCCCCCCCCCCCCCCCCGTCCTCACCGCCAGCAGCGCAGGGTCTGCCCATCTCTGGGACTCCCACCCTCTGCCTCCCCCTCGTGAGGGCCTCGTGAGGACGCCGGGCCCCCGGGAACCCCGGGTCACCCCCTCCTCAGGGGCTATGACTTGCTCCCACCTCAAAGTCCCTTTTACCATGTGAGGTGATACACCCACATGTTCTGGAACTAGAACATGGACGTTTTGGGTGGCTGTTTTCAGCCAACTATACTCTACAATTCCTTTTTAAAAATCAGAGTGAGACCCCCAGCTTCCCTGGCACCCCGATACCTAACATCGCCATACAGATTTCACCCGGACATGAGGCATGGGCTCTCTCCCTCCTTGACATGCTCGCGCCACACCCTCTGCTGTCCCGTACCTGCAGCTCAGCTCTCACCACCTCCAAGAAGCCCTCCCTGACACCCCTCTTTCCTACCCTGCAGTCTAGGGGGTCCTTC
The DNA here is from genome assembly GCF_011800145.1 of Mirounga leonina. Taxonomy (NCBI): domain Eukaryota; kingdom Metazoa; phylum Chordata; class Mammalia; order Carnivora; family Phocidae; genus Mirounga; species Mirounga leonina. Next base: position 57,408,500 of record NW_023270855.1, on the reverse strand, counting down.
ACCTCTCATAGGCCCATCCCGCCAGTCTGGCTTCTCTCTTGGTCCCCAGCAAGCCGAGCCAGGGCAAGCTGCCTTGAGCACCTGATCCGGAGCCTTCCTCCCCACGAGGCCCTCTGAGAGTGGAGGTGTCCTTCCTCACAGACTCAGCATTTACAGGTGCGCCCAGAGTAGACGGAGAAAGGAGAACGTGACATTTGCGGGACATGGGGTGGTGTCTCGGGACATCTGTGGTTGTCACGACGGGGGGAGGGAGCTCCTGGCACTGAGTGGTGGGGGGAACCAGAGATGTGCTCAGCCCCCACAGTGCCCAGGACGGCCCCCAGACGTGGCCAGCCTGACCGTGTGTGGTGGGAATTCATTGCCGTGGGAGTACCTGAACCCCGGTGTTTCCAATCCTGGTGGGTGGCAGGTGCCTGGGTCCCTGCCCCGCCCCCCACAGCCAGTAAAGCGGATGAAAAGTGTTCCTTGTGCCAGCCGCCCCCATCTCCCTGACAGCAGGCAGAGGGAGCCATCCCCAGACCCAGAGCCCAGCCTCCTCAAGAGGATGAGGGACACTGCTCCCACACCCCTGCCCCGCGCTGGGAGCCCCCAGATGCCCTGCCCCCTCCCCGCAGCGACTCTCCCTGACTCAGAGGCCCTGCCCCACCTGACCCCCCACACACCCCCTTTCTCTCCCACTTCTGCCTCTCTGCAAGTTGCTGCGACTTGTTTTTTACCAGGAGGCTACATTTTTTCCCCCTTTCCACCCACGATGATTCCAGATTAGAGTGCTTTGGCCAGCAACAGCGCAAAGCCTGTCGGTGAAGAAGGACCCTTCCTTCCCACTCGAGTCTCGGGTCTCTCGAGGCTGGTTCTCTGTAGGCTGAAGAGGGCTACACCTCATTCTCCAGACTGTGCCCCGGGCAGGTAAGGACTTCTGGTGGACATCTCACCAGACCAGGTTCTTCCTGGGCAGTGGGCCAGGGCAGTCTCGAACCCACCAGTGCTGAGGGTCAGCTGTGATCTCTGTCACTTCCTGGCCTCAGCATGGGGGGTAGACACCATTTGACCAAGTGATTAGTGGCAGGTCTGGATTCTGGACTCTTGGCCCAGAATCACTCATCTGCGCAAAACGCTGGAGAGCCAATAAGAGGCAAAAACCCAAAAACCAAAAAACCCAAAAAAACAAAAAAAAAACCCCGCCCAACCAGATTTCAAAACTCAGAGGCTCTTCCAGTCTCAAAAAGACAGGGCCTACATTATAACAAAGACACCGATCCCACAAATAGTGAGGACATGGCATCAGGGCCCCAGGGTGGGTGGGCTGGAAGGGGCCTCCACGATGAGAGCCTGCCCCTCTGCACGACAACTGAAAACAATTGGAAAGTTAAGGATCCACTTGCTTTTAATTTTCACCACAGGCTGCAATTCTAAACAAAGTCACGGATTAAATATTCTTTCCCAGGAAAATTCCTTGGTTGGTCCAACACATGCAGTTCTTAAGAGTTTGGGTTGAGTTTTCATAATGTGTGTATGGAAGCTATAAATAAGACATTTTTATTTGGAATTATAATAAACACTGCATTTCCCCCTGGAAGGGAATTAAGAGACACCCAGGGATTCCCCGGATGTGCTTTGGAGAGTAAGCTCCTGTGGGTTTTGCAATTATTCAAGGTCTCTTTGGGGAAAGTTTGTGTCTCCAACCCAAATGGACACAGTAGATTGAAATAAACATGAGATGAAACGAGAGGCGTGGATTGTGAAGACAAAAAAACATCCAGGAGTTACTTCAATTCTACCTAACTCTCCCCAGCCTCTATTTGTGCCTAAAAAGTAAAAACCATGAAAGGAAGTACGACCTGCACGATTCCGGACCACCGAGAAACGCTCCCAACCTTCTGGAGCGGGACTCCCGCCTGGACGGTCCATGTTCACCCGGGGAGGGGTCTGCGTTCACCCCGGGAAGGGTCCACGTTCACCGGGGAGGGGTCCGCGTTCACCCGGGGAGGGGTCCACGTTCACCGGGGAGGGATCTGCGTTGACCCGGGGAGGGATCTGCGTTCACCGGGGAGGAGTCTGCCTCGACCCGGGGAGGGGTCTGCGTTCACCTGGGAGCGGTCTCTGTTGACCCGGGGAGGGGTCTGCGTTCACCTGGGAGGGATCTCCGTTGACCCGGGGAGGGGTCCGCGTTCATCTGGGGCGGGGTCCGGGCTCACCGGGGAGGGGTCTGCGTTGACCCGGGGATGGGTCCGCGTTCACCGGGGAGGGATCCGCGTTGACCCGGGGAGGGGT
>NW_023270855.1:57378061-57406219 GCF_011800145.1 Mirounga leonina | reverse complement strand
CCGGGGAGGGGTCTGCGTTCCCCCCGGGAAGGCTCCGAGTTTCTCTGGGAGCAGGAGGGCTGTTGGCTAAGCCCGGACGCGACACGCACGACTTCATTAAATCCGAGTATCTTCAGCACAGAAGGTTCTCTCTTTAACTGCGGCTGTTCTGAAACGCAAGACCGAACCCCGAAAACCACCGCCGGACCGACCCTTCCGAGGTTATCACTGAAAAGAATTCCGCCCCGTGGGGTGGGGGCTCTGGGACCCCTGCCCGCGAATACGGGGGCCTCTGTGGCCCCGAGCCTCCCGGGAGAGGGGGCCCCGCTGAGGGCAGGGACCCTAGCGAGGGCGACAACGGCCACGGCGAAGACGGCACCACCGCCAGCGCCCCGAAAGAGCCGCAGAGCCCGGCGCCCCCGCCCCCAGGCCCGGCTGATGGGGGCGGGGCGCGCGCGCCGCGTCCGCGACGCCACGGCGCCCCGCCTCCCGCGTGCCCGCCCAGAGACGAGAGCGGTGGAGGGGGCGGGACCTGCGGATGCCCCGCCCCGCCCCCGACCGTCCGCCAATCAAACGCCGAGAGGGGCGGGCGCGCCTGGAATTCTCGGGGGCCCCGCGGCCCCGCCCCCTCGCGCGGCCGCGCTCCGGCGGCGTGGGGGCGTGGCCCGGGCGCGGCGCCTATAAAGGCGGGCGGCGGCGGCGGCGCCATTTTGCGAACGGCGAGCAGCGGCGGCGGCGCGGAGAAGCGCAGCGGAGGTTTCCTGGTTTCGGACCCCAGCGGCCGGATGGTGAAATCCTCCCTGCAGCGGATCCTCAACAGCCACTGCTTCGCCAGAGAGAAGGAGGGGGATAAACCCAGCGCCACCGTCCACGCCGCCCGCACCATGCCGCTCCTCAGCCTGCACAGCCGCGGAGGCCGCAGCAGCGAGGGGTGAGCGCCCCGCCCCCGCCCGAAGCTTCCAGAAGCGCCGCCGCGCAGGCCCGTGGGGAGCCGGCCGCGGGGCGCCACGGAGGTCGCGGGAGCGCGAGGTCCGCCTCTTTGTCGAGGCCACGATCGCGCCGGGGGCGGGGCGGGCGGCCACCCCTTCCGGCGGCGCTTCGGGGACCGCGGGGCGGAGCAGCGCCACCGAGTGGGGGTCCCCGCGACGCGGCGTCCCGGGATCCCCCGCCGGGGCCCCCGAGGACGCGCGGAGCGCAGGGCGCCACGTAGACGCGGCCGGGCCGCCTCCGCTGCACGGCCCGACGGGGGCGGTCGCGCCCGCCCCCCGGGGCCGGGGCTCCCGACGACGCGCGCCTGCGGCAGGTGGCAGGGTCTCCGACGGCGCCCCCGGCCGGCCGTGGAGATCGGGGGGCGCCCCGCGGACGCGGTCCCGAGCGGGGCGCGGGCGCCCAGATGCGGGCCGTGCAAAATGGAGGCGACTTGGGGCCTGTTGACACTGCGCAGCAAATGGCTGCTGGCGCTGCCGAGCGCGCCGATTGTGAAAACCTCCCTCGGGGCCGCGGGCCGCGTCTGCCGCGATGACGCAACCCCGAGGCCCGCGGGGAGGGTGCGGGAGGGGCGCCGCCCGGGGCGCTGCTCGGGGCCGGGTTTTCTGCGCGGCCTGCGGGCGGAGAAGGGGAAGTCCGCTCGGTCGGGCGGAAAGCGGGAAGCCAGGCGGGGGACCGGAGGGCCCGGGTGGGCCAGGCCCGGCGCCCGGCGTGAGACGGCTCCGCGGGGCGGGGGCGCCCCGAGCGCTGGCCCGCCGCCCTGACCGGCGGAAGTGGCCGCGGCTCGCAGTGTAAACACGAGCCTGGCTGAGGGCGGCCGCCGGGAGCGCCCTGGCCTTCGGCTGGGCCTGGGGGGCGCCTCCCAGGCGCGCTGAGCGCCCTTCTCCTCCAGTTCCAGGGTCTCTCCTAACTGCTGTAGTAACCTGGGTCCAGGGCCTCGGTGGTGCTCCTGATGTCCCTCACCCACCCCTGAAGATCCCAGGTGGGCGAGGGAATAGTCAGAGGGATCACAATCTTTCAGCTAATTTATTTTACTCTGTAAGTACCGCCTGCTGCCGGCTCCCGCGGGGGGCGGCGGGGGAAGCACCTGTGTGCACCTGCTTCTCGCCTCCACCGCTTGGTTTAGCCCCCCGGGGACCAGCGCCGGTGCCCCCTGGGGTCTGGGCCCCGCACCCCCCAGCATGGGGCGGGGAGCGGGGGCGGGGGTCATTTCGGTGCCCTGGGTTTTGCCAAGTGTTGGCCGCGCTGAGGAAGCCGGCGGGCCGCGGGCGGTGAGAGGGGCTGGTGTCTGGGGTGCGGACGAGCGCTCTCCCCCTGCAGGATAATCGGCTGAATGTAACAGAGGAACTAACGTCTAACAGCAAGACGAGGATTCTGAACGTCCAGACCAGGCTCACGGGTTCCAAACACATTAACTGGAGGGCGGTGCTGAGCGGCTGCAGCCTGTACATCGAGATCCCCGGCGGCGCCCTGCCCGAGGGGAGCAAGGACAGGTGAGGGGCCCGGCCCTCGGCGGGGGGGCGGGGCGGGGCCGGGGGCGGGGCCAGCAGTCTTCGGGAGAATCTGCCCCCCCGCCCCCGGGGGCGTGGGTCACCGGGTGCTGCTCGGCCCTGAATGCGGGGTGCTCCCGGGGCTGATGGCGGCCCTTCAGCTTCGCAGTGCTGCTTGAGTTCGCGGAGGAGCAGCTCCACGCCGCCCACGTCTTCATTTGCTTCCACAAGAACCGCGACGACAGAGGTAGGGGACTCCGGGCGCGCTCCTGGGTGGTGGAGCCGCGGGGCGCCTGGGGCCCCGCTCACCTGCCGGCGCTGCCGAGCTCCGGCAGCGGCCCTGACTCCGTTTCCCCCGCAGCCGCCTTGCTCCGGACCTTCAGCTTTTTGGGCTTTGAGATTGTGAGACCGGGGCATCCCCTTGTCCCCAAGAGACCCGACGCTTGCTTCATGGCCTACACGTTTGAGAGAGAGTCTGCGGGTGAGGAGGAGTAGTGGCGGGGCCACCTGCGTCCCTCGCGCTTTGCCGCCGCCGGAGCCCTGGATCGCAGTCCGTGTGCGTGTGTTGCGCTTAGTGCGGTGGCGGGACCGACTGCTGCTCGGGGGGCAGACGTCAGGCCTGCTCCTCTCGGCTGGGTTTGTCCGCATGTTGTAATTGTGCAAATAAACGCTCACTCCAAATTAGCGGTATATTTCTTGAAGTTTAATATTGTGTTTGTGATACTGAAGTATTTGCTTTAATTCTAAATAAAAGTTTATATTTTACTTTTTTATTGCTGGTTTAAGATGATTCCGATTGTCCCTGTATTTGGAGGAGGAGTTTCTCATTTGAAGGCTCTTGGAAATCTTAGGTCTCTTATCTTGGATAGGTGTTAATCTACCCTTCTAGTGCTCTGAAAAATCTGAATAAAAGTGATGACACCTCCAAGACCTGTGTTGGCTCAGTGGTGTTCCCCCGGCCACTGTCCCCCCACCTGCCACCCTGGGACTGGAGGGCTTGGGGCAGGGGGTGTGCACCTGCCCTGAGCTGTGTGATCCCCTTCCGCGGGAGGGGACCGCCTCTCCCCTGGCCACGGCCCCGTTCCCGTGGGGTCTGATGCGAGGCCAGGCCCCGGGGCTCCGGGCGCCTCTGGACCTCACGTTTTCACCGTCCTTCACAGCAGCCCTAGGAGGCTCTGGGTGGCAGGCTGCCCCACCCCACCCCTGCCCTGGCCTGGCACCCTTATCTGGGGTGGCCACGGCTGCCCGCTGGCTGAGTTCCTACTTGCCCTGAACGGTTTCACTTCTGCTTCCTGCTGATGTGTGGGGTGTGGCCAGGGCAACCTGGGACTTGAGGTGTGGGGGTGCGTCTGAACTTGGGCCCCCACCTTAGCAGCTGTGTGGACCCCGTGGACACCAGTAGCCCCTGCGGAGGGCCTTGCAGGGCTATGCTGGGACAGGAGCGCTCTGGCGGTGGGGGTCACAGCAGGGATGCGGGGCGGGGGGCCCGAAGGTCGGCAGGGAGGGGGTTGGTTATGGTTCGGGAGGACTGCCACGCCACCTGCTGGCCGCATCTGGGAGCATGGCCCCAGAGATGCACATCCAGGCCTTAGCTGAGAGAGAGGCTGGAAAAGGGGGCATCTTTTATGGAGCAGGAAAGGTACTTACAGGGATTGGAATATATCTGGGGCTGGGGTAGGATGTTCAGTTACCTGAGGGTGGAGCTGGCCTTCAAAGTTCTGAAGGGACAGTTGGACAACACTCCAGTCTGGGGGGAGTGCAAGGGTGGGCAAAGGGCTTTGGAGTTGGGGTGTTGAAGGATGAATAGGAGTCTGAAGCAGACAAGTAGAGAGGGGAGAGTGATCCAGAGCAAGAAATAACCTGGGCAAGTTCTGGAGGTCAGAAAGCTCCGTGGGTAGGCAATGTGGCAGGAGGGGTTGGCCAGAGAGAGCTTGTGGTGGCTTTGGAGGAGCCCCACTGTATTCTGAGGGTACTGAGGAGCCATGGGAGACGTTTGAGCAGGAGAGGAACCTGGTCATACCTGGGGGAGCCATGGGGGGGGAGGGGAAGTGAGGGGGCATGACTGGAGGCCCCAGAGGTAAGGGCAGCAGGGCCCCTCAGGGCTTGTGTGTCCCATTTTTCAGAGGCGTAAACTGAAACCCTGTTCTCTCCCTTAGGTTCCCTGATGAGTCTCCCTTGCCAGTTGATTCCATCATCCTATGAGATTAAACACCCACTGTGTATTCAGCCTGGCTTCTGCCCACAGGGAACTCAGCCTGGTGGATGAAGTGGTCAGGTGGCAGGCCGTGAGATAAATACTTGCAGGTGGTGATCAGTGCTCCGGGGGGAGGCACGGGGAGGAGCAACAGTGGGCCCAGGAGGGGCAACTTTATTTGCTTAGTGGAGGTGAGATTCGGACAGTCCGGCGAGGGAACAGCCCATGCAGAAGCGTGGCGGCTGCACAGAATTGAATTTCACAGAGGAAGAGTGCGGAGACCATGCTGGGTGGAGAGAGTGGGGGAGGTGGAGGGCACGGCGACACCATGGGGACGCCAGGGCAGGTGAGCTCGGACTCTGGGGCGGGCTGTGCTGGGTGGGCTGGGTGTCTCAGGTTCTAGGAGCTTCCCCTCCCCCTGGAGACCCCAAGCAGGTCTAGACGAGGACATTCACACAATCGCTGGCCATCCTCAGCACAAGGGGGTGCTCCAGGGCCAGAGATGGAGGACAGTGTCCCCTTCTCAGCGAGACCGTGACCCTCACACTCCAGCACTAGAAGGGCAGAGCCTCTCTTCTGGGAGGTGGGGGGAGGGGTCCCACACTCACACAGACCTTGGCTGACAGGGAGTGCCCACACCTGGAAGAGGGCTGGGCCGTCCTGGCCTCAGAAAGCCTCAGGAGGCACTGGCCACTAGCCCCCAGCCCCCGGCCTTCCTGGGAAGGACTTGGGCCTAAGTCCCCGGAGTAGAAGGGGGGTGCATTGGAGAGGAGGTGTCCACAGTCCCGCACTCTCCCCTGGCCTCCTGCCCTTTCTGGAAGAGGGTGTCCCCTCCATCATGGAGGCAACCTCCGCGGGCCTTCTGGCCCCAGGTCTGGGGAGGGTGCCGACCTCTCGGCGAGGCCCTTGGGAGGCGTCAGTCCCACAGCAGTGCCAGGGCGTGGCCCAGGGAGGCCTCCGTGGCCTCAGCCAGGTATTCACAGCACAGCCAGTCCTCCAGGCCTGGCACCTCCCCAGCCGCGGCCCGCTCGGCCAGGTGCAGGACGAGCAGTGCGCGGCCCACCTGCAGCCAGGGCCCCAGCGGGGCTCCTTGGCGGTGCAGCTCAGGCCCAGGCCCCCAGAGCAGCGTCTGCAGCGCAGCCCGCGTCTGGGCCGCCGAGGGCCGCGAGCGGGGCAGCTGCCGCGCCAGGGTTTCCAGGCCTGCGGCCAGGGGCGTGGCCAAGGGCGCAGCAGGGCCGAGTAGGGCGCGGAGCAGGCGGCTCAGCTGCTGCGCGTGGGCGCCGGGGGGTCCCGGGGGCCGTGGGTGGACGCGGCCAAAGTCGGCCAGCAGCAGGCGTGGGGGCCCGGCCGCTGCACAGCCCCGAGGCGCCGTCAGCAGCAGGTTCTCGGGCCGGAGCTCCGCCAGGGCCGCGCCCCGCGCCTCCAGGTGCTCCAGGGCTGAACTCAGCTGCAGCAGCAGCAGGGCCACGACCCAGGGGAACTCCGCGGGCCGCGGCCGCCTGCCCACCTCTGACAGCCACTGGGTCACCGTGCACTCGGGCACCTCGGCCGTCAGCACCACGGGGCCTCTCCAGGGCACACCGGGCAGCGCGCCCTCGGGCACCAGGCCGCACAGCCCCTGCAGGTTGAAGTGCGGGGCCAGCGAGGCCTGCAGCTCCAGGCCCCACGGATGGGGCTCCTCAGCTCCCGGCTTGGGCACCTGAGGGGCAAAGGGGGGCCATCAGGGGCCTGACCGCGGAAGCCTTCCCGCCCACCCCCACGGCGGTTTGGGAGGGGGGAGCGGGCCAACCCGCCTCCAGAAGCAGGAGTTACATGTTAATTGGGATGTGTGTCGCCAGCATGATTTTAGGGAAAGCTCCGCTAAGGACCCTGGTGTTTAGGGGTCAAACTGCAGCCTGCCAGAGGCACGAGGAAGGGGGCAGCACAGATGCCAAGGCCGGGACTGAGGCCACGGTATAATTCAACGTTTCCAGTAGCCACGTTCTAAACATGGTAAGAAACGTGAACATAAATCCCATACGCTGTTTTATTTGACCCGACATATCCAAAATGTTATCACGCAACAGTCGTGAACGTCAAAGCTACTAAAGAGGTATTTTGCATTATGGTTAATTTTTGATCCTGAGTCTTGGAGATCTGGTGCATAGCGGACACTCAGTGGGGACCAGCCCCGGTTCAGGGGCTCAGAAGTCCCACTAGCCAGCGGTCGCAATACCGGACCGCAAAGCTCTTTCGAGGTCAGGGGAGCACCAGCTCTGGGAATTACATTAGAATCACGGCGGGGCGGGGGGGGGGGGCGTGTTTTAAAAACTACACCAGGGCCTCCGCGCAGGAGCCAGGATCCAACTGCCCACTACCCACGCGGCCAGCAACACCGTTCTCCCTCCATGCTCCAGGGGGTGAAAGGGACGGCCTCCCCAGCCCGGGTGGTCTAATTGCTAGGGTCCTCCAAAACGGTGATGCATCTGACGCGGGGTGGCTTAACAGGGATTTTTTTTTTTTTTTCCTGAGTGGCGCATAAAAACGGAAGGATCTTATGACAAATGTGGTGATAGATGCATGAAGATTCGGTGGGTAAGGGCGTCTTGGGGTCCTTAGAATGGAACGGCTTTAGGGCGCCCAGAAACGCTCCAGACGTTTTGACGGTGACTGATTATTACCATTAACGTGGCTGGCGAACTCAGCGGCTTTCGCAGGAGACTGGGTTAAAATGCAGACTCCTGGGCTCCCGGGAGGCCCAGGCGATTCGCGTGCCCGTGGCCCCACACCTGAGAAACGGGGTTCCCAGGGCTGACTGTGTTAGTGCGTGTTAGTTGCAGAGTAAGTGGGGAGCCCAAGCTGTACGCGTTCTGGCTTACGCCCAAGATGGGACATTGGGGAAAGTTCCAAGGAGGGGGGCGGTGGCGGGGCTCACCTTGGCAGCAAGCATGTGCCATGCCTCGCCAACCACCCGCACCAGGCGGTAGTAGAGGGCGTCTCCGCTCTCCACGCACGGCGAGCTGTCCAGGAGGCGGAAGTCGTGGCCGGGCTGGCAGGGGCCCGGGCGGCCCCCCAGCAGCCGGGCCTGGAGCCGGGCATGCACGGTACGGAGCCCCTCCAGCTGCCGGGCCTCCAGCATGGTGCGCATGGCCTCGGGGCAGTGCAGGACGGGCCAGGCGAGGCCCAGCGGGCTGTTGAGCGAGTGGAAGTGCGGCTCCGCCGGGGGACAGGAGGCCCAAGGCCGGTCGTTGCCTGCCTGGCTCTCGTCCACACTGTGGGACCCCAGAAAGGGCCTCCGAGGCTGCCCCGCGGGAGCGGGGCTGGAGCTGCGGGCCCTGTGGGTGGGCAGGGACTGGGTCCTGGTCAGGGTCTTCTTGGGCAGGGGTGGGGGCAGGGGCTGTGAGTCAGTCGGGGGGCGCCCGGATGTCCGGGGGCAGCAGGCCTTGGAGGGCAGCAGTTGGCCGCGGACCTCACCTGAGCGGGGGAGCGGGGAAGGGGGTGAGGACATGCGGAGTTCGGGCCCCTCGGCCACCACTGCCCCATCTGCAGAATGAGAATGGCCCCGTGGGGTATGGTGCCACCCCCAGTTTACGGAGGAGGGACGCATCGGTGGCAGAGAGGTGTCCAGCCCACGCCAGGTGACCCCGTGTCCCCGCGTGGCTCTGGCCAAATGGCCCCACACCCATGTTCGCAAGCTGATGATCCCAGCTTTTTTCCTTTCTCAGCAGAGTTTTACGGAGGGCCATGACCTGGTCCCTGTAAGCGAGCTAAGCTGCCCTCAGTCAGAGGGAGCCTCAGCCCTTCAGCTCGGCCACCCGCCCCTGCCGCCCCGGGGGGCTCACCGAGGTTGCTGTAGGTGGGCTGAGTCGGCCAGGTGGGGGCGTCAGGCCCAGAGGTCTCACTGGGTGGTTCAGGAACGCTCATGCTGCAGGGGGGAGGTCAGAGTTGGGGGCACGCGGGGGTGGGCACGCGGGGGGCTCCGATGGTGTGCGTGGGGGTGCGGGGAGCTAGGCAAGAGTGGGGCAGTCCCGGTCTTCTTGCCCGGCTTGACCTGCTGGTGGCCCTGGGACGGTGTGTCGCCCTCTCTGGGCTCCTCTCCTCGTGGGTGAGGCAGGAACATCACTCCTCAACTTTCCAGGACTGTGGGAAGGACACTGCTTTTGTGACAAGGACTGAATAGGACGTTCAGCTGTGAGGGTGGGCCGGGGTGGGGGGTCAGCTGGGGGCCGACGATAGCACCCGGGACCCGCGCAGGGTGGGGGTCCTCCTTCCCAGAGCTCGGCAGCCTGGGCCCCGGCCCCACCCAGACCCCCCTTCACTCCGACCTCCGCGAGGTGCTGCTTCTGCCCGCCCCCCGCCCCCCCACACCCCTCCGGCAGCCCCTACCTGCAGGACTGGAGTGACCGGCGGCAGGGGCGGGGCGGCCGTGGGTGAAGCTCCGGGGCGCTGCTGCCCCTGGCCCGCCAGGCTGACCTGTGGCCTGTGGCCACCCGGAAGCTCTGTGCAACTGTCAGACCGCAGGGAGGGGGTGCTCTGTGCATCACTTCCCCAGGCCGCGCTCCCCGCCTGCCCGCAGAGATGGGAAGGGCATTCCAGGCAGAGGGAGGGGCCTGGGCCAAGAGGGGGGCAGGGGTGATGGTCCCAGAGCTCGCACGAGGGGGCGGCGAGGGCAGGGGGCCCCAGCCACTGGGCAGAGAAATGGCCCCAGGGCGGCTCTTTCCTCTGTGGCTTTCGCGCTGAGAAGCCCCCGGCGCCCCCTGCCCGCTGCCCGCCCACCGGGGACCCTGGGTGGGGCCTCAGGAGCAAGCGCCTGCCTGAGCTCTGGGACGGTTGGTCTATGATTGCCACACGTGGAAAAGCAAGAGAGGTGAAAATCCAGGGGACCAGATGCTGAAACTGTAGTGTCCTTGGGCTGGAGACTTGCCCGGCCGGGCCGTGGGCGTGAAGGCGCCCCAGCTCGGAGTGCAGCTTCTCCCCCACGTGAAGGGAAAACCACAGCATCCCCACACGGGCAAGGTTGCAACGGCCTTTTCACATTGTGGCTGGAGCGTATTTGGGGCTGGATTTCTCTCCCTGCCCCCTGCCGTTTCCCTCCGGGACAGTGAGCCCAGAGAGGGTAGGGAATCGTTGTGGGGTCATACGGCCGGTCGGGGCACAGTGATAGGTCCCCGGGGTCGTTGCTGGGTGTCCCATCCTACCCAAGGCCCTGGGTGTGGGGAAGCGGTTAAGCCACTTGGTGAACATCTTCCACACGGGTCCCCTGCCACATTTGGGGAAAAATTGACCGGCTGAGCTCGAGGCATTTCCAGCGTGAGGTTCTGTAACTTGACCCTATATTTTCCCTTTTCCCCACACTCAGACGGAGAGCGATAGAATTGACGCTCCGTCTGTCGTCAGTGGGGCGCCCTGTGAACCTCACGATGGAAGGGAGGGTGGGGGGAGGCTGTGGGCTCCGAGACGAGCCCGAGGGACGGATTCCACAAATCCGGGGCCGTCCCTGATGGGACCAGACATGCCTCCTCGCTGCCCACACCCTTCTGAGCACCAGCCTTGCTCTGCCCGTCATGAGACCCGTGGGACCCCCCATCGAGCTCCTGGCTCCGACCCGCGACTGGGGGGACAGCTTGCCAGGCACCCACCTCGGGCACAGAATGTAAGATGCGGCCAAAAAAACCCCACTCCGTGATCGAGATAAAGAACATTTCCATGTGAGACTTAAGAAACCTAGTTGGCTTCCCAGGGCGGTGGGCCACCCAGCTGTTTCAGCAAATGGTGTTTTATTAGAAACAGGGCCAGGCAGGGTCTTGCCGGGGCAGATCCTATTTTTATGTAAGAGATGGATTATTGTTCATTGTGGATCTGGGACATGAATTCATTTTGTTTGTGGGATGTTGATTTTGATGACTGAGTTCTGGGCTTCCCCTTCAATTTTGTGCCTGAGGGGAGGGCCTCGCTCGCCCCAGCTGGGCCCCGCCCTGCCGTGGCAGCGACGTGGCCAAGGGGGGGTGGGGGGGTGGGGGTGAGCAGGCGGGCCAGGCTGGGACCCGGGGTGACATCTCCAGGGACTTTTGCGCCTGGGATGGGTCAGGGTGGCCTGGAGGGGGGTGTTGCACGGGGATCCCCTGCCTGCCTCAGGCTGGCCTCTCCTCGGAGCGCTCCCAGAGGCCTTTGCCCAGCACCCCGCCGAGCCCCGTTGGACAGGCCTCCGCTGGGGCTCAGGAATGAGGACCACTTGCCTTGGCTCACCACCATCCACATGGGAGTCGCCCCAGGCCTGCCCCTCCCGGCCACTCCACCTTGGGGTCAGCCTCTGCGCGTCCTGCTGGGCGGGGTGCTCGCGGATTCCACACGACACTGGCCTTCCTGAGAAAAGTGCCCCCGTCTTTGTGGTGGGCAGAGTTATGGGCCCCAAAGGTGTCCATGTCCAGGGCCTATGAACCTGTTATGTGGGGGAAACTGAGGCTGCTAATGAGATGAGGTGAGGGTGACCCTGGGTTCTGGGGGGCCCGGCGTCCTCACGAGGCCCTCACGAGGGGGAGGCAGAGGGTGGGAGTCCCGGAGATGGGCAGACCCCGCGCTGCTGGGGATGAGGATGGAGGGGGGTCTGCGGGCCAGGAAAAGGCAGGAGCCGGGTCTCCCAGGGGCCCCGGGGGGGACCAGCCCTGCTGACACATTTTAGACTTTTGAGCTCCAGAACTGTCAACTAATAAATTTCAGTTTCGTTATGGGGCGTCCCTGTGCATGGCTCGGGGTCTCCCGGGGAGGGGGGGCACTGCCTGGAAGGGCCTGGAAGAGAGAGTCTGTGCCGGGAAGATGGGGCTCAGAGACGCGAGGACTGTGGGTGCCCTGGAGGAAGCTGCACACCATTCCAGCTCCATCTGGGAGGGTAAGTCAAGGCAGGGATATTCAGCGCCCTCCTCCCGGGCCCAGGCGTGCTGTCCTGTGTTCCGGGGGGACCCCACAGACACCCTGAGAGCGGCCCCTCCTTGGTTTGGGTCCCTGTTCAGCTGGGCCTTGGAAGGAGGACCCCTCAGCCTCACCCCAAGACCGAGACGGGACTCAGGAAATCCTGGGTTTCGCTCCCGGTTGGAACCAGGGAGCCGGGCAGCCCCTGCCGAGGGGCGGGTTTCTCCTCCCTTTGCTGTGGGAGGACCAGGGGAAGGAGGCTCCCCGGGCCGGCACCCTCGCCCGAGGCCGGCATCCTCGCCTGGCGGCTTCTTTGAAATCAGGCACGGAGGGGTCACCCCACAGCCGGACACGTCCCCGTCCCACTGCTGTCTCCTGCAGGGCGGGAAAGGACACTCTTCAGACGGGGACCCCGAGGCCCGCAGAGAGGCGCTGAGCAGCACGGGAGACGCCACCCTTGGCCACCTTGCCCGGGGCTGGGGTCTGATGACCGCTCTGACTCCACCTACCTACTTCCAGGAAGGGCGGACAAAGTGCTTTGTTTAAAAGCTGAGAGAGAGAGTGCGTGCCCCTGAGTAAGGGAGGGCCAGAGGGAGACTCCGGGAGAGAGAGAATCCCAAGCCGACTCTGCGCTGAGCAGGGAGCCCGACATGGGGCTCGATCCCACGACCCTGCGATCACAACCGGAGCCGCAACCAAGAGTCGGAGGCTCAGCCCACTGAGCCACCCAGGTGCCCCTAAAAGCTGCCTGCTCTTAGGGGGCCCCTGGCCGGCTCAGTCAGAAGAGCATGTGACTCTGATCTTGGGGTTGTGAGTTCAAGCCCCACGTTGGGGGTAGAGATGATTCAAATAACAAATAAACAAACAAATAAATCTTTTTTTTTTTAAGCTGCCTGCTTTTTTTCCGAGCCCCCAGAAGCAGAGAGACTGCTGGTACCTGCTCAGAAGAGGGGAGACCCCCCCAGCCTGGAGGGAGGAAGCACAGCGGGGAGCACCCCTTCTTCCCCCAGCTGGGGACTCTGGGCAAATGCCCTCCACCCCCTGACTTCCCCTTGGCCCATCTGTAAAGTGAGATCCTAAAAGGACCCAGCTCTCAGGGCTCTTACCTGCCCCAAAGGAGTTAATACCGGCAGCTGGGGAACAGCACCGGGAACAGCATGGGTGCTCCCGAAGCAAGACCTGTAATGTCATCACCGCAAGTCCTTCTGTCTCCACAAGCGCCCCGTGACACAGGGCCAGCTTCGGGGCTGCAACCAGACGGCTCCCCCCGGGGACCCCAGCAGCCACTCCTTCCTGCCCCCATTCCTCCCATGAGAATTACAAAAACAAAAAAACCAACAACCCTTAAGTCCGTTATTAAATCAGCTTCATTTTTATTGGATTCCAACCAAATACAACAGGAGGGGGCTGGGGGCGCTGGAGGGGGTCTTGGTTCATGTTGGGATGGGGGGTGAGCAGAGGGGGCGGGAGATCCCAATACGCTGCCGTTCTGCGAGTCCTGACGCTGCTGAGAACACACCCCTCCCATCGTTGATGATGCTAAAGGCACTTGGATGTCATTTTGAGGGGCCTTAGGGGTTGTTATGGCAACCAAGGTCAGGAGGATGTGAAGGGAGAAAACCATTCGGTTCTGCCCAACTCGGGTGGAGTTTGGGGTCGCAGGACACCCCTTCGGCTGTCGCTATGCCTCACCCCGAGTGGGGTTGAAGCAGGTGGGAGCAGGACCAGGGCCTCCCGACGTTTCCAGCCACACAGTCCAGGGAGAAGGGCTGGCACCCCCTTCAGAGTTCTGTCTGAATCCTGTGCTCAAAACCTCCAGGGTTGGCCCAGCCCTCTCTCGGGCTCATCTCAGAAAGATCTTGAAGGATCCGGGATCCAGGTCAACCATCAAGCCCGTCCGTGGACCTGGCCTCATATATACATGCAGCGGTGGATTTGACCTCAGACCTACGCTACAGATGAGGACCCCAGTGGTCCAGGTGGTACTCAGTCATCAGCTATAACTGCACACCTGGGCAGGAACAGACCTGGTTTTCAGCCTTCCTACGAGGTCCTTAAGAATACTGTCGTAACTGCCTGGTGGGTGGCCAAGCTCCTCTCTGGTCTAGGGGTCCCCCCACGTTTCCTGTGCCCCTTCCTCCAATGACGCCCTGTCATCTGGCCCAGGTGGAGGGTGGGGGCAATAAACCGCCTGGGAGAGGCAGGGTCATGGACGGATGCTGTGTGGTGTCTGAAGACTTCTGTAAAACGTCAGCTCCTGTTGCTTAGCCCCAGTGATGGGGAACTCACTATCTGAAGAGTCACAGGGCAGTGACCTTGGGGAAGTTCTTCCTTTTTATTTATTTTATTTTATTATTATTTTTTAAAGATTTTATTTATTTATTTGAGACAGAGAGAATGAGAGAGACAGAGAGCACATGAGAGGGGGGAGGGTCAGAGGGAGAAGCAGGCTCCCTGCCGAGCAGGGAGCCCGATGCGGGACTCGATCCCGGGACTCCAGGATCATGACCTGAGCCGAAGGCAGTTGTTTAACCAACTGAGCCACCCAGGCGCCCAAGTTCTTCCTTTAAAAAAAAAATTTTATTGTTATGTTAATCACCACAATCATTAGTTTTTGATGGGGAAGTTCTTTCTTAACCTTAGCTTCCATCTGCCTGTGCTCCCTTACTCCCCAGCCCTAGCTCTGCCCCAAAGCAGCAGAGACCGAGGTGTGCCTACCACCTTCTCCCAAGAACGCAGGTCCAGATCCCCCTGCAGCCTGCACCCTGTCCTGGCCTTGTTCTCCATTGTTGCCCCTGTAATGCACTGAACGGGGACCCCGAGAACCTGCCACACTCTCAGGCCTCATTCTCCACATGTGCAGCGGGTCCCAGGGGCGTGGGCAGAGGAAGCAAACGGTAGCTATTGGTGGTGACAGAGGAAGCGGGGGAGATGGCTTCTCCTAGTGGGCAGCCCGCCCTGCTGGGCCAGTGAGTCCTGGCGTGGGGGAGAGTCTGGGGGCAGGGGCATGGGCTAGCATGCCGTGTGCTGGGCAGTACCTGCTCTGCAAGACCTTAGTGCAGCCCCAGAGGTTCCCCCAGAGACGGCCAGCTGAGCAGGAGCTGGGTGGGAGCTGAGTGTGTCTCAGGCATGATCTGTGCACGTCCCAAGTGTGAGCTGTTTGTCCCAGGCGTGAGTTGGGCTCTCAGGAGAGCCCTGGGTCCCCACAGCGGGCTCTGCAGCCTGGGGCACACGTTTAGCGTCAGCTGGGTCTAAGCTGTGTGTGTCTCGAGTGTGAACTGCGTGTTTGGGTGTGAGCTGAGCATGTCCTGGCTGGGAGCTGTGTGTGTCTCAAGTGTGGTATGTGTGTGTCCCAGGTGTGAGCTGGGTGTGTCCTGAGTGTGAGTAGGGTATGTCCCAGGTGTGCGTTGTGCTCTCACGAGAGCCCTGTGTGCCCGAGGTGGGCTCTGCAGCCTGGGGCACCTGTTTATGGTCAGCTGGGTAGAGGTGTGTGTGCGTCCTGTTTTGGAGCTGTGTGTCCAAGAGTGTGTCCTGGGTTGAACACCCGTGTGCTTGATGAGAGGTGTGGGGCGTCCAGGTGTGCCTCCCCTGGGGGCTGGGCAGCCCCCCACGTCCTGGATGTGGGCGATCGTCCCTTAAGGTGTGAGAGGTGTTGGGGGACCCTGGGGCAGCTGCTGTGTGTGCCACCCCCCTGCCCCGCCCTGGGGTGTGAACCACCCACAGTGAGGGCTCTGGGGTCTCCGAGCTCCGCCCCCCCCGCCCCCCCCCCAGCTCAGGGACCACAGCAGGGGCAGGAAGACAGGGTGAAACCTTTAGAAAATGCTTGAGAAACTATGCAAAACGTGAGTCCTGATGAAAAAACAGTCCTGTGGTCGTGTCTCTACCAAAAAAGGGGGCAGTTCTGCCGGGAGGCGGCCGCGGGGCCGCGTCGGGAAGTGCATAGGTGGTCGTCGGGCGGGCGGGCGCTGGGCCCGCGCCGTCAGATCATCTTCATGGTGAACTTGCGGGCGCCGCCCTGCCCGGCGGCCGCGGCCGGCGCGTCCACCTTGCGGAAGGAGTACTCCACCGAGAAACTGCTTCTGTGCTGCCCGCGGCCGCGGCTCCACACGAAGAGCAGCAGGAAGCAGAAGAGGACGACGCCCAGGAAGGTGATGCAGCCCATGGCGGTGGACACCAGGATGGTGGTGAGGTCCAGCGGGAAGCGGGCGGCCGCCTGCGTCTCGTTGCGGCCCTCGCTCGCGCTGCGGGCGGCGGCCGGCTCGGGCTGCACGGTCAGCGTGGCGAAGTACGTGTCGTTGCCGCCCGCGTTGCTGGCCACGCACGTGTACGCGCCGCTGTCCTGCGGGCGCGCGCCCCGGATCTCCAGCGTGCCCCCGGGCAGCACGCGCGCGCGCCCCGCGCCGGCGGCGGGCACGGCGCGGTGCCGGGGCGTCACCCAGGCCACGGTGGGCGCCGGCTCGCCCTCGGCGCGGCACTGGAGGCGCACGTCGTCGCCCGCCGCGGCCGAGACGCGCTGCAGCCGCCGCTCGCGGATCTTGGGCTTGCGACACACGAAGTACTCGAAGAGCACCGAGTCGGGCAGGGTGCGCAGCGCGTCGCCGCGGACCTCGGCCGGGGTGGCGCAGGCCGGCAGCCGCCCGTCGAAGTTGAGGGTCTTCCGGCGCTGCACGATCCAGAGCAGGCGGCAGTCGCAGGCCAGCGGGTTCCCGTCCACGCGCAGCGTCTCCAGCGTGTTGACCGAGTGGAAGGTGCTCTCCTCCAGCGTGGACAGCAGGTTGTTGGAGAGGTTGAGCAGGCGGATCTGCCGCAGCCCCAGGAAGGCCTGCGGCTCCACCACGGCCAGCAGGGCGCCGGCCAGGTGCAGCTCGCGCAGGCGGACCAGGTCGCGGAAGGAGCCGCGCGGCACCGTGCTGATGGGGTTGTGGGACAGGTTGAGGCAGGTGAGGTGGGCCTGGTGGCGGAGCGCGGCTGCCGGCACGGCGGTGATGTTGGTGTGCGTGACGGACAGCGAGGTCAGGTTGAGACCCTGCAGGCTGCCGGCGGCCACCTCCTCCAGCAGCGGCCAGTCGTCGATCTCCAGGTGCAGCAGGCCCGGGAGCCTCCGGAAATTCTGGTCCTCCAGGGCGGCGATGGCCAGGTGCCGCAGCCGCAGGGCGCCCAGGCCCCGCAGGTGGCCCAGAGACTCTCCCGACAGCGCCGTGAGGTTGCAGCGCTCGAGGGTCAGCTCCTCGAGGGCCAGCAGCCCCGCGAAGGCCCGGCGCGAGATGAACACCAGGTGGTTGTCGCCCACCTCCAGCTGGCGGAGGCTGCGCAGGTCCTGGAAGGTGTAGTCCAGGAGGATGACCAGCTTGTTCTCGCTCAGGTCCAGCAGCGTGAGGTTGTCCAGGCGCGCGAAGACCCCGGGCGGGATGAGCTTGAGCAGGTTCCCGCGCAGGCGCAGGACGCGCAGGCGCGGCAGGTTGGCGAAGGCGCCCGGCTCCACGTGCGCGATCACGTTCTCGCTCAGGTCCAGTTCCTCCAGCAGCGGCAGCGCGGCCAGGTCGCCCGGGTTCAGGCAGCGGATGCGGTTGCGGCTGAGCTCCAGCAGGCGCGTCTCGGCCGGGATGCCGTCGGGCACGGCCGTCAGCCGGCGCCGGGCACAGGCCACGGCGCGCGTCTGCACCGTGCACTCGCAGCGGGCCGGGCAGCCGCCGGCCGGGGCCGGGGCGGCGGGCAGGAGCAGGAGCTGCAGGCTCAGGACGCACAGCCAGCAGGTCATGGTGCGGAGCCTGGGCCTAGGGCCGCGCCACCATCCTCGCGGGCACCTGCGGGCGGGGGAGGCATTAGCACGCGGGGCGCGCCGGAGGCGTCTGTCCACGGCGGGCCCCGCGCCCCGGAGAACTGAGCACACGCCTGCACAAGACGTTCGCGGCAGCAGCGCTCCTAAGGGCCAGGAAGCGGCACCTGCTCACGCGGGCATCAGCCGGCGAACGGATACCCACAGCGTGTCCCCCACGCACGGGAGCGTGCCTCGGCCGCGCGCGGGAGCGAGGTGTGTCCACACGTGCGGCCCCGGGACGGACCCCGAGCCCACGGCGCTCAGGGAGGGACCCGGACACGGAAGGCCACGCGGGGTGTGAGTCCACGTGGGTGACACGTCCGGAACGGGCTCCTCCGCGGACGGGAAGGGGGCTCGCGGGGGCCCGGGGGCTGGGGGGGGAAGGGGAGGTGACAGCTGGTGGGGACGGGGTTGCTTTTGAGGAGACCGAATGTTCTGGAACTAGATAGTGCTGGTGGTTACTAAAAGCCACCGAAATGTACACTTTAAAAGGGCAAATTTTGTGTTACGTGATTTTTATGTCAATAAAAAAATCGCAAGAGAAAGCATTTACTGAACTGGAGAAGAACTTTACAAATACAGTGTACAACTTTGGGGTACAACGCCCCCCCCAAAACATTTAGTGAGGGCCTACTGTATACCAGGCTCTGAATACCCTGAAGAGCAAGGCAGATGTAGATCCTGCCCTCCTGGGGTTCGTTCACATCCTCCCCGTGGGGATACCAGTGTTCTAAATATTCTTGCTGGCCACCCCCACAGGCCTTCCCGGGTCCCCCACCCATCTTGTCCTCCCTCTGTTCCCTGTTTATGTGTCTACACCGGTCCAACCACCACATGAAATTACGACATAGCTTAAAACCCTGTTCACTGTCTGTCTCCTCCCAGTGGATTGAAACTACTGCAAGGTCTTTGGTCTTCATCACTTCGACTTCCTCAGAGCCTAGAAGTATGCATGAAACCTGGCACCTGCTTGGGGAACATCAGAGCTCAATCCACACCGACAGCAAGTCCCCAGGACGCACCCGAGAGGCTCTGGAAGGAAGGATGGGTGGTCAGGGTGGAAGGGGGCGCAGCTGCAGACTGGCAAAGGGGACGTTTGAGCTGAGACCCTGCAGTGGGCTGGCTTGCGTCCCCCAAAAAGCCACGTTCGAGTCTTAGCCCCTGGTACCTGTGAATGGGACCTCGTTTGGAAACAAGGTCCTGCAGATGTGACCAGTTAAGATGCGGTTCTATCGGAGTAGGGTGGCCCTACATCCAGGGACTGGTGTCCTTAATGATAAGAGGGACATGGACACGCACATCGATGCACAGAGGGCAAAGCCACGTGAAGACAGAGGCAGGGACTGACCTCATGTGTCTATAAGCCAGGAACGCCAAGGATTGTGCGGAGCCACCAAAAGCTGGAAGAGATAGAGAGGATACTCCCTGGAGGCTTCGGAGGGGACGTGGACCTGTAACACCCCGATTTCAGACTTCCGGCCTCCAGAACCGGGAGAGGATAGGTTTCTGTTGTTTTAAGCCACTCCGTTGGTGGTGTTTTGTCATGATGGCCACAGGCAGCTAATGCAGACCCAGAGGATGATCAGGAAAGTGCCCGCTGTGTCTGGGGAAGGGGGTTCCAGGCTGGGGCAACAGCCAGTGCAAAGGCCCTGAGGCAGGAGTGAGTGCAGGCGGTGGGGGTGGGAGGCCAGGTGGCATGTGGCATGGAGCCTACTGGCCCCGCCACCCCGTATTCCTCCCTCCACTCTGCTTGGCTGCAGCCCAGACCCTGGGGGTCGAGGTGGGGTGTGGGTGGGGAGGGTCCAACCAGATGGCAGCTGGATGGGGGCTGCCCGCTAGCTGGTCAGCTGTTCTCAGCCTCTTAGCAGCTGCAGCCCCCCAAGTGTCCCCCCATGAACACACACAGAGCCCTGAGTACCCAGGGTAGCTCATGCTGGAGATGTATCCTGTGTAACTGGGGGGGTGGGGGGTGGAGTCTGCACTTTGCAGGTGCCATCCAGGTGAGACGAGGTCACCCTGGGGGCAGGTGGCCCTCATCCAATGACTGGTGTTCTGATACAAAGGGGAGACGTGGACGCAGACGCACAGAGCAGAGGCCACGAGACAGTGGGTCTGAGGGTGCAGCTGTGAGCCACGGGACACTGAGGATCACCAGGAACCACCAGGAGCTGGAAGACGCAAGGAAGGATCCCCCCTAGAGACCTGAGAGGGAGCACGGCACTGCGGACACCTGAGTTTGCTAAAGTGTCATTGGAAACGGCAAAAAAACCCCACCCCTAGTACTAAGCTACGTGTCCATCAGCAGAGGATTGGTAAAATTACGGTCCGTGTCTGCTGTGGAATCGAGATTCCCATGCATCAGAAGATAGCTGAGATCTAGTTGTATGGAGGAAAAACGGAACTAACCTAAGTGTTCATCAACAGGGGATCAAATAATCCGTGGTTATTGTGGAAATCTGGGAGATGTGAATGTACCAGCCAAGGGAAGACAGCTGAGACACAGTTAGATGCGGGTTAAAAACATCCGGGTAGCCAGACTGCTACAGACAGCACGATCCTATTTATGGCAAAATAAAATGAAACGAAACACCAAACTGAATTCTAGATGCCCCCCCCCAAATGCCTGGGAATTCCCGTAGCACACGGAACAGCCCCAGGAGTGGTGGGAAGGGAGTTGCTCACAGCACGTGGAAACCAAGGATCAGCGGGCCTCCAGCTGGGAACAGGAGGGAGGCTGTGCGAGGGAGTGGGAGCCGGCTGGCTGTGCCAGCTGTCCTTAATTCTGACCTGGGCATCGCAGGGACACAGCCCTTCCCCAAGGCAAACTTCCTGCTGAGGCTGTTTTTCTAGGTCATTCTGCCCATGTTGTTGCCCTGCGTGGGGAGGCTGGGTCCCAGGGGAGGACAAGAGAACTGGAACGACGGTCCCCTGTTCAGCTGCCCATCTCACACGTCTGGCAACTTCCTACCTTAAACTTGCCCCTGACTCTGACGTTACTCCCAGGTCCCTGGCCCAGCCTGTGCTGTTCCCTGTGGTCCAGGGGTAACTGTCCTCGCCCCATGAACTGGCGACAGGGCCTCTACAGCCTGATTCAGGGGGAGCTGGGGCCTCTCTGGCTTTGCCCCAAGGAGGGAATGGGTGGTACCATTCAGCCCCTTGCCTGGTCTGTTCTTTCTGCAGCAGAGAATTGCACCCCCCTCTAGAATATAATTAGGCCCCCAAGCCTCAGCACGATCTGCCCCATCCTCTCCTGCCCTCCCCTCCTCCCTCTCTCCCCCTCATCTACTCTGCTCCAGCCACCCGGAGCCTCCTGGCTGTTCCTCCCACACGCCAGGCCCGGTCCTGCCCCAGGGCCTTTGCACATGATGTTCCCTTTGCTGGAACACCTTCCCTGCATGGCTCTCTCCCTGACTTTATTTGGGTTTCATCCCCAGTGTCACATCCCTGTGACTCTCTACTCCAGTCCCCATCCTAGTCTATTTCTCTCGCTCTCTCTTTTTAAAAGTAAGCTCTATACCCAACGTGGGGCTCGAACTCACGACCCCAAGATCAAGACTCACACGCTCCCCCGACTGAGCCAGCCGGGCGTCCCCATCCTAGTCTCTCTAAATGCTATCGAAACCCTTGCTTATCGCCGGTCTCCCTGGTGGTTGGGCCGTGAATGCCACCAGCACCATCACCCACATGGCAGGCCCTGGGGCAGGGGATCCACCTGGACCCCCTGACCACCGCACGGGGGGCACCCTGCCATCGCCCTCCCTTCCCAGTGGGGACACCAAGTCGCACCAGCACCTCTCGGGGGGTGGGGCTGGCAGCATGCCCGGCCATAATCCGAAACACCGCTCTGCTTCTGCTGGACTTTTTAAAAGAAATTATTTAATTGAGTATAGTTGACAAGTGATGGTCTGTTCGTTTCAGGGGTATTTTGGAACGGTTCTTATTGAGTATAACACTGGACCTACTTCCATCACCTCAGAGATACGGTAATGCGGCTTCCCCTCATTCTCCGCAGAGATACGGTAACGCGGCTTCCCCTCATTCTCCGCTTCGGTCCACTAGTCAGTCAACAAACACCTGCCACGTGCAGCGTGTTCTCTGGGTTCTGGGGACACCGGGCACGTGCGACAGAGAGCTCTCCTTCCTGGAGCCGATGAATAAGAAAGAAGCTCGATGAATACTCCCCCCTCCAGTCGGACAAAACTCCAGGGAAGGGACGGTGGGTGTGTCGAGGGGATTGCAAGATCCAGTTTACCAAGAGAGGGATGTTCCATCAGAGGCCCCACGGAGGGGCAAGGGGGCTGAGCAGGTGGCGCAGGAAGGGCGGGGGGGCACGGCGCCTGCACACACCTCGGGGTGAGGCCCTGCGGTTCAGGCAAGATGCGAACATGGACTTTGTACATTTCTTAGGCTGTTTTTCCGTTGGAGAGAATTCTTACAAAATAGCTGCCACAGAACACGGATGAGGGCAAAACCAGGAAGGAAGGACTCGGGCAACCAGAGGTGCGCCCGGCGGGGGCCCAGCTGCCCGACGCAGAGGGGCTGGGGACACTGAGTTGTTCAGCGCCTCGTGACCTCTGGGGAGCGCCGCACCCGCGTCCCTCGCCTGTCCCAGGGCACCTGAGCCACAGTGACCCCCCCGGATGGGAGCGCAGCTGGCCTACGGCACCCCGCGGGGCCGCTCCAGCTGTCGCCCAGCGTGCCCACCGACCTTCCCTCAGGCGCGGCCCTGTCATCTCCACGGGGGCCAGGGGTGCGGTGAGCAAGGGAGGGACCCTCGCGGGCCTGCGTCCTGACCCTGGGCCCCGCGGTGGGGTTCCCATTGGGGTGGAGGTCTGGATTCCCGTCCTGCTTCTGCAGGGTTCTTAGGGCCCTGCGCCCATTTCTCGGCAGGTGGGCGGGGCAGATGCGGGCAGAGGGCACAGTGCGGGCAAAGGCCCTGTGGTGGGGCCGTGAAAGGGAAAACAGGGCACTGTTCTTCCCCTTTCTCTACCCCCTCCCTTCTCCCTGGGGCCGTGGCCTTGGGGGAGGCGGCGCCCACCTCGAGACCCTCCCTCCCTGCGGGGGGCCCGGCACCCGCCTGGGGCCTCTCCTCCCCTCCCGTGTCCCTGACTAAATCAGTCTGCTGACGACTCTCAGTTTTCCGTCTTGGGCAGCATGTCTCCCCTGAGCTCCAGTCGGGGGGGTCCGGCCGCATCCCTGACCTGTCGGGGCAGGGGGTGCTGCAGTGTCCTGGCAACGGGGAGCTGTCCCCGCTCCACCCCTCCTCCTGCACACTCAGGCATCATGGCAATTCCCCGCCCCCAGCCAATCCATCGGCAGGTGTTGTCAGCCGCCCCCCCAAACAGATCTCTGCATCTCCTGCCGCCGCCCGCCCCCCACACGCCGGCTCACACCTGAGCACTCAGCTCACTTCTTCCTTCTTGTGGCCTCAGTGTTCCCACCTGCAGAATGGCCCTGGGGGGCTGGGGGGTCAGATGAGACCCACACCACTGCCACGGAGGTGGGGTCGTTCTCTGGTGGGCTGTCCCATCCACTGCGCGGGGTTGAGCGGCATCCCGGGCCCCCATCCACTCGATGCCAGGAGCACAGCCAGTTGCGACCACCACAGGTGTCCCCAGACAGGAGGCGGGGTCGCCCCGGGTGAGAGCCCCCCCGTCTACGACACATAGCAGGCATGCAGTTGACGCCCCCCGAGGAAATCGGCTGATGATCAGTCTGTGCTACACACAGGGAAGCAGAGGCCCAGAGAGGGGAAGTGACCTGCCCAGGGCCACACAGCTGGTGACAGCAGATGCAAGGCTCAAGCCCAGGATGCCACACCCTGTTCTCCACGGCTCTTCCAGGGTCAGAAGACCCCCATCCTCCACAGAACCATGACGTCTGCCCGCTCCACGGGCCCAGGAGCCCGCCGTGTGCCAGATGGACAAGACGGCACCGGGGGCTGGGAGCCACAACCTCTTCCTCCCACCGAAGGGCAAATCCCAGGGGGGCAGACTGGCCCGGCCCAGCATCCGGGTGGGCGGATGACCTGTTTCGAGGACAGAGCCTCACTGCTATGACAAGGCTGTCGTCGGTCACCACGTCCCGGGCTGGGGCGTGGAGACGCCTCGCTACCCACTCACACTCCGGGCGTCCCTTTCTCCTCCCGAGACGTACCGCATGCCAGGTCCTGACTGGTGCCTGGCCCCCATGGGCGCATTTTTCCCATTTCAAGTTTTTAGTTCAGTGTCTTTTAGTGCATTCACAGTGTTGTGCAACCATCACCTCTATCCGATTCCAGAACATTCCGTCAGCCCAAAGGAAACCCTGTCCCCATCAGCGATCACCCCCTGGCCCCCACGAGCCTCCGGCCCCCCTTCCCGTCTGTGGATGAGCCTCTTCTGGACATGTCACCCACGTGGACTCACACCCCGTGTGGCCTTCTGTGTCTGGTTCCCTCCCTGAGCATCGTGTTGGGTGAGCAAGCAGACAAGAATCATGAAAATGAACACACGATGTAGAGGGCTTGGGAAAAGTGGGGGTCTGTTACAGTCTGATGCTTTGTCCAGCATGGCCTGGGGAGGCCTCTCTGAGCCAAGACCTGAACGGGAGGGGGGGTCAGCCAGGCGACGGTCCGGGAAACGGTGTTCTGGGTGGAGGGACCTGCAGGAGCCGAGTGGCTGGCATGGGGACAAGCCTGGAGCTGGAGGTGCAGACCGGAGGGGCTGGTGGCCCGGCGTGTGACCGCGTCTGGGGGCTGGGAGCTGGAGTTGGCCGGGGCAGGAGCACACAGGGCTTGGACCCCACCAAGGGCCGGGAGCCGAGGCTGAGAGCGGTGGGCGGTCAGGAGGGCCTCTGAGCAAGACTGCAAGGCCTGTGTGTTAGTCTGAAGGTGCATGTGTTCTGTGTGGTCGGACCCCGTCGCCCCCAGCCCCTGAGTCTGGACCGTCCTGCTGGCCCAACGATGTCGGGAGAGCGGGCACCGCATTCTTCCTCTCACCACCCACAGCGTGCACGGAGCTGGGTGCTCTGGAGCCCAGTACTCCCCGTGAATATAGCAAAGGACCTGGAGCAGGACAATGGCCAGGTCCCATCAGCATCCGCCCCGACTGCCTTGGGCGGAGACTCCACGCCCCGAGCCTCGGTGTTCCCTTCTGCAAAAGGGGCTCCCCCGCGTCCCTCTTGCAACCTGCAACCACCTCCCCAGGCTGATGGGAGGGGGAGGGGCAGACGGGGAGTCAGCCGAGAACGTGCTTTGTAGAGAAGGCTCCTTCCTGAAGAGTCTGCCCTGGGTGCTGGCTGGGGTCAGGAGCCTTGAGTCCTCCGCCCTGTTCTGCGCTTGGCCAGGGCTTCACCTCATTCATTCATTCATTCATTCAACGAGCGCTTCATGGGCACCTGCTGAGTACGAGGTGCTGTTCTAGTTCTTGAGGGCAACGGCTTTGAACAAGAGACAAAATCCCTGCCTTTCTGTCTACGGGTGATAAACAGAAGAAAGAGGTAAAAGAGAGGCCACATGCAGACGGTGCTACGGAAGATCAACAGAGAGGGTGGGGTGTGCGGACTGTGGGATGGCGGGCGCCCCGAAGATGCCTGGGACCTGAGCCTGTCATCTATGTGGCCATGAGGATGCAGTATGCCACTGAAATTAAGGGTAACGACGAGCTGAGCTCAAGACGGGGAGACTGTCCTGGATGCCCCGGGGGGCCCGGTGTCCTCACGAGGGGGAGGCAGAGGGTGGGAGTCCCAGAGATGGGCAGACCCCGTGCTGCTGGCGGTGAGGATGAGGGGGGCCACGGGCCGGGTCTCCCTGAGGCCCCCGGGGGGACCAGCCCTGCCCGCACCTGGGTTTTAGGGACTTTCTAGCCCAAACTGTCAGAGAACCAATGAGTGGTTTTAAACCCTAAGATGGTGGCGGTTTGTGAGAGCACCCCCGGGAGACTTAAGCAGTCTCGAAGAGGTGGGCTGAGGCCCCTGCGGAGCTGTGTGCCTATTCCAGGGGCCGGGAAGAGCGAGGGGCCGAGCTCCCCATGGAGTCAGCCACCAGCACCAGCGTAAGTGTGGGGACCCACCTGGGGAGGGGCCCTGAAATCTGTCCATCATGGCAGAGACCTGGGGAATGGACACCCCTCCTCGCCTCCACCCCAAACTGTCCAGGGCTAATTTGCCATAAAGCTCTCAACCCAAGGCAGAGGCAGAGTGTGGCTGGGGTACCCGGGCCCCTCCCCTTGAGCAGAGGCAGCCTGGCCAGGCCCCCAGCACCTTCCACCCACCTGCTCTATTCTGAGCGAGCTTTCTCCCAGGCCAGGCCACAGGAGACACATGCTCCTGCCCCTCCCAGGCCAGGGGATACTGGAGGCTCCCTTGGGCAAGACCCAGCCAGGCCCCCGTGGAGGCAGCAGCTGAACCCATGGGGGGCGCAGGGGAGGTGAGAGATGGTGGAAGCTCGGCACTGGACCCCCTCGCTCCCCACCACAACAGGGGCAGGAGGGAGCTGGGAGCTTGGTTTGGCAGAGCCTAGAAACATCCCCCCATTTAAGCTTCTAGACGGACTTGGAAGGGGGGCCCAGCTGCAGCAGTACCCGGGCCTCCGAGGCCTGCTTTTGGGGACACACTGCCGACCCCCCCCCCCCCCCCCGCCCCACCGCATTTGGTGCATCCTTTGTCCTAGATCCAGGCCCTCCTGGGGCTTTCATCCATGACAATTCATTAAGCCCTAATTAGCCTCCGTCTGCTGTTAGTCCCTTAACCCTTCGGGGGGCTGGGGGCCTCCTGACCCACTTTCCTTGCCAGCGGGCCAACGGGCGCTGCCAGTTACCCTCTACAGAGAGGCTTCTAGATCTAGAACCACTCTTTGAATGCCCACCATATACTGTGGCTGCTCACCCTCTAGCCCAACCCTGTGGGTGGGAATAACAAAGCCCATTTTGAGAAAAAGAGACCGAGGGTCAGAGTGGTCCAGCTCACCTAGCATCAGTAAGCTTAAGAGCTAACATCTGAATGTGGGTCTGATGCCAACTCCTTTCCATTAAATTTCAGAGCGCTACTGGAGGGCAGAGGGTGCCCTTCTAAGGCCCAGGATTGACATGTGGTGGTGGGTGGCTCACTGGGGCCCACCTGGGACAAGCTTTGCTTGGAGAGTCCCCTGAGAGGCTGTCTACCTGGTGACTAGGTGGTGACTCAGGGGTGCCCAGGAATGACAGCACGGGGGAAGAGCAATCAAGCTGCTGCCTCACACCGGCTTTCTGGGCCCACTCAGCGAGGCACCTTCGGATCCTGGGCTTCATCTGGGGGCGGCTAGAAGCAGCCACCCCCATTCTACAGGAGAGCACACCGAGGCTGAGCAGGCACAGGGCAGGGCTGCGCGAGGGCAGCGGGGGCACCGAGCACCACACCAGGGCCCAGTGCGCAGCCGTGTGCGCTCACGTCGGCCTCAGCCCCAGGGGCCGGCGAGGGGCTCCCCATGCCGAGTCACCAGCTGGGACGCGGAAGGGAAGGAAAGCCAGGATGACAGCACTGGATTTAGCCCTTCCGAACCCCCGTCCCGCGGCTGGGCAGTTCCTTGCTGTCACCCCATGTCGTCCAGGTGGAATGCAGGAGCGGCGTCTGTGGGGGAAGCCTATGGGGTCGGCCCGTGGTCTCTTCCAGTCCAGATCCTGCCTCAGCTGAGACTCCTGACAGAGACAAACCCCTCCTTGCTTACCACCTCATCCACGCTGAGACCCTGTGTCCTCCACCTTCTGTCACTCACGCCACACCCTTCCCGGCCTCCACACTTCCTCCAGGGAGCCCTCCTGGATTGCTCCAGGTCCCACAGACCTGCTGGCCCAGAGGTCCCCCCATCAAGTCCCAAATGCTCCCTCTGCCTGCTGCCATGTCACACCAGACACCCCCTCCCACCCCCCGCCAGCAGCAAGAGGTTCTCAACCATCTCTGTACACACACAGAATCACCAGGGTCTGCTTGTTAATAATGCAATAATGGGGCCCAAACCTCAGAGCTGGGGGGCTGGGGTACCTGTCTTTAGTGCCCAGAGCACACGTTAAACCAGTTAGTTATTAAGGTGCTCTCCAAAGTAAGGACCAGGTCTTTTCTTGGGCCCAGACCAAGGCACAAGGTGCTGTCCCCCCCCAACTTGTTGAATGGGGCTCAGTGGCCTCACTGGCCAGCCCCAGAGGCCCGGGGGGCACCCAGGCCCAGCCTCAGGGGATGGAGAAGCTTCCCACCGCATCTTTGGTGATGCTCGGACACAGGCCCACAGCGCAGAGGGCTCAGCCCTATGCCCTCAAATACCTCCCCACCAGGCTGAGCTGTCCCCAGCCCCAGGTATGGAGCCCGTCCTAAGGTGGACCCCAAACGCCCCCTTCTCCTGCTGGGCATGTCGGCACCTCCCGGCTGGACCAGACCCCGCTGCGGGGATGAAGCCTTTATCCTCATCGTCCCCCCCGCAAGCCAGTGCTCCCTTCTTCCCCCATGGAAGGGGGCGCATCCTTCCAGGCGTCCCTACTGCCCCACAGAGACGCCCACCCGGCTCCCCGCTCCTCAGTGCCCCAGTGGAGGGGAGGGGGCACCCCAGCGTGGGGAGTGGCCCCCAAAGTTTCCGGGGGGAGCGCCGGGGGCCTGGTGGGGAGCCGCGCGCCCAGGAGGGGAGCGCGGGGCAAGCGCCCCCGGGGCGAGGATGGGGGCGCGGGTGGGGGCTGCGGGGCGCGGGTGGAGCGGGGTCGCCGGCCCGCGCGGCCACTCACCTGGGCGGCTCCGCCGCGGACACGGCGCGGGCTGCGGCGCGGGGGCCGCCCGGAGCCGACACGAGCCGCCGCCGCCTCCCG
>NW_023270855.1:57361903-57377661 GCF_011800145.1 Mirounga leonina | reverse complement strand
CGCCCCGGCTCTCGGGGCGGGGGCGCGCAGGGCTGCGCTGGGCCGTGCGCGCCGCCTGCTCGCGGGGTGCGCGGCGCCCGGGCCGCAGGTGTGCGGGGCGCGCGGGACCACGTGCGCGCAGGTGCCGGGACGCGCACCAGGGCGGCGGGCGGGGACGGGAGCAGGTCGGGAGCGCGTGCCGTCTGTGCTCACCCCGCCCGCGTCGGCGCCGGTCTGAGGACCCCTGGGGCCAGGGCCTTGGTGGGCCTGCGGAGGCTGCGGGGCGGGAGAGGCCGGGGCGCCCTGGCTGGGCCGCTCCGGGTCCGGCCCCCTCCGCGCTGCCTTCTCCTCAGGCCAGGCCTCCACCACCTGGCTCTTGGACGCCTGCCCCAGCCCCTTCCACTCCAGCCAGCTCCCCACTTGGGCCCCGGAGGAAACTGAACCTCTGTGCTCCGGAACCGACCATAGCTCCTCATTGCCCTCGGGATTTTGTCTAAAGTCAGCGCGTGTTTCTGGCTCTGCCGCATCCCCCTTCCTCCCACCCTCGCCCTCACTTCCACAGGGAGGGCCCCTGCTCTTCCTCAAGCACACGGTGCTGCAGGCTGCCGTCGGCCTCAGGGCCTCTGCATTTGCTATTCCCTGGGATGCCTTTCCCTTCATCCTTCTTTGGCCAGTTTGTAATCACTTGGGTTTGCTTGAGTAACTGGGCTTTTCCACCTTTGCGCCCTCAGCTGGTGGCAGCATGCCCCGTGCTCCGTGAATGTTTGGGGGAAGAATGAGCCTTTTACTTTTACATACCGTGACTAGTTTGGGGACTTGTGGGTGTCCCTCTGCTTGGGAAGCTCAAGTTCGAAGGGGGCCCTCCTCATCTGAGAATCACGGAATGTCCCCGTGCAGGGTCCCTACTTCCAAGCCCCAGGCTGGGATACGGTGGTTCCTGCATGGAAGCTAGACAGGGCAGAAATGGGACTAGGAGTGGGGTGTTCTAACCTCCAGGACAGAGCCTGCCCCGCGCTGGCCAGGGGTGAGTACGACCCCATTAAGGGGGCGCACACTGTGGAGTCTAGCAGGGCAGGTGGACGTTACTACAATTGGGGGCCACGGGGGCAGAGGACAAGGGTGGGGGTGCCCTCTCCCCCATCGTACTAACAACACCAGTGCTCAGCTCCTTTTAAACCCGGGCCCTTGGCTGCTTGCTGCACTCACGGCCCCATTCCCATTTCACAGATGAGCAAACTGAGGCTGGGAGATGACATTGTCCCCAGGGAGGGCATGCGGAGGGCCCAGCTGCCTCGGCCCTGGTGTGTAACCCTGTACTCTCCCCCCGCCCATCTTCCCTGCCCGCTGCATCTTCCTGGCTGCTTCGATGGCAGCTTGGCGTCCGCTCAGCCACCTGTGACAGAAGCAGGCTCTGTTCCCAGACTGTCGTGTTGGCTGGAGGCCCAGAAACTGCATCTCAGGAGGCCGCAGGCCAGGCCCCCCACAGGCCGGGGCTGGGGGGCGGCTCCCTTCCTGGCCGCAGGGAGGTCCACAAGGAGGATGTGGGCAGCCCTCCCTCATGGCTCCCCTTCCCCGTGACCAGCCTAGAACACTGCACAGAGAAGTTGTCACGACGGACCTGCTGTGTGACCTCGGGGTGGTCACTTCCCTTCTCTGAGCTTCTGTGTCTCCCTTTTGAAACCAGCCTCTCCTGACACCTGCTCCTCAGGGCCCTTGGAGGAAAGCATTATTGAGCACCTTTTATGTACCAGGCCACGCGCTGGAGGGAGGAGACTCTCAGGGAAATGAGGGGGTTCACCGCGGCTGGCGGGGGAAACAGATTCATGAAAGAATCATGAAGCGGGGTGGAGAACTCAGCAGAGACACCCAGTGCCCACCCGGGCGGGGGGCAGGGACGCTTCCCCGAGGAGGGGCGCTGGAGGCGAGTCCCGCAGGCGAGGAGGCAGCCTGGAGCCATGGCCAGGGTTCGAATCCAGGTGCTGCACCGCTTCCTGGCTGTGGGGCCGCGGGACACTCCCTGCAGCCTCGGTTTACGCACCTGCGACGTGGGGGTCAGGTCGCTGCCCATCTTCTAGGCCTGCACAGACTCCCAATGATGGAGGGGACACCAGGGGACTGGCCGCTCTGCCCAGCTTGTGGTCGTGGCTCCAAAGCCCGGCTGAAGGGCAGGGGGAGGCCTCGCACCCATGCAGCTCGGGACCTGTGCGGGGCTGCTCCCTCTGCCCGCAACGCCCTTCCCCAGCCTTCCCGCTGCTCGCCTCCCTCCTGACTCCCGCCTCCACCCCTTCCCTCCTCCTGGTTGTCTCCCCAGTTAAGAGACTCTGTAATTTACTGATTTATCCTCTTTATCATGTGCTCTTCCTTCTTTATTGCTCTGGCTCGGGGATGCACACAGTAGGCGTCCAGTAGATCCTGGGTGAATGACTGAGTGACCCAGTGATGCTGAGGGTGGTGGTGTTTGCTCCCAGAGGTGGGGTTTCTGAGTGGGGGAAGCGGTACCCCGATGTTCCTCTCGGCATCTGCCCCTCCCCAAAACCACTGCTTGTCTTCTCCTTTCTGTCCTTGGCCAGCATCTTCCACTCCCTGTCCCACGGGAGCACCTGCGGAGAGCAGGGCCTCGCCTGTCCCACGTGCCGCCGTGTCCCCAGGGCACAGAGTGGGTGCTCAGCAAACGGCTGGAGTGTGCCCCTTGACCGGCGCTGCTCCCTTGCGTCCAGCAGGGTGAGGGAGGTGGGCCCAGCATCCCCAGCAGGATGCTGCGGGGGGGCGGTGTGTGAGGGGATCGTGGAAGGGGGGTGCAGCTGGGCTGGGTCCAGCCTCCCTGGGGGGTGGGGCGGTGGTACCTGGTTGCCAAGGTTACGACCACTGTGCTGGGGATGTCACCATGGAGATGGACCACCCAGGAGGAGAGCACAGCTCCAGATGGGGAAGCCACGGGAGGGGGTGGGGCACAGGGAGGTGGCCGCCTGCCCAGGGGGCTCCGGAGCCCTGGTGCGCCCCTCTGGGTGGGGGTATGCCTGGGTCACAGCTCTGCCATCTTGTGCCCTTGTGCCTGGGAACGCCAGCAGGAGCCCTTAGGTGGCAGGAATCATTTCTAAAATTAAAAGCCCTTCTCCTCTTGCCCTCTCTCTCCAGCTGCAGTCGTGGCCAGTGGAGGGGGGCTGTGGGGGCAGGTGGCCTGGTAGCCGCAGGTGTGGCCCCAAACGGCTTCCCCTCTAGAGTCATCGGTTCCTGGGGGGCAAATGTGCAGTGATTGAGGCCTTGGGCTCCAGATCCCTATCCCTGGGGTCCCTGCTGTGTGACTTTAAGCTAGTGACCTAACCTCTCTGGGCCCCGGGAGCCTTGTCTGCCCGTGGGGATAATAACAGCAAGTCCCTCTAGATTGTCCGACGACGGAATGGGCAGGTCATATCTGCACGACAGCCTGATCCACACTAAACAACAGTGAACGATAATCGACCCCGATTTACTGAGTCCACATTTCCTCACCCTGTGCGTGGTGCACTTGGGATACCGAGTCCCCCACACATGGCTCCGTCGTCCGACCGGGGAGACAGAGGGGCCGAAAACCCAGGCTGCAAGGCAGGTGTCACGGGAGGGGTGTCCAGAGTTTAGCCAAGCTGCTCCGTGAGGCGTTGCTGTCTCTGTGTCCACCTCGTTTGGCCACGTGGCCTGTGGGGGCCTGGAACCGGCTCTGGCCCCTCAGAGGAGCGCGCCCTGGACAACAGCGTCTGGGGCGCGGCAAGTGGAAGCGGGTGCCATGACGCCCATGACAGCCCTGGGATCAGCCCTCTCCCCGCCTGGGGGGCCTCCCCTTAGCTATGCCCCCCAAGGAGCTGACCAACCCTCCACCAAACACTCCACCCAGGGACCCTACTAAGGCCGGTGCCCGGTCCTGCTGCTCTCTCTGCCTGCACCCTGCCTGGCTCACCCCGGGGCCCTCCAGGCATGCCCTGTGCCTCCCACAGGTCCTGTGAGTAACAAACTTCTCTGTTTCAATTCCTCTGGGGTCCTGGGGCTCTATTTAAGAATTGTTGATTTAACAAAGTCACAACAAGGGGACAGTTTGACTGCAACAAAAGGTGAGCATGAAGATGCACTCAGGGGTGCCCGGCTGGCTCGGTCCGTCGGTAGAGCGTGCGACTCTTAATCTCAGGGTTGTGAGTTTGGGCCCCATGTTGGGCGTGGCAATTACTTAAATCAATAAAATCTTAAAAAAAAAAAAAAAAAGGAGGCATTCAGACTTTTTCTGAAGGGAAGTTGGGAGCCATAGAGGGTTCTAGGCAGGGAGCGTGAGGTTTGACTTTGTGTGGCCACGTGGGAGGAGTCTATGTGCAAAAGCCAAGAACTTTAAGAAATGTCCCCTGAACATGTGACACCCCCCACAGAGCAAGTTCTTCTTTCAGAGTGGAATTCACCACCCACCATTAACAAACACACTCTGCTCTGATACACAGAGAAATTAATAGCCCCCTGCAGATCCCAAGAGAACTGCTTGTTTATGATAACTTCTTGTTATGGAAATTTTATTTTTTTTCTTGTTTAAGTAGGTTCTACACCCAGTGTGGGGCTCAAACTCACGACCCTGAGATCAAATGCCGCATGTTCCATGAACTGAACTGGCCTGGAAATTTTCAAACACAAGCAAAAGCTGAGGGCATCATACAGCGAACTCCTATGGACCCATCACCCGTGGGCCCTCGGGCTTCATGAGGACCTCTCAGCTCTCCCAGACAGACGTCGCTGCAGATCCCTGACATGTGCAATTCTGTCCACGTCTAAAATATAAGGACTTAAAAAAACAACAACAAACCAAATCCAACAATTCCATTATCATCCTTTAAAAAATTAACAGTCATTCCTGAATATTCTCCAATGTCCAGCCAGTGCCCAGTTGCCCTGATTGTCTTGTAAAACACTTTCACTTTGTTCAAGTTGGGGTCCAAATTCAGTCCATTTGTCGCCGTTGGTCAATGCATCTCTTGTAAGGAACAGAGTCTCCCCGCGTCTGACCCTCTCTGTTTCTGTCTCCCCTCCAGCAACGTATTTGTTGAGGAGACCAGTCCCTTCAGATTCTGCTGACCATTTGTCCAGGTCTCGCTCTTACCCCGGAGTACTTGGCATCTTACCCGGATCACAGCGTTCACTGAGACAGATGCGGTCCCCGCCTCGCAGAGCCTCCAGGCGAGTGGGACCAACTGTGTAGATGCCAACGGCAGCTGAGGATCAAGGGGGCTGTTTTGGAAGGACAGCCAGAGAGTCTCCCATGGAGCAACAGCCTGAAGGAAGTGGGGGATGAGGTTTGTGAGCATGTGGGAGGAAACATGCTCAGGAGCTCGAACGGCACGTGCAAAGGTCCTGAGGCAGGAGCGAGAACAATGCACTGGAGCAGGGAGGCCACGGTGGCTAAAGTGCAGTGGAGTGAACACGGCCGAGGGGAGATGGGGAGTGTTCTCTACTCCTCTGTTTTCTGGGCGCTGGGGTTGGTGTTATTGGTTCCTGAAATGCTTCAGGATAGATTCTTTTTTTTTTTTTTTAAAGATCTTCATTTATTTATTTGACACAGAGAGACATAGCGAGAGAGGGAACACAAGCAGGGGGAGCGGGAGAGGGAGAAGCAGGCCTCCCGTGGAGCAGGGAGCCCGACGCAGGGCTCCATCCCAGGATCCTGGGATCAGGACCCGAGCCGAAGGCAGACGCCCAACGACTAAGCCACCCAGGCGCCCCTAGGATAGATTCTGAATGGAGGTTTGTCAGCACTTGCTGATGGATGGGATGTTCAGGGAGGGGGGCATCAAGGGTGACCCCGAGGTGTGCGGCCTGAGCAAGTGGGGGGGATTGTGGGGATAGATCCTGGGGCCAGGACGGCTGGGCAGGTGGCAGGGGAGAAAGAAAGTGGAGCCCCAGCTTGGGGTGTGTGAATTTGGGAGGCCACGTGGACCCTCGAGTGGGTGCGGCCCTGGTGTTGGGGGGAAGGCAGGGGACTCAGCTTCTCAGCAACAGGGTGGGGGCCTCCCAGCACGCCAGGAATGCTCTCTGCCTCCAGCTCTACCTGCCCAGGTGAGTCCTGGTCCCTGCCCGCCGGGGTGGGCAGTGGCCAGTGTGGGGCGGGTGGGCACCGGCGGGCGGCGGAAGGGGCCCCAGAGGGCTGAGCCGGTCTTGGCGGCGGGGGGCAGGCAGGCAGAGGCTCCGGCTGCATGGCATCCCTTTCCTGAGAGCCGGCGCCGACCCCCAGAGGCCTGCAGGCCCGCGGTCGGGAAAGTCGGAGGCCTGGTCCGGAAACACTCCGGAACGAGCGCGGGAGCCCGCGGACAAGCCCAAGCGGGCAGACAGGGAAGGCCGGAGACCCTGACCACATGAGGAAGAAAAGACACAGAAACCCCTGCCCCGGGAGGAGTTCCTCCTCCCCTTGGAAAACGATTAACGACTGGCCACGAGCCCTGAGCCCAGCGCCACTCTCCCCCGAGCCCACGGGCTGCACGTGTCTACATCCTCTCGCCTTAATAAGCTTTCCTGCCTGCACGGCTCATCCTCCGTGCGGCGTCCCCCCTCGAATCCTTCCTCGCAACGAGACTCTGAGCCTCTGGTGACATCCTGGGTCGGGTCGGGCATGGTTGGTCGAGGGCTCAGGGCCGGGACCACCCAGCCCCGCCCCGGACAGCATGTGCCTGGTGCGCCGGCCGACGTCACCGCGTGTGGGGACACCCCGTCGTTGGTGGGTCGCCCCCGGCGCCTCCCTTGTGCTGGAGAGCCGCTGGTTCAGCGCTCCTCCTCTGCTCGCTCGCTCTCTCCTCTACCTGGGGAACCGGCCAGTCCGGGAGCATTTACGAGAGACCCATTTCCAGCCCCGAGGAAGAGGGGGACGCTCGCTCCTTCCCGCCGGAAAGCACTCAGGGGACCGGGATTTTTGAGCTGTGTCTGTGAGGGTCACCGCAGAGCTCCCTAGCGAGGGACCCCGCCCAACGAGATCTTCCCCTGTGGGTTTGCCTCCATCACCTCCTAACTGAATTCGGCCCAAACATTTCAGGGGTCCAGGGGTAAACGGGAGATGGGGGTTAATTCCATGTGGCCTGGCTGCAAGATAGAAGCTTGTCAGACAAGAACCACTGACCAATCCTGGGGACCCCCCCAACCCCCGTCCCAGTGGCCACTGCCTGTCCCTGACTGGTGGGAGGCATCCTAGTGTGATCTTGGAGTCATGAGGACGTCCACCCCGGGAATCATCCGACATCGTTCCTGTGGGGTCTGCAGGAAGGCCGGCGCTCCCGGGCGCCAGGATGAGGTGCGTGCCCGGGGACGCAGGGCTGGCCAGGGTGGCACACGGCATGCCAGTCCCCGCCGCGAAGGCTCGGTGGGGAACCTCCCGGCACAGAGTTGGCCCTCCTGAGGGTAAAAGGGACCCTTGCTGATCTGGAAGCCGCTCCACTGTGCAGAGCTAGCCTTTCCCTGAAGACCGTGGGAGGCTCCATGTCCATCCCCGAAGACTCACCCCTGGGTCGAATCTGAAACACTGCGACCAGCTCCTATTGGGCAGCTTAAAATGGAAGCTGCGTATCCACTTTTGTAACCCTGCTTGGCCCAGTGTAAGCTGGAGGGTGGGGAGGTCCGGCCAGAAGAGCGTAGTCTTCCCTGTAAGCCCACACTGCATACGGAGACCCCTATGTCCTGGCCTTCATGGCCCCCCTGGGGCGATCCCACAGATGCAAGTCTCCAGAGAGGGATTGCTGTCTCGCCCCCTCGGGAACAGCCTAAGACTGAGGGGACGCCCCACGCGTCCAGCCCCAGCTGGAGCCACGAGTCCCCTGCCTCACCAACTCCCTGTCCCCGTCAGCGGAGCAGAGTCGGAAGGAGCCCCCTGCCTGCTTCCCAATGTGGCAACGTGGCAGGGGGCCTCCAGGAGGGACCAGAGTACACCCCCTCTTCCGAGCCAGAACAATGCCCCGAGCGTCTGGGTTGTTTCTCTGAGGACCCGGACACATTCACGGAGGACTTCACGGGCCTGACCCAGACGTCCGATCTCACCCGCAGGGGCCCTGGGTCGTCGCTCTCACCCTCTGCTGGAACCTGGGGGGCTTCTGCCTCTGGGCGGGAGCACAGACCTGTGCAGGCGCCCTCCATGCCATCCCACCCCACGTGCACCCGCTGGGGTCGGCGGCGGGACCTCAGACGGACCCCGGGGGGGCTGTCAGCCTGGGCAGCAGGGCCTGGCCCTCGGGGAGGACACGAAGGGGCAAGTCATCAAGCCAGCGACCCAGGTGGGAAACCCTGCCCTCCTCCCTGACTTCCCACTCTGGACCCCAAACTCCTGACCTGCTGCATCGTTGGGGGGAGGCAGAGCCAGAATCGAAATAGCTCGCCCAACCTCTGTCTTGTTGGTGGAGAAATCACCTCGCGGCTCCTGAACTTTGGGTCGGTGCCAGAACGTCCAGGCCTGGTCTTGGGAAGAGATTCTCTATCCACCCGGGGAGCCCCTCTTAGCCCCCCAGGGGCTCGGGGCCTCCTCCCGGCCAGCCGAGGAGCCGAGGAACTCCAGCTTGGGCTCTTTCCCCGCAGGGACGGGATGCGGTTAATCTCCACATGGGCAACGAGGGGACCCCAGGACGGGCTAACTTTGTAACGCCGGCTGAAACTGCTTTAAAGGACAAGAGTAACTACCCCGGCAAACGCCAGCACCCCATTAAGCCTGAACCCCGGCGAGGCCTCCAGCCCGTAACAGACACGTTCCTAAAGCACAGCATCCTGGTGCCGGGCCGATCTCCCTGCAGGACCCCATCCTGCCCGTTCTGGAAGCAGGCGGGGAGTACCGGGTGGCCCAGGACCCCCGGGCAGCCAGCGGGGCTACCATCCCCTCCACCCCATCGTGCCTCATCCCTGCGCTGGCAGTCCAGACGCCTGACCCAGTCCTCCATCTCCGACGCGTTCTTCTGCGTGGCCGCACACCCAGAATCTCCATATGGCTGCTGGCGGCTCAGGCGCTCCGCGTGGCCACGTGACTCGGCAGTGACCCCGCACGGTCCTGCCACAGGGCTCCAGTCCCCCCCGCCTGGCGATGCTCTTGCCAGAGAACTCGGGGAGCCCCCCACCCCGGCAGCCTGTGGATGACCTGCTCCTCTGTCGCCCCTGCCAGGAAGAACCAGGGCAGTGAGCTGCCCCGACCCAGGCCCAGATTCCCAGAGAAGGTCCCGCCTGGGCCACGTCCTGACCCCGGGAAGACGGGCACTTTCTGTGGAGCGCAAGGAAGCCACATCAGGCCCAGGCCCGCCGCGGACAAAGCGCAGCTCAGGAGGTTTCTAGGGCGGGGAGGCTTTTGCAGGGTCTGGATTCCGGGGTCCGGGTCACTAGCCAAAGCCCCGTAGGAGGTTTTAAGAGGCCCAGACACCGACCTGCTTGAACAGAAGGGCAAACAATGGAGAGCCTGCCCGCCACAGCCCTGCGCTGGGAACGCCTGACCTTGAAAAGCCCTTTGCCTTATTCGGGGCCGAAGGGCAAGGGGTAGCTCAAGGGTACTTACTCGAGGACTGGGGTGGCGTGTGGCCGGCCGATGGAAGCGGGTTTATAGAAGAAGGACCTCTGCTAGCGGCGGGTGCCCCGCACCAGGCCCTCCGCGCCCGAGGCTGGGCTCCATCCCCAGACCCGGGCCTTGGGACTAGGGAGGTGCCAGAGAGCGGACATGTCCCGGACTCGAAGCAGGGGCCTCCTTGTCCTCCGCGCCCGCACTGCCATCTGCAAGGAAAAGGGACTTTATGGCCAAGAGCTCCCCCTGCCCCACCCCCCGGAGACCACGATCTCCCGTGAGCGGAGCCAACAGAAGTAGGGGACATGTCATTGTCCCCGCACTGTGCACGGAGGAGGTGGAGGGAGGCCTCCAGGTCCTTGGGGCGGCCACTAAACCCAGCCCTGACGCCTCCCGCGGGGGCGCCGTGTTCTCCCGGCTCCCAGGCCTTTCACGCTGCACCCTCTCCCTGGCCCCTTCCTGGCCACACTCCCCGTTCTGGTGTCTGCACCCTGTATCCTCAGGTTCCTGACAAAACGCATCTCACCTGCCTCAGCCAGGTAAACCTCCAGCTGGTGGTGGACGGCAACCCGAAGGACACCCCGAAACACGGCCCACACCCACGACATCTGCTGCTCCCCACTGTCCCTCCAGGGCTCCGAAAACCTGGATGGCAGGGACCTCTGGACGCCCATGCAGGCCAGTGTCCCACCTCGGTGGGAGGTCGTCACGGAAGACGGACCGTCGCCCGGTCCTTGAGGGGAGCGTCAGAGGAGGTGGCCAGGTAGGTTCTAAGAGGACGTCCGGAGGCCAGCCAAGGGGGGACCAGAGGCCGGTCCTGACAGCACCCCACAGGAAGCCGGGTCAAACCAGACAGGCCCAAAACCGAGGAGGCCCTGACCCAGTAAGGGAGAAAGATGCAAAACCTGCCCCCAAAATCCCCTCCCCGAGTCACAAATATCCCCGCCTCGTTCGTGGTTTGGTCCTAGACAGATCCACACCCCCACTGTCCCTGGAGACCCCCACTCTCATGGCTGCGGAGCACGCTCGCTTTCCTAAACTCCCACTGGCTCGGCTCAAACACCGTTTGTCCTTGAATATTTCTCTCGAGGAGACCAGGAGCCTCCGGCGACACCTTTTGGACGGGCCAGGTCGAGGCCTCAGGACCCAGGGTCTCCCCAGTGCACCGGGCCACGGTTCCTAGTCTAACGGGGGAGGCAGTGGGGGGACTGTTCCTGCAGGTGGTGTGGCTCTGGGGGGCTTGGTGCTGGGAGCAGCCGGTCCAGGGGGCCGACCCCGAGCTCAAACCACAACCCCGAGGATGCGAGGACCGGCCCCCTCCGCCTGCAAACTCACCCCACGTGCAAAAGGCCCTTACATCCGGGTCCTCGACTGAGCCCTCTCCAGGTTCACAGGCCAGGAGACCTGGACACCAGCCACACTGGACGCCCGGGGGGCTCCGGGCTCTGCAGCAGACGGCCCCATGCTACTCGGCAGCCTCCGGGTCCTTTTGCTGGTGCTTGGGGCTCGGAGGGAGGTCTCCCTTGGCTGTTGGCAGCAGGAGGGCCCCTGCAGCGTGAGAATGAGGGGACCAGCTCCCTCCGCACTCCTGCGGCCAGGGCGGGTGGGGCAGGTGGTTACCTTCTTTCCCTGTGCGCCCCCCCGGCCCCCGACATGCGTGTCACCCGTCCCGCTTGGGCCTCCGTGACAGGCCTCGGCGGTGTTAGAGCACAGAACGGGTCGGGGAGAGGGTGCTGGAGGCGGCCCACCACGGGGGCCTCAGCGTCCTCCTCGGGAAGCGGGGTAATGACAGCGTCTGGGGGAGGCCCGCGCCAACCAGGAGGCGTGCGTTGGCCCATCCGCTACCAAGCTGGTGCATCAGGCAGCTGGGGCGGGGCTGACCGTGAGCAACGTCAGGATCCTGTCCACCTTCGGAAGCCTCCAGAATCCGCCGTGGGGCGGTGTCCTGGGGACCTCTGGCTGCTCTGGGCTCCCGCCAGGGCCTGGCCCTCCCTCCGCGTGGGCTGGGGCCGCCGACACCGTCTCCCAGAACGGGACCTTGGCCGACAACACCCAAGGCCTCTCGGCCAGCACCCGGAAGCCGTGGGCCGTGGTGACCGTGTGCACGTGGAGCAGGGCCAGCCCCTGGTCCGGCAGCCGCAGCGCCCGCCCCGTGTGCGGAGGCCGGTGCAGGCTGCGGCCCGGGAGCTCAAAGGGCGGGATCCGGGCAGGGGTGAGGGGGAAACCTCCCCAGGGCATGACGCCAGCTTGCCGGCTGGCTGGCTGGGTGGGCGGGCGGCCGGGGACTTATACCCGGGCCAGGAGGGCGGGAGGATGGGATCCAGTGTCGCCTGCCAGGCTGTCTTGCCCTCATTCCGTCCCCCCGCCCGCTCTGCCTCTGCTGTCTCCCCACGTCTCCCCCTGCGTCTCCCCGCTCCTGGCCTTCTCTTCCCCAGGCTCCTCGTGAAATATTAAAATTTCAATATAATATTAAATATTCAATCTCTCCTTGTGAGACGTTAAAACATTAACAAGGGGCTAATACCACCCTCAAGCACCATCTTCGCTTCCAGGTTGGCACGATCCTTCCAGACCTTTCTCTATGCATTTAAAAGCACAGAGACACGAGGCCTTCTTAACCACTATTGTTTTGAGTAAATGGGGTCAGAGCACAGCGAGTCTTGGAGGCCTGTCGCCGCGTCACCAACACCCCCGGGCTCAGTGGCATCCGACTGCTTTTCCTCGTGACTGTGTTGGCTGCAAGTTCTTCTGCTGCCGTCACCTGGGCTGACTCGGGGGGCCTCCCACCCCCGCAGGGGCGCCTGCGCCGGGAGTGTGAGACCCACACAGGGTCGCGGCGGGTGGTGCTGGCCGTCGGCCTGCGGTCAGCGGGCCCAGCTTCCTTCCATTGTGGTGCACGTCGCAGGGGGGAGGTGGACGCTGCAAGGCTCCTTCCACCATATCCTGATCCTCAAAGCAAGTGTCGGGGTTCTGAGGGGTGCGGACTCCCCCTCTTGCTGGGGAGAATGTGTGACTCCATTTCATCGACCCCCGCGTGGAGAGATCTTCCTCTTCGCACAAAGTTGCTCCTCACTTGGCCGGAGGAAACTGAGTTTATGTTGCAGATCCCCTGGTAATGGGCAGCTAGGTTATTTCCAGTCTTTTACAAACCAGGTCAAACGGACTCTCTAGGGCAAATGCGGTTAAGTGGGGTAGGCCCGTTTTATCCCCCTTTCTGGGGAGTTCTGCCTGAGCCCCCAGGGCCGAGGTCTCCCTCTTTTGAGGGCCCCAGAGCATTCTCTTCTCATTTTCAGACGTGAACACGAAGTTTTGTGCTCTTTACCAACTCCCCACATGGCTGTGACCCAGCGCCTGGCCTCAGAGTCACTATGTGATGTTATTCCCTGAACTTGAGAAGGAGTGGGACCTCGGAGAGGTGGGGACACGTCCTCTAAGCCACGCATCCACGGAGGGAGGAGACTTGAGCCCCACACTTCGTGGCTGCAGGGGGCAGCTTTTGCCCTCACCCGCTTGCTGAGGGGATGGGGAGGACGAGGAGCAGTCCAGAGCTCAGGGGTGTACAACGGTGGGGCAGGGGGCTACCAGGGCCAAGCCTCACTTGGTCTGCGAGAGAAGCTAGGGACTGGAAGCCAGGCTGCCCTATTTTGGCCCCCGGCTGCCCCCGGGGCTCTAATGAGGTCTCATTGGCCTCTAACATCTTGCTGCACGCCCCTCCCCCCACCTTGGGGTCAAGGCTTCTGGGCCAACTCAGTTGTGACCCCAAGGTCTCGGCATCAGGCTTTGTGCCTTGGCCTCAGACCGGGCAGGCTCGGTGTGTGAGTGAGCAGACGCCCTAGTGCCCGGGAGCTCGGCCCCTCCCCCACATGGCCTCCCTGGCCGAGTCCAGACCCCCGACTGTCAAATGGGCACCAGGGACTGGATGCTGATTCTAGGTCACAGCCTTCCCCGAGGGCTGCCGCCTGCAGCTAGCCCCGTGGCCGTCCCCTCCTCCCCACCTGCCCAGCTGCTGAGGATTTGGCTCCGGGATGAGGCCTCTGATAAGGGAGCTGGTGGAGGCAGGGCCAGGCGGCAGGGAAAGCAGGACAGGGGGATGAGGAGCGTGCGTAGGGGTTGGCCACGTGGCTGATAACGAATTCCCAGCCCCAGCAGCGAACACTGCCCACAGCCACGAACCCAGATCCCCGTGATAAGCTGGAAGCCGGCTGGCTTCAGTTTCTTTGCGTGGCAATGCCCGGCAGATAGCACATGCGCCCACCTGGCCCGCGTTGAGCCCTGGTCCCGCCTGCTGCCAGCCTCTGGCACGTCCCCCACTGGCAGTGAAGGGGTTAGGGGCCACAGATCCTCTCTGCCCTCCTGGGTGACAAACTAGGCAGATAAGCCTGCTCCCGTGGGGGTCGTGGGGGTCCTAACAAGTATGTGGAGTTTAGAGAACAAAGGTCAGGGAAAACCTTTTCTGACCAGTTTGAGGACAGGACACGCACGGGCACCCCTGAGGATGGTCTGCAGACGGCCAGGGAGGGCGGGGGTCTGCAGGACCCTCAGGGGGCCGCTAGGGTGGGACTGAGGGGAGGAGAGAAGCCGCAGGGCCCAGCCCAGATGAAGTTCTGGCTGCTTTGTTCTTGTGTGGACCCAGGAGGTCCTGGTTTTAGGGGAGCCTGCTGGCTAGCGTCAGGGGGCACTGAAAGGACAAAGCAGAAGCAGGGACGGGCCGCTGGGGCCTTCCCGCTGACGCGTGTGGCCCGTCTACCCTCCCAGAATC
The DNA here is from genome assembly GCF_011800145.1 of Mirounga leonina. Taxonomy (NCBI): domain Eukaryota; kingdom Metazoa; phylum Chordata; class Mammalia; order Carnivora; family Phocidae; genus Mirounga; species Mirounga leonina. The sequence goes on along the minus strand of NW_023270855.1, from coordinate 57,363,409 downwards.
ACAGGCTGGCCTGGGGGGGGTCCACACCTGCCACGGCGCTCCAGCCTCACCCTCCCTGTGCCCTGGCGCAGACGGCCCGGGCCCCAGGCATCTCTGAACACCCCCGGGTCCCAGCACACACCGTGGCTGGCCCTTGACAAACTCTGGCGGGCCAAACCCAATCCCTGGGAGCAGGTTCTGCCAGAAAACCAAGGCTAAAAGCAGGGTTCTGGGGCTCCAGGACACTTGAGGTTTGCAGTTTTATTAAGAAAACAAAACAACCTATATAAAAAGGAGAGTTCCGTTCCTGTGGTGGCACGTGATGCAGGGGAGGGCAGCTCCGAGTCCTCCGGCGGCCGAGGCCCGAGCCTCCGGCCGCTAGGCATCCTGCTGCTGGATGAAGGGGTTGGGGATGGCCTCCATGCCGTCCTGCGGGCAGATGAGCACCACGGAGGTGCCCCTGCACACCACCAGGCCCAGCTGACGCGTGTCCTCCGTGAGCTTGTACTGGTCGTCGGGGTCTGCGGAGCAAGAGGGAGGGGCGGGAGTGAGACGGCCCCCAGGTGGCTCCCAGACCCGAGGGGACACGGCGTGCCGATGTGGTGGGGAGGGCGTGTGGCTCTAAGGACCCAAATCAAAGGGCACTGCCAGCTTGGGTGACAGGCCAAGGGCCTCGCCCTACTCCCAAAGCCCAGACATGGGGCCCTTGTCCCTGAGGCGACCCACGGACCACGGGGGCCCGGAGGAGCTCTGGCGACAGCGGTCCACACATGCCCTTCTTCTACAAGGAAAGCACAGCATGGGGGATGCTGGGCCTGACACTAACTGGGGACCCTGGCACCTGAGCCAGCAGAGCTCCTGAGACCATGTTAGGATGAGCAGCTGGAAGAAAAATCAGTCTGGGACTCCCAGCTCCTGCAAAAATCTCAAAGCCCCGTGGGGCAGGTCCACTGGCGGTTAAGGGTGGGATGAGAGGCCCCCACGGAAGTGACGGAGGCTGAAAACCTTGACCACTTTTGCAGTATGCTGGGGGGAGGCCAGGCGGTCCCGCGCGCCAGAGGCCAGATCTGGGGCACGAGATCGTGCAGAGTAACCACTGTCCTGGGCCTGACCCCTCCCGGAACCCACGAGGGGGCTGTTCTGGGGCTGAGACAAGATGGCACAGACCCTACCACAGGCGAGGCTGCCCTGGGAGGAGCAGGCTCCTGGGGCCACGTGGCCTGGCGTGCTTCCACTTCTGGGGTTTTCCCTACGGGCCCATGTGGTGGGGCTGTCCTTGCACAAAGGAAGAAATCATCTGGCCAAGGGGGCCGGGCTGGGATCCCAGCATGGGTGGCCAAGCAGGGCGTCTGGGCGGACCCAGACAGGAGAGAAGAAACTGAGGGCAAAGCAAGAGGCCTGGCGGCACTGGCCATTCAGCCGTGACCATGCTTCCCCCACCAAGAGACCTCTTTGGTGGCCCTGTGAATTTGTCACCAGAGTAACAAAGAGAGTCCCCGAGAGCCAGGACCCTGCCTCCCTCCCAGG
>NW_023270855.1:57280013-57361893 GCF_011800145.1 Mirounga leonina | reverse complement strand
GAGAGCCAGGACCCTGCCTCCCTCCCAGGTCTGGGTGTCCCCTGAATGCCTCAGGGGGACTGAGCTGCAGATCGTGTCGGCAGATGGGCAGGTGCCGGCCCAACCACTGTACGTTGCTGCGCAGGCTCTGGGGACTTGGGGTGACAGGGACCAGGACCCTCTGTTAGCAGCAGAGGGTCCACGTGGGGACAGCAGGAGACGAGGGAGACCAGCTATCTGGTTCACAAGCACCGTGTCCCTCACACAGGGGCAGCTCGGTGGGTCTGGGGCAGTAAAAAGGGCCCAGCGAGGAGCTTCCGAGCCCCACGGCGTGCTCACCTCTCATGTACTCCACGGTGCCGTCAAGCACGAGATTGAGCAGTGGGTCGAACCCTTTCAGGATGCCGCTGGCTTGGAGGCACCACCGAGGAGAGAAACGGAAAGGCGCTAGATAAGCGGTTGTTCTGGGGACAGGTGCACAGAGACAGGCTCACCCCCAGAAGGTGCAGATGTGGGGAGCAGCCTCTGCAGGGACGGGAGAGAAGGGGCACCGGGAGGGAAGGGAGGGAGGGGCTCCAGGAGGGGAGCCATGAGGACGACCCCAACCACCCCGACCACAACGTGGTCGCAAACGTCTCCTGCAAAGGGCCAGCTGGTGCACGTTTCAACTGTGTGGGCCCCGTGGTCTCCACAGCAACTACTCCGCGCTGCCTTCCTGGGGCGAGGCAGCCAGAGGACACGGAGACACTCAGGTGAGGCTGTGCCACGATAAAACTTCACTTACGGGCACAGAAACGTGCAATAATCGTCTCATTTTTTCAAATATTTAGAATTGTTAAAAACTGTGCCCAGCTCACGAGCCATGGCCTACGCCCACATGGAAAGGAGCGGCGCACCGACCGGCGCTGCCGTGTGATGCGCCCTGAAAGCACCCCCCGCAGCTGCTCAGGCCTCCCCATCCCAGGCACAGCTGGTGGAAGCAGGCATCCCCCCGAGTCACTGCAGCTGTAGGGTCTGCACCGAGAACGGGGCTGGACGTGACCGGCAGCCCCACTGGTGTAGGGTGCGGTCTGCAAACTACGGCCCGTGGGCCAAAACCAGCAGAGGCACTTCTCTGAGTGGCTTGGCCGGCTCACAGCCGCGGTCACGTGCTGACGCGCGGTCTGTGGCTGTTTTCCTGCTCCAGGGGCAGACGTGACAGCTGCAACAGAGACGGTCTGGCCGACAAAGCTGAAAACACCCCGTCTGGCCCTTTGGGAAAACGTCTGCCAGCCTGACTTGCTGGGCTGGAGCCCCTGGCTCTGTGGCTTCCTCTCTCCCTGCTTGCAAAACAAAGGTCACGAGGACACCCGATGGGGTTACGAGCAGTGGGCACCTGTGGGTCTGTCCTCCCCAGTGGGGCACGAGCCAATGTCCCCCACCCCAGTGACCACCTGTGGGAGGGGACCTGTGAATATGATGGGACGTCATTCCTGTAAGTGGGTTATAGGACGAGGAAGACGAAGGAATCTGCAGATGTGATTAAGGTCCCAGAACCAGCGCACTTTCAGCTCCTCTAAAGAGAGACTATGCTCGGTGGGCCTGACCTGATCAGATAAGCTGTTAAGGGAATAGGAATTTTGTAAAAGAAGAAACTGGAAGCATGGGAAGGATTTTCCTGCTGGCCCCGAGGGAGCAAACTGCCATGCTGGGCACAGGCTGGCAGGCAGCCTCTAAGAGCCGCGAGTCCCTGGACACCTGCATTAGGACACGGGGACCCCAGTCCTACAGCCACAGGGAACTGAATTCTGCCAACAACCAGCAGGGCGGGAGGAAGACCCTGGGCCTGAGACAAGGCTCCTAGACGCTCCTTTACTGCAACCTGTGAGACCTGGAGCCCCAGACACCCAGACTCCTTCCTTACAGACGCCACACGACAGTAAATTCGTGTTGTTCAAGCTGCTAAAGTGGCGGCAACTTGCTATGCGGCATAGAAGGCCCATACAAGCACCCTGAGGAACAAGAGCTGCGTCTCGTTCTCGTGTCCGAGAGCCGGCGCGGTGCAGACAGAGCAAACATTCGTTCAGGTTTGAATTCTCACTGCTGCCAGCCACCTACACTTGCAGGCACCACACTCTTAACCCCACCAGTGCCACCCAATCACCCGCAGCTCGGGATCGCTGTCTCAGGAAACACACTGAAGATCACAGAGGCAGCTGAAGAAATGAAATGTTGCTCGAGGGCTTGCTGGTGTCAGGAACCATGCTAAGCATGCCTCCAACCCTGTAGCCCTCAAGGCCCGGTGAGGTCGGCGGAGTGAAGAAATGAAGAAAGAGCCCTACGGAAGGTAAGCTGCCCGAAGTCCCACAGGCAGTGTGCCAGAGAGCTGGGGCTCTGACCCCAGAGCCTAGGCTGAGGGCGGCCGCCACGCCCAGGCCACGCTGCCTAAAAGCATGAGCAACACCGGGCCTCGTTCCTGCCCTCTCCTCACCACGTTTCAGGGGAAGATGCAGGGTTCAGTGTCCTGTTTACCTGCATAAAACGGGGAACCATGACAGACGGTGCTAGGAGCTTACACCAAAGGGGCGTGGCCCACGGTGGCGGGTCGGGGAAGGCTTCCCGGAGCAAGAACCTTGAGCTGAGAGCAGGAAAATGACTCTGGAGTTAACCTCAGGCCCCAAACGGAGTCACCTGTGCCAAACCAACACTGAAGACCTAACCTAACTGCAGCTTCAGCTCTCCCAGAGCCGCAATCTCAACCAACCGATGTGGGATTTCCGGCAGGCGCTAGGGAGCTGATCTTCCTGACACACCTCCACCATCCATCCCCCCAGGAGGGTGACCATGCCGGGAACAATCCACTCTGCCTGTTCCTGCAGCCTCCTGCCTACAAAAACCTCCCGGCCCGTATGGCTCCGGGAGCGCCCGTCCGGCTACGTGGGATGCTGTCTGACTCGGGATTAGCTGAAAAAGCCACCAAGGTCTTCTACTGCAACACCGGTGGCGGCGAGTCAGAGCTCACAGGAGCACTGAGGCAGAGCCACTTCACAGCCCTGCGGTAGCTGAGGGCTCACGTGCTCCTCAGAGACACACAGGCTGTCCTTTCCCCTCCGACGGCGTGGAGCCTGGAGGGGCTGAACGGCGCACGAGGAGAGTCCATCTGTGTTTAGCAGGTCCGTCTGGTCCACACTTAAGAGACCGGCTGTAGGGCCGCGGTCTCAACCGCGGAAGGCCCGGTTGCGTTGTCAAACCTCAGGGATGCTCCTGGCATCTAGGGGCATCCAGGGTTGCTGCTCAGCAGCCCCGCGCGCCCCGGACGGCCCTCGCAACCAGAGCCCTCTGGCCCCAAGCCACGAGCGCGGAGCCCCAGGAGCCCGGCTGCAGGGGCATCGGTGACCAGCTGCGGCAGCTGTCCGCGGAGGACTCGGGGAGAGGAGCGCACAGCAGGCCAGGCGGGATCCCAGGCCCGGCTGCACCAAGCGGCTCTGCGTTGTTCGGACCCCTTCCCGTGCCTCGGTTTCCCCGCGTGCGCAACGCGAGGCACAGCCCCGAAGCCCTCGGCGGAGTAGGAGGCTGGCTCGAGTTCCCCGAGCAAAGCGCTCAAGGCGGCGCCCAGGCATCCGCCACCGTCCTCTCCTCCGCCGTCGCTCACCCGCGACCGCTTACGGGGTGCGGGCGGCGGGGTCTCACCTTCGCGGCCTCCCTGAAACTTCACCCGAATCGTCTTGTCGATGTACTTAGACAAGTCCAAGATGCTCTCTTTTTTCTTCTTCTCTTTGTCCTGCAGGGGAAGCAGAGCGCGTGAGGCGCAGAGCGCGGCCGGGTCCCACGCCGCCCGCCCTGCCGGCCCCGCCGCGCGCTCACCGCCATCTTGCCGCACCGCGCCGCTCTGCGCAGGCGCCGCCGCGCGCCCTTTGACCCTTCCCCCGCGCGCAGGCGCGGAGCTCACACGGCGCAGGCGCGCCCGGGCGCGCCGGGGCGTTGCTGGGAAACATCTGGCGACGCCTGCGGCTCGGACCGGCGGATATGGCGGCGGCGGCGGCGCTGGCGCGGGTCGCGGCGGCCTTCCTCCTCCTCGCGGCCCAGGTGAGGCTGCGTCGGCCCCGCCGGCCCCCCGGCTGCGGCCCCGGCCCCTCTGCCCCGGGCCCAGCGCAAGCCCCGCCCGGCCTGGCCTGGGGGCCAGCCTCGGGTTTGCGCGCCCCCCGCGCGGGTGGCCCCCGGGCCGGGAGCCGGGCCGTGACCTTGCGGGCCTGTCCCCGGCCACTGTGTCTTCCCCGCCTTGCAGCCCTCCCCAGCTGCAGCGTCGCGCAGCTGCGCTGGGTCTGGAGTTTGGGAGTCCTGCTCCGTTTCGAGGTGTCCAACCGCCGCCGGGGACGCCCCTGCCTGGCTGCGTGGTCTTGGCCAGGCGGCTGCCCATTTGCGAGCCTCAGTTTCCCCTTTCGCGCGATGTTAGCGCCCGCCTGCGTGGTTGCGGTAAGCCGGCCGGCACGGCGCCCAGTGCCTGGCAGCCTCGGGGAGCGGCCAGGAGCCCATCCCTGGAAGTGGGGCCGGATGGCCGCCCATATTCTGTCCGGTGACCTTGGGCGAGGGAGGTCCCCCGTTTGGGTGGCAGTGGCTCATCTGCAAAAGGAAGAGTACAGTGAGGACCCAGCGAGGTGATGCACATGGGGTGGTTTATGTGCAGCGTGCTCCTTCTTGGGCACTTAAAGGTAAGGGTCTCCGGGGCTAGTGGGGGGTCTGCCACCAGCCGGCTGATGGACCTACATCATCATGAGCGCGTCTTTTATTTGCAGGCCCTCCCTGCCTCTCCCCTGTGTCATGCAGCTCTGGGAACGGTGTCCCTAACGTTAAGCCCTGCGAACGCAGCCATTCACCTTGACCTGCCCACCCCAGCCCCCCACCTCTCTACCGTAGCCTCCGGTGGCTGGTGCTCTCCCACGTCCCCAGTCTGTTCCCGACACAGCAGGAGTGATGTGTTTGAAAGTGTGTCAGGTCTTGTTGCGTCCAGTGCATGTGGGAGGTCTCTGTGGTTTGGCTGCTTGGGAAGCTTCCCCTCCGTTTCTAGTCTGCTGAAGGCACTCTGCTCTCTGGTCTTCCCCGTGTCCCTGGAATGCCCCTGGTCATCTTTCTGGTCTCAACTTAGTTGTTTTTCCGTCCCCCACCCCCGGACAAGTTCCCTGGGCTGCCCCTTCCCCAGCTCTTGGCCGAGCCTCCGTACCTCCCCCAACCCTACTCCCTCATTTTCCTCAGCAAGTCAAGGAGGGCAGGGACATTTTGAAAGAGAGCAAAATGAGAAGTGGACACAGGGTAACGGGAGCACCATGGAGGGAGTGACCCAGTTTGCCTGGGAAGGCTTTGTGGAAGCAGGGGCACTTCAGGGGTGTTCTGAAGGATGAACAGGAGTTTGCCAGGTCTTGAAGGCAGAGGGAGGGTGTTGCGGGTGATGAGCAGCTTGAACAGGGGTGAAGGTGTGAGAGCTGACGACTTACTTTGAGCAGGTGAGGAGTCCACTCTGGCTAGTAATGCAGGGTGGTATAATGCTTACACCCTGAGAAAGATGACACCCCAAAGGAGGCCCTCAGGTGCACTTGAAGGGAGCTGGGGTTGCCCCTTCAGCTGAAGGGCACAGGGAGGGGGCAGCAGGAGTGGCTCCCAGGAAGAGGGTAAAGGGCAGGCCAATCTGTGGCCTCCCTGGGCTGGGCTGGGCAGATCAAAGGCAGGTGGTGGAAGGCTCATGGTGCTCCTGGGCAGGCTGAGGGTTTTGAACTTTGTCCTGTGTGCAAGCAGAGGACGGTGTCAGAGCATGTGATGAGAGCACTTCAGCTGGTTCTTCCCAGAACAGAGCCCGGGCCCGTGTGTCTGTCTGCCCCGAGATAGGACAGACGGCATTGTGGTGGGTGGGAGTGGTTCTTTGTGGAAGTTTGGGTCCCAGTGCCTGAGAATAAGACTAGCTTTCCACTGGCTGGGATGCTGCTTGTGGGCAGCCCTGAATTCATTTGCTACCATTTTGTGACCCTGGGAGAGGGATTCCCCAAATATACGGGTCTCCCCAGTGGCTACAAGATGTGCACATAAAGACAGTGGTGGAGGCTGTCACTCAGCAGATCTGAAGTCACGTTAGTGCCCTCCCACCCCTTTCCTCCCTTCTCCACTCCTTCACCTGTCCCCTCTGCCCCTCCTCCACCTCTCCTCCTCCTCCACCTGTCCCCTCTGCCCCTCTAACACCTGCCGCCTCCCAACTCCTCCACCTGTCCCTGCCCGTCCTCTGCCTCAACATCTCTTTCCAAGCTTCCTGGGTTCTTATTTTCTCCACCCTCTTTTAGAACTTACCAAGTCTTAGAAGGACGACTGCTTCCAGCCTGGACTCATTAGCTTTTCTTAAACCGCCTGATGTGGAATGCCTGCATGGTCTCCCCGAAGCATGGTTTCCCTAGAAGTGCCTGAACCTGCTTGGCGATTGTGATGTGTCAGAAGGTGGCCTGTCTGGTAGTCCCAGTGATTTCTGGCTCTCCAGATTGGGATGGGCCATGCTGGACTGAATAGCACTGGGTCCTTTTGAAGAACTTCTGATCCCTTTAACTCTGCGGGGGAGGAAACCATACTCTGGCATTTGACATAAGAACAGGCTGATTTCCTAATGGGAAGCCGGTTGTGCAGACTGTGGGGAGAGGGGTCCATGAGGTGGGCTTCTGCGCTCTCAAATGACCTTTTTAAAGAGAAGCAGCTTCTGTGCATTCCCGTTTTACACAAACGACACTTCCCCCACAACCTGGATCCCACAGAACAGGGGTCAGCAGTGTCCTGAAAAGGGCCAGACAGTGAGTCTTTCTGGCTTTCTGGGCCAAGTGGTCTCTGTCGCAACCACGCAGCCCTGTAGGAGTCCTGAGAGCCGCCAGAGGCCCTGCATACGGGAATGGGGCAGCTGTGTTCCAGTGAAACTTTATTTAGAAGCACAGGAGGTGGGCTGCACGAGGCCTCTGGGTTGAGCGGTCCTCTGTTCCCCACAATGGCCCATGGTAAGGAGGCGCCAGGGGTTCTGAGCATGGGGTGACCCTTTGGAAGGGGTGTACAGCCAGGTAGAGCACTTAGGGCCAGGTTGGGGGTGCCCTTGGGGGGCAGTCTGGTGGGGAGAATGGAAGAGAGGACTCCTAATGCTGCCTCTGGTGGAGGGAGTGAGGTGACACGTGAGGTGCCTGGAGGTTGGCCAGGGCGGGTGGCGGAAGGGCGCGGCCTTTGTGAGGTGCTCCAAGACCCCTGGTTGGCCTCGGGCCGCGTCCGGCCCTGCCCTCGCAAACCTGGGTTCTGGGAGCTCAGTGCATGAGCATGGCTTCCCCGCGCACCCCCAGCAGTGCACGAGGCGTTCAATGCCTCCCTCGAGGCAACAGGCCACGGCGTCAGATCAGAGGTGCCCGCCGGAAGAGCGGTGGTCGGGGACCCTGGAGAGGACGAGGGCGCGCACCCCGCACCCCTGTCGGCCTGCCAGCCACAGGGTTGGGATGCCCTGGGGTCTCCATGCTGCCGCCACAGCAGCGTGACCAGGGTGGGGTGAGAAGCTCCTGGAGTGGCCGGGGCCTTGCTGAGCTTCCACCGATGGTCTGGCTGAACGGAAGCCGGTCACTGCCCCAGGCCTGGTGTCGGGGGCCGCGATCCATCAGGACCCTCGGCCCAGTCAGCTGCACGCTCTGCCCCCACGGCGAGGCATGTGTCTTACGGTGCTGGCTGGACCCTATCAGGCATCTGTGTCAGGCAAGCAGCTCTAGCTGTTTGGCTCCTTGGCAGATTCTTGGGGTTCCAAGGAGGGGGTTTCCCATCTTAGTCTTGGACGTTTGCAGCCTAAGGAGAGCGCAAGCTACATGGGCCCCAGGAGCCCAAGGTGCGCAGAGCAGGCTTCCGGGCCAGGTTGCAGGGCCCCCTGGGGGAGTGGTGGCTGGACTGACCCCCTCGGCTCCTAGCACCGGGCTTCTCTCCTGAGACCCCCTCCCTCAGCAGGCCCCCAGGAGCTACTCAGACTTGGGGTGAGCCTGCCTAGGGGCAGAGCCACCAAGACCTGGGCCCCAAATGCTGTGTGACCCGCTGTTGACGAAATCCGAGGACGAAGGCTGTGCTTGTGGGGGGTCCTTTGCCCCAGCCCGAGCCCAGGGTAGGGGAGGAGGTGGGAGAGGGCCCCCTGCACTCCGGTCCGCCAGCCAGCCAGGCAGCAGCTCTAGGGAGGGGTGCAGTGGTTCAGGCAGGAGATGTGGGTGAGCAGGGAGTGGGGACACCTTTGTATGAAACAACGGTTTTTCACGGAGATTAAGCTGGTGTTCAACAGAAAAGATGAGAGTCAGCCCCTCTGTCCCAGGCCCCCAGCCATCCCACTGTCCTTGAGGGTTATCCAGTGTTTCGAGAACTGTGGGTCCTGCCCCTGTGCCTCGCTTTGAAGTCAGACAAAGCTTGCTGGGTCCTCCTGACCCTCTGGGTGTGGCCCTTCCCGAGCAGCCAGCTCCCCTGTGGGGGACCATGATGCTCTAGCTGCCCCTTCCTCCTTCCGGGAAGCCGGGGCTGGGTGGGGAGACAGGCTTCGCTGGCTCGGGGTCCTGGGGAGAGAGCTGTCCGTGCCCTGTTGGTGTCTGCATGGCTCTTTCTCTGTTGTGAAGTCTCACAGTTCCCAGCCCCAGAGCCGCCCGCCCTGCAGACCGCCTACTTCCTGCCACACCTCCGAACCGGCGGTCGGTCCCCACTGGGATCCCACTGGTCTGTGCCTGGCAGGGGCCAGTCATGTGACCAAGGCTCCGAGGTTCCCCTGGAAAGTGAGGTGTGGCACACAGAGCCGGCTGGCCTCAGCAGTTAGTGGCCAGTAGGTAGTCTTTCCAGGAGCCTGCGGGTCAGGGGCAAGGAAGTTTCCAGGCCTGGCAGGCCTTGCCCTGTGTTCCTGGCCTCGAGCCAGCACCCAGGCCTGGGGGTGGATCTGCGGGCTCACCGTGTCCTCCTCGTGACAGAGCCACAGGGTTTTCATTCTCCCTGTGCCGTCCATCCCGCGAGGGCCCTGTGAGGTGGTGCTGTCCCTGCCGTGGGAGCAACAGGGAGGGGACCTGACGGCGCAGTCAGCACCCGGGTCTCCCTGGGGAAGACGTTCCTGCCCTGGCTGCCCGGCCTTGTTTTCTCCACCATAAGATGCCTGCTGGTGTCCCATCTGTCCTGTAGGAGGGCGGAAACCAGCCCAAACCCTGGGCGGGGGGTGTCCTTGTTTGGCTCAGGCCCAGCTGCTTCTGCCGAGCTCTCTGACCGCTGCCTTGTTGCTGCAGGTGGCCTGTGAGTACGGCATGGTGCACGTGGTCTCCGAGGCAGGGGGCCCCAAAGGCAAAGACTACTGCATTCTCTACAACCCACAGTGGGCCCACCTGCCACATGACCTTGGCAAAGCGGTGAGTGCCCGCTGGGGCCCTTCCTCATGAGGGTCTTCCCACTGGGGTCTTTCCTTGTGGGCCTGGCAGGCCTGGAGGTGCTCTGGGGTGCCCCCTCTGGACTTGGGGTCGGGTCTGTCCTGCTGACTGCCACCCCTCTGCTCCCCAGCCTAGTCCCTGGAGGGGCTGCTAGATGTCTCATCTTGCAGGGAGCCTGCTGGAGGACAGAGGAAGGGCCTCAGCTGTGAAACCAATGTGGGGGTCACACTCCAGGGGCTGCTGGGATCTCAGATGGCCTCTCTGGGCCTTGGTTTCCTTGGTCAGAAACAAAAGATATCCAACAGAAGATGTTGTTGAGGAATGGCCCCCGCCAGGGGCACTGGCCAAGCCCCCGCACGCTGGACCGGGGCTGGCTGGCAGAGGGGTCCTGAGGAGTGAGGACTGGCCGCACGTGGCATGGTGGGTGGGTGATTCTCACCCTCAGGCCACTGCTCCCGCCTGCCGTGGAGGCAGGGAGGGTCTCCCAGCGGGCCTCCTCTGAGCACTCACCCGCCTCTGTCCCTCCTGTTTGCCTTGCACTTGGGTGTGTGTATGTGTATGCTTGTACATGTGTGCGCATGGATGGGTGTGAATGTGCACGTGCAGGGGCGTGTGAATGTGCGCGCACGTGGGCCCCCCGCCCCTCCGTTCTTTCCTAGACTAGCTGGTGTAAGCGCCACCCTCCCCAGTCTCTCCTGCAGCTGCGGGACTGGACGGCCTCCGTGCTCTGCTCTGCACCCGACCTCCCCGCCAAAGGCTTCAGCAACCAGATCCCGCTGGTGGCCCGGGGAAACTGCACCTTCTATGAGAAAGTGCGGCTGGCGCAGGGCGGCGGGGCCCGCGGGCTGCTCATCGTCAGCAAGGAGATGCTGGTAGGGCCCCAGGAGTTGGCTGACCGTGGCTGTGGACGCATCCTCTTGGAGGGGCCGTGTCCCAGAGCAGCCCTGGGGGTTCTGTAGGGTTGTCCTCCTATAAGGCCTCGGGGCAGAGCTCTGGGGGTGCCTCCTGAGGGGCAGGTGGCATCCCAGGGTAGATTGGCACCTAAGCGACCTGACCCCAAGGCTTAAAAGTGAAGAGAGAGCTTTTCCTCCCCCAGTGGGGAGAGACAGACAGACACACACCACACACACAAACCCCATCTCCGCTCCCCCCCCCCAAGAGGGCTGGCTCTGCGGGCCTGTCTCTCACCCTGGGTGGGCCTTGGTAAGCCGTCCCATCATTCCCACACCCCCTCCTCTTGGCCCCCAGGTCCCCCCAGGAGGCAACAAGACACAGTATGACGAGATTGGGATTCCCGTGGCCCTGCTCAGCCACAAAGACATGCTGGACATCTTCAAGGTAGGGCCTCCTGCTCCCTCCAGGCTGCACCTGGTCCAGGGCCGTAAGTACCTGGTGGGCAGGGACCCAGGAGCGAGGCCGCCCACTGGGGCTGGTGGGTGGGTGGTTCTTGTCACACTCGTCACCAGCTCCCCGGGAAAGCCTGGTGGTGCCACTGAGCAGCGGGAACGGAGAACTGGCCCCAGAGGTCAGGGCGCCCAGGGCCTCTCCGCCACGCAGCTGCTGGGCACTGGCTCCCAGGCCAGCCGACCCTGCCCACGTCTGGCCTGTCTGACCAGAGGCCCGTGTTCACCCACGGTTTGGGGAGTTGGTTTGGGAGCCAGCGAGCTTCCAGACACAAGCAGAACAGGCACGTTCAGTCTTTGTGGAAGCGTCTGCACGTTTCCATCCTGACTGCAGCTTCCACAGCTCTCCCCAGCCAGCCAGACGCTTCCCAGGCGACGTGCCCCATTCTGTGCGTGCACACGCGTGTCCTGGTTTAGGGCTTGTGTCCACGTGTGCATGGGCCCCTCAGCTGACCTCGTAGGAAGCTTGTTCTGCCAGAGTTGATTTCTTTGGGGTGGGAGCGGTGGGTGAAGCATGGGCTCCGGGGGTCCCCCCAAGACAGGCTCTCCCTGGGCCTCGGCTCTCTGGGGTGGGCTTGGGGACAGGGGACGGCGGCCCCAACCTTGAGCTCTGGTGCGTTTTCTGAGGCAGAGTTTTGGCCAAGCAGTGAGGGCAGCGCTATATGCCCCCAACGAGCCCATGCTGGACTACAACATGGTCATCATCTTCATCATGGCCGTCGGCACCGTCGCCCTTGGGGGCTACTGGGCCGGGAGCCGGGACGTGAAGAAGTGAGTGCCCAGGGAAGCCTGTGACGTGTCCGTGCTGGATGGGGTCCATGGGTGGTCTCAGCGCTGGACGAGGGGATCCCGTTGCTCTCCATCAGAGTGGCTGTGGCTCTCGGGGCTGGGGGCCCCCCTTGTGGCCCCTCACTGCACGGTCTCGTGAGGTCCCTGGGGTCGGCCTGGTGCTCTTGTGGACAACGTGGCAAGGACACGCAGTGGGTGTGGAGAGGGTGCCCCTTGGCCCTGCCTGTCCCCCCCGTCCCGGGGCCCCTGGGCGCTGTGCCAGCCGGCAGGGCATCCCCCAGCCCCGTCTGTGCCTCCGTAGAAGGTACATGAAACACAAGCGGGATGACGGGCCCGAGAAGCAGGAGGACGAGGCCGTGGACGTGAGCCCCGTCATGATCTGTGTCTTTGTGGTCATGTGCTGCTCCATGCTGGTGCTGCTCTACTACTTCTATGACCAGCTCGGTGCGTCCCTGGGGCGCCCGGGGAAACCGAGGCCCGGGCCCCAGTCCCCCCGGAGAAGCTGCTTGGTTGTGGGGTGAACGGAGGCCGCCATCCCCAGCCCAGAGGAGGGGGCCTTGGGCCGGGAGCCGTCCCTCCCATCCACCGGGTGCTGGCCACCCTGAGGGGCAGGTGGCATCACAGCCCCACGGAGCTCTTCCTGGGGGCGGGGGGGCGGGGGGCCCCAGGCGGCCCCTGCCCCTCAATGCCTGCCCCACCCCGCAGTCTATGTGATCATCGGGATTTTCTGCCTGTCCTCCTCCACGGGCCTCTACAGCTGTCTGTCACCATTGGTCCAGAGGCTGCCATTTGGCAGATGCAGGTAGGCCCCCGTGGGCGGCCCCTGCCCGGCCTGGCACCCACGCTCTGCTCGCCCAACTCCATTGGCCTCCCGTCTCCTGGTTCCTGAAGCTCCGAGCTCTGCTTGGACGGTGCCGAGGACGCCCTCCCTGTCCCGTGGCCCCAGTCTGGCATGGCGTGGGCAGGCATCCCACACTCGCTCAGCGCTGGCGGGGGCTCCCGGCCTCAGGAGCAGGGCAGAGCAGGGACGTGGGTGGTGGTTCTCCGGCCTCCCTCTCCCCGCATCCCGTTCCAGCTCAGGCCCAGTGGGGACAGCGTGGGTGCCTGTCGGTCCCAGGCAGGGGTGGCAGGGCAGGGCCATGTGGGCGCAGGTGCTGCTGGTCCAGGCCTGGGCGGGGGCGGGGGGCTCACCTGCCAGGGGCCTGGTCTGGTTCTGAACAGGCCGGCGGCCCACCGCTGAAAGGTTTAGACGAAGACGGATGGGTGCTCAGAAAGCTCAGCTCGTGGGGTGAGGCCTTTTCAGGCTGCTGTCCAGGGTCAGAGGTCAGGAGCCTGCAGCAGGCAGGGCGGTGGGCTCCTGCGGGCAGGGCGCTGGCTGAGGTGTGCCCACGCCTGAGTGCCCACCCCAGCTCCGCTCTGCTCTGCCCTGGGGGACCTCCCTTCCGGAAACGCCATAAGGCGTGAAGACCGATGTTAATAGGGAACGTGGAGCGGAAGAGGGGGCAAGGCAGGGGAGTGGGGCAGGGGGTGAGGTGACCCCCTGGGTGCTGGTGGCGGCCAGGAGCCGGCCGCCCCTGACGGCCCCCCCGCCCCCAGGGTCCCCGACAACAGCCTGCCCTACTTCCGCAAGCGCCCTCGGGTCCGCATGCTGCTCCTCGCCCTGCTCTGCCTGGCCGTCAGCGTGGTGTGGGGGATCTTCCGGAACGAGGACCAGTGAGTGCCACCCCCTCTGCGGGCTGTCCTCAGACGCTCCCTGGGCCTCGCCCCCCCGAGGCTGCGGGTATGGGCTGTGTGGCGGCCAGGTGCTGCCGCCCGCATTCGGTGTTGGCACGTTTGTCCGGCTGCCGTGTGAGCGGCGGCGATGGGGATCTGGATACGAGCCGCCCGCCCTCCTGGCCCCAGGTGCCCCGAGCGCGGGCCCTCCAGGCGCCTCGGCGGGGCCCGGTGCCCCGGTGCAGGGAGGCCTGGAGGCTGCAGGCCCCCCCGCCGCCGCCAGCCCCTCTGACACCATCTGGCGCTCCGTCTGAGCCTCTCGTGGGGCAGTCAGCCGCTCTTGGCCGCGCTGCCGCTTGGAGCCCCGACAGATTTAATTGGCAGAAGGAAAACGTGAAAATATTTTGAGTCCTTTGTACACAAAGAGAACGCGAGCTCTCACAGTTAGACTCAAGCCAGGAGACTTGCTCCGTTCTGTAAAATTAGAACCGGCCCTGTTCCCCCGCGTCCGGGCGCCCCCTGGCCGCCTGCGAACCTTCTCTTTGTTCTTCGCGGCCGCCCCGCCCGGGAGAGGCTTTCGTCCTGGTTCCACGAGGGTGACCCGGGTGTGGGCAGGGGCGAGGCTGCACGCGGCGCACGTGGCCCTGCGGTGGCGGCTCCCTGGTGGTGCCGGGGTCACACGTTTGCCTCTGCGTCCCCTCTGCCTGTCCGTCCCTGAGCCCCCGTCTCCCGGGCCGAGAGGTGGGGTGTGGAACCTGGCTGGGCAACAGTTTGACTTTTCTAAATTGTGTAAAAAATAGTTTTGAAGAGAGATTTGAGTCCTGTAGCTGCACGACGCCCCCGTGCCCGCCCCATGATGTGTGTGCGGTGTCGGGGTCGGCGGTCGCTGCCCCACCTGTGCCCAGCACAGCGAGGGGCCCTGCCCGCCCTCCTCGGGGCCCGCGCCCGGGGCGTCACAGCGTGACAGGGTCGGGCTGGGCGGGGGCAGCTCGGGAAACTCGGCAGCGGAGGAAGGAGCGACCGGCAGAGCCCCTGCCCCAGCGGGTGACCGCCGCTCTGCCTTCCAGGTGGGCCTGGATCCTTCAGGACGCGCTGGGCGTCGCCTTCTGCCTGTACATGTTGAAAACCATCCGCCTCCCCACTTTTAAGGTGAGAGCCCCAGGACGTGGGGCCGTGGGCTGCGGCATCCTGAGGGCCTCCTCCGTGTCCGCCGCGTGCCTCGAGCGGCTCAGGCCTGCCCTCACCCGCCTGTGCTCGGGCGTCCCTGCCCTCCATGGGCAGCGTGGTCGTTGTGCCTTGGTCTCTCCCGCCGCCTCCCCAGTGACAGGGCTTAAGGGGCCGCTGAGACCCGCCTCCCAGCATGGCAGCCACGCCAGTGACCCCCGGGCCGTGAGGAGGCCTGGAACCCTCCCCGGGGGGGGGGGGTGCTCACATGGGCAGGCAGGTGCGGTCGGCGGCCCCCAGCCGAGGCCCCAGGCCGTCGTCCCCAAGGAGGAGCATGCGGGGAGCCGTGACGGGCTCGGCATCCCACATCCACGGCAACCGGTCACACAGCGTGTGACCGTCCCCCAGAAACCTCGCGAGCCTGACCTCGTGGTGCCGGGGGCGGGACTGGGTTTGCACGGATGTCCCCTTGCGGCTTTGTCCCAGTGGCACCCCTGAGCCTTGTGAGGGGCGTGAGGGGTGGGACGCGTGCTGGGGTCTGTGTGCCTGCCGGCACCTCGCCGGCCATCAGGACCTCGCCTCCCCAGGCCTGCACGCTGCTGCTGCTGGTGCTGTTCGTCTACGACGTCTTCTTTGTGTTCATCACGCCCTTCCTGACCAAGGTGGGCGCCCCGCCCGCGCCCCGCTGCCGCACCCCCCGCCCCGCGCTCCCTCCTCTCTGACGCGGTCCCCCCTTTGTTAGAGCGGGAACAGCATCATGGTGGAGGTGGCGACCGGGCCCTCGGACTCGGCCACCCACGAGAAGGTACGTAGCGGGCCCGCGGCCGGGGCGCTGCCGGGGGAAGGGGGGCTCAGGCGGTCCTGGAGCCTGCTGCCCCCTCGCCCCCCAGCTCCCCATGGTCCTGAAGGTGCCCAGACTGAACGCCTCGCCGCTGGCCCTGTGTGACCGGCCCTTCTCCCTGCTGGGCTTCGGGGACATCCTGGTGCCAGGTACTGGGGCGCGCCACGCTGGGGTGGGTTCCCGGGGAGCGTCTGGCCAGGGTGGCCGGCAGGTGCAGCCGGAGTGGAGCAGGCGGGGGCGGGCAGCCCCCCGGGCTCCTGTGTTGCTCGTGGCGGCCCTTGTGCTGGGCCCTCCTCCGCACCGAGGGGTCTGTACCTGGCCGCTGGCCAGTGGGCCGGCCGTCTGGAGGAGCGGGGATGGTGCACGCTCTCACGGCGCCCGGCCCACGCCCTTCTCCCCGCAGGCCTGCTCGTGGCATATTGCCACAGATTCGACATCCAGGTACAGTCGTCCAGGGTCTACTTCGTGGCCTGCACCGTGGGTAAGCGCCCTCGAGCCCGGACCCGGAAGCGGGCTCGCCTCGCGCCCTTCCTCTTGTGTCCCCACGACTCTTGAGGTCGCGTGTCCTTCCTCGTATTCTTTTTCTTTCCTCTTCTGTCCTCGTCTCCCGCTTGTTTCTCTGGTTACCAAAGCTGTTCACGCAGAAGTGACCTTTTCTGTGGGGCCCCGATTGCTTTTAACGTTTTGCAAAGCGGTTGGATTGCCCGCCTCTGGCCAGCCCTCCAGGAGGAGCCGCGAGCTCACCCGATGCCGCCTGTCGGCGTGCACGCGTGCTCCCCCCCACCAGGCGGGAGGCGTTCTGACCCCCTCGTCGTGCGTGGGGGGGGGGCAGCCAGGCCCGGCAGAGGGGAGGCCCCAGGGCGACCCAGGCTGACCTTCCGGGTGCACTTCGGGGTCGGCACCGTCTGCCCCTTCCCGCCCTGGCTCCTGCAGGTGCGGGCACGCCCCCTCGTCCCCCTCGCCATCCCTGGACCTCCCCTTGGGCTTTGCGTCCTCGCGATGGTCCTTGAAGTGCCACTGCGGGGGTTCTGTGTGCGGCCCCGTTTGTCAGGTGGTTTCTGTAGTTCCTTGTCGTCGAAACCGCACACCTCTTATCGGCAGCAGACGCCTTTATTCCTCCGTAGTTGGCTTCTGTTGAACCACTTCTTTAGGACGTGGGCTAAGTGTCAACAGCGCTCTCCCCCAGGAGCGCCAGGTGAGGACCAGACAGGAGCTGCGGGCGGAAGTAGGTGCTAGAGACCAGCTGTGAAGGTTTGTTTTCTCGTAGCTCCTTCCTGAGGTCCCTGAGGTCGCGGTCAGGACGGGGAGCCGCTGTGTTGTGGGGGAGCCCACACGCCGTGTTCGTGCCGGACAGAGAGCCGGCCCCCTCACCCCTCACCGCCTCCCGGCTGTTTCACGAGAGCGGAGGTGCCCTTCTGTACCCCCACGGGCCGCTCACCGAAGTTTGGATTTCCTGATTTTGTGCATATGTTGCTTGCGTGCAGCATTCTCTTTCTACCTGAACGCCTAGAGAACGGGACAGTCAGGCGCGGTCACAGGCCTTCGTCTAGCGGCCTCTCTGGGTCCGGAGCCTGGGCCTCGCCGCCGCCCGACTGTCGCCCCCGCCGGCCTCCTGCCCGTCCCAGCGCGGCCGGGCGGGACCGTGCGTCCGGAGGAAGCCAGCCGGTCCGTGCGCGTGCAGCCCTCCCCGTGTGCCCGTCCGGCGCTCCGCCTCCCCGGTCCCGGGTGCTCCTCGGTCCCGCTCCGGCGTGCCCACGGCGGGGGTGCGGGGCCGTCAGCCGGGGTGACGCGCGGCCCGTCTCTCCGCAGCCTACGGCATCGGCCTCCTGGTGACGTTCATGGCGCTGGCCCTGATGCAGCGCGGCCAGCCCGCTCTCCTCTACCTGGTGCCCTGCACGCTGGTGACAAGCTGCGCCCTGGCGCTCTGGCGCAGGGAGCTGGGCATGTTCTGGACGGGCAGCGGCTTTGCGGTGAATACCGGTTTGCTATGACTGTCTGCGAGCGGTAATAACCCCATAAGCCCTAACTAGAATTACAGTTGAGTAAAACCTCCCGGTTTCACGACTAAACCCCACAGCCCGTGTCCCGTGCTCAGTGTTTCCCCGTCCCCACGAGGTTTGCTTTGCTGTCGTGTCCCTGTGGCTCTGTCCCTCCGGGTGTGGCTTGAGCACAGTGCCAGTCCCAAGGGGCGGTAACACCCCATCGGATTGGACCTTGGCTTCCGGCTGTTCCCACCGTCAGGGACGCGGCGCAAGCTCAGGGCCCCGGAGCTCCTCTCCAGGGTGGGCTCACGGCGCTCATCTTGGTGCTGCCGGTTTTTGCACCAGACGAGGGGGCTGGAGGCCCCTCGTACCGTAGCATCGTGCGTTCGATGTGAAAGCACGAGGTCTCGTGTGTCCGCGCCCCAGGCTGTGCTGACCTCCTCCCGCTGCCTGTCAGTGAATCACGGGGAGCAGCCCCTCCGTGGCGGGAGCTCCGAAGGGCCCTAGGCATCTCCCGAGTGTGACCCGCGGCCCCCAGGGCGGAGCCTGTTGAGCGTGTTTTGGAAGTGGAAACACGCATCCTCTCCATCCCGGCCTAGAGACGCTGAACGGAGTGGGGCTCCAGGGCACCCCATTAATTAACCAGACGATGTAACCCGGTGATGGGGCTTTTCGCCCTCCCCCGGACCCTCGGGGAAGCACCCCGGCTTCACTGCCTACCGTCCTCAAAGGGTCTCAGTCCCAGTGAGCGCTGGCTTTGCCACAGAGCAGGTAGCTTAGTTCTGGAAGGTTCAGGAGGTGGGGAACGAGCCAAACACGTCAGAGCCAGGGTTTCTGCCTTGGGTGGCCATCCCGTGGCCCGCCTGCTGGTGGTCGTAGGTGGTCCCGAGGGAAGGTGGCTCCTGGGCCTGGAGCTGGACCCTCCAGGGACGCTGACTCCTCTGCCCTCCCGCCCTAGGCTGCCCCCCAGGCTTTCCCGACCCGCCCCACACCTGACTGCGGCCTCTCTTACAGAAGGACCTACCTCAGTCTCCTTGGGCGCCATCTGCAGCCGAGGACCCGCAGCCTCGGAAGGACTCCGACACCGGCCTCCCCCAGCCGCCTCCAGGCGAAGGACTGGCCAAGTGCCCCCCGCCCACGGAGCAGCCCCCGGAAGTGTCTGCGCCCGAGGAGACGGGGGCCGGAGCCCCCCCCCAGGAGCCCGCGAGCCCCGCAGGCCCCACCCCCGAGCCCACGAGCCTGGTAGGCGCCTCGGCCTAGGAGGTGGCGCAGACTCTCAGGCCCTCGGGGCTGTCCCGCCACGCCGAGAGACCCCGAGACTGGACCTGCCCGGCCCCCAACTTGGTGCTCCGGTCTGGCCGATGTCCCCGCTCTTTCTCCTCGAGCCGAGCCCAGCTGCAGCCCGGACCCTCTCCAGCCCCGCTCCCAGCTCGCGTGGCTGCCACGAACCCCTGCCCCGCTCTGGCCCACGACGTCACCATCCGCGTCACGCGAGCGCCCAGCTCCACGGTCCTGCCTGTCAACTTGGTGTTTCCTTGGCAAGGGCAGGAAGCGCCACCTCCGACCGCCCACGGCTACAGATCGCCCACATCTGGTGCTTACCACGCTGCCGCTTCCCTCAGGTGGTCGCCCGCGCCACACTGGGCCGGACGCCGGTCGGCAGAGCCCCGTAGTGCAGCCCGGCTGGTGTGCGTGCCGCCGGCTGGCCGGGGTCGGCGGGGGCCGCGCAGGAGCCTCTTCCGTCCGCCCGGGCCGCCCGCATCTGTGGTCCAGCTTCGCCGCCTGCTAATAAACGGCCACGACTTGTTGAACTCGGGTGGTGTCGCCTCTTGGGTCTGAGTCTCTGGGACGGCCCTCGTCGGGGCAGCTGGGCGCCCCGTTCACGGGGCTGCTTCTTTCCCGTCAGCTCCGTTCTTTCGGGTTAGAGGGACTGGGGGGTGCCCCCACCCGCCTCATGACATCTGCACGCTCCCAGCCCCACCCCAGCCCGGCCTCTGGGAACAACACTGGCCAGGCGAGCGCACTTTTTATTTAAACCACCTGGGAGCTTCTAGAATGTGGAGAATATTCTGGAACTGGCATTTTGTCTTCTACCTCACTGACAGGGCTCTGCGAACGTCACGACGGGAATGCTGCAGCAGGACTGGCCGCGGGGCAGCGGCCCCCACACCGTGGCACACGCCGGTCCACGCAGCCTCCAGCCTCAAGCCCAGAAAGCTGTGTCCACTGACGTGACGCGAAGGAACAGACCCCCCGGCCACGTGGCCCAGCTCTGTCCCCCGTCTGTCTGCTGCTCAGTTGCAGACAGCAGGCACGGGGTCAACCATGATCCATTCCAAAAAATACCAGCGCCAGACAGACTCACTCACAGCCTTTGTTAGCCATGCTGCTCTAAGGAGGAATGATGTTTATTCCAAAAAAAAAAAGACGTCTTCCACCTGTTTGTGTGTCTCTTAAAACAGCAGGTGACCCGGGAGGGAGACCAGCCGGCCCCAGGGAGCCGCCCGACGGGGAGGCCAGACCGGGGTGCAGGGTCTGAGCGGACCGTCCCCATGTCGACCCGCACGTCCCTCGAAGCCATTGTGTACGTTGGCGTAGGAGCCAGAATCTCTCCGTTTTCCGTGTTTGACAAGCGCCGGGGCGTTCGAAGGCGGGGGTTCGTTCCTGGGGTTTCCGCGTGCAGTCTCCGCTCGCTCCTGTTTGAGTCTTACAATTAAACACAGCTTTTGAGAGCTGCTGCTTGGCCCTCGTCTCCTCCGTGCTGTGGCCCCGGCCGGCAGGGTCGGCTGCGCCGAGGTGTGGGAGCGAGTCCACGGCGGCCCGGCGGGGCCGGGTCCCCATCCGCGGCGTGTGAGAGTCGAAGGAAGCTTGGCAGCCTGTCGCGGGCCCGTGGACTTGGTGTGAGGAGCTAGCTGGCCGGCGGCTGGGCTCGCCCCAGCACTCGGCGCGGCCACGGCCAGGACGCTGCTGGACATGGAGATGTGGAGTCCCACGTGGTTTCCCCAGGTCATGGAATAGCCTCCCCTGGATAGTTTCCACCTAGTCAAAAAGGTGCAGCCCTTAGTGAGCGCCTGCGAAGGTCGCCCCCCCAGCCCTGCCACCTGCGGTGGTGGCCACCAAGCTGTCCTCCGTGGGAGAGAAGGCGTGTCTCCAGGGCCGCTCCACTAGGCCGCATGGGGCCGACGGAGACGCAGAGACACATCGACTCCTCCAAGACCATCCCGAGACCGGGTGCTCGGCACTGCGCGCCGAGGGTCCCCAGCCAGGCCGCAGAGCCCGGGGGCTCTGGTGGCGCACGCCTTGGCCCGCCGGCCCTGCTCGCCCCGGACTGGTGCTGGGCCACGCCATCGTGAGGGTGGCGAACGCGCGGGTGCCCAGGAGGGGGGCCCCATGCGCTTGTGTCCACGGGGAGGGGTAGCACAAGTTGGCCCTGGGGAGACCGAGTTCCTGCTCTGTGTGGTGGGGCACAGCTCTGCGTGGACGTGGGACTGCAGAGTTGGAACAGTGCTGTGAGGACAGCGGTTTTGTTTTCCTGAGTCGCAGGGCTTACATAGTTTTCATTAACTATTCATTCCATCCGTCTTCATTGAGCACCTGCTGTGTGCCCCCGACTCCACCTGGGGGTACGTGTGTGAGGCTCAGACCCACTCTGCCCCAGGCGGCTGAGCCTGGGGAGCTGGGGAGGAAGGACAGGACACGGGTCCACACCTGCCTCTGTCTTCGGGGGCAGGCAGGTGTCAGGGAGGGTACGTGGGGGAGCAGGTGGGGCCTCCAGTGGGGAGATGAGCGTGGCTGGTGGGAGGGCAGGGGTCGCTGGCCACATGGGGAAGGCATGGCCCATGTCACCAGTGGGCTGGGAGGCAAGAGTCCTAGAAAGAGCCCAGCGGTGGCTGCCCTGTGGGGAGAGGAGGGTCCCCCCACACACAGTGCCCCCGCTCAGGGACGGGTGCAGCAGTGGGAAGAGCCCACTGGCTCTGGAGTCCTGGCTGCATGCTGGAGCTGAGTGGCCTTGGTCGTGTCACTCCCCTCCCTCTGGGGCTGAGCACGAGAGCTGCTTCTGCAGGGCCTGGCTCGGGAGATGGGGCCACACGGCAGGCAGCTGGCGCCCGGAGGGACTGCTCCCTCTCCAGCGCCGTGCTTGGCTCCCCGTGGCTTCTAGCGCTTCCCACAGAGGACGTCCCCACCTAGGCCTGAAGATGTTGCCAACGTTGGTCGTAAGACAGCTGGTCCCTGAAGGCAGTTCAGAAAATACCCCCAAAGTGGCTTGAGCGAAGGTGATGGTTCTAACGAAGGGTGTGTTCTCCTGGGTGGGCGTGGAGGGGGTAAGCGGGGGGTGGGGGGTGGGGAGGCTGGGCTGCCGCGTGGCTGTGGCAGGTGCTGCAAAACCGAGGCCAAGCCACTGCCCCAGCCTGACCGTGAGAAGCACAGCAAACCCCAGCAGAAGGGCGTCCCACAGACCCCTCCTGGCCTTCCCCGACAGCCCACGGCATCAAGATCGAGGGGCCGCGAGCACAGAGCGAGTGCGTTAGGGAAACCGGGGATCCGAATCAAGGGTGGATGTTGGCTAATAATGTGTCGGTATTGGCTCATGCGTTGTGACAGTGTATGGCTCGAGCATTAGGTGGGAAACTGGGTGCAAAGGACCATCTCACACCTTGTCTGTAAATGGAAAGCTGTTCCACAAGTTTACTTTTTAAACTGTCCTTATTCACACACAGCCCCATCCCCAAGCTGTCTCCCCAGGGTCGTGCCCCCCGTCCGGGCTCACCTGCCCCGGCCTTGCCCTCCACCTGGACCAGGTGCGGAGGCCGCAGCGGCCCCGCCCCCGGCCCCGCCCCGGCCCCGCCCCCCGCTCGCTGGTGCGGGCGGCTCCGGCGGCGGCGGCGGCGGCGGCCTCGGCGGAGCGCGGTGAGTCGGGGTCTCGGGGAACGGGCCGGGGCGGCCCCTCTCCGCGCCGCAGCTCGCGGGTCGGGCAGAGCCGCTGTGTAGCCGGCTGGACGGGCGGAGCGGACGCCCCGGGGTGCGCGGAGGAGGCCGGGCCCGTCGCGTTCCCGGTCCCCCGCAGGCGCTCCCACCCCCGAGCGCGCTTTCCCGCCCTGTCCCCGCTAAGCCGGACGGAGCCGGGCCGGTGCGGCAGGCCCCGGGGGTCAGGGCCGCTCTGCGTCCCCTGCCTGGCCCTCAGCATCTGCGTGCCCAGGGGGCACCCGTCTCAAGGGTGCTGGGGGCCACCCTGGGAGGGGTGCGGTCAGAAGGCCTGACACTGGGGGAGGATGTGTGGCAGGAAAGCCAGCCTGGCACCCATGGCGGGCTGTCATCGGGGCTCTGCGGTCCTGCTTTGCCCAAGAACCGGCTGAGGATGGGGGGGCAGGGCCCTCCTCCTCCATCCCCCATCTCAGGGGCCAACCCCACGCTCCTTGGACCCCGCGGGGGAAGGCGTGGTCTCTGGCGGTGGTCGGAGCTTTGGGGACCCTGTGTTCACATCAAACACAAGCCCTCCAGCCCCATTTCGTGTCCACTTTCTGGGATGTGGAGGGAAAGCCTCTGGGCACCTGGCAGGTAAGTGGACTCGTGTTCTGTGCATCTGCACCCAGGACATGGCCATGAGGGTGTGGGCCCCGTGGACCCAGAGCCTACACAGCCTGCCTGCCTGTGGCCCCTCGCCACGTGTGAGGTGGTGTCTAGTCGTGTGTGTGGTTGTGGGGCGGCTGTGTGTGTCGCTAAGTGTGGGACCGCGTGTGGGAGATTGTATGAGTTTGCACGTGGTTGTCCGGGGTCGTGTGTACGGGAGCGTGTGTGTGAACTCACCAGTGTCTGGAACATGGGGTCGCCGTCACGCACGCGGACCTGATGGCTGGACAACGGCAGTCCCCCCAGAGACGCTGCAACACACAGCCCTCTTGTCCCACCAAACCGGGGGTCGAGACTTGGGCGCCGAGCCGACCGCGGTGCGTAGTCGAAGCCGTGAGCCCTGCCGCCCGTTCCGGCTTTGAGCCCCACGCCTGACGAGCGTGTGTGTTGGGCAAAGTTCTCTCGTCTGCAGAATCATGAGTGTTCGGGGTGTGCAGCGTAGAGTGCGAGGGTCTTTGGACGGTGTGCTGGGCGGCCTTTGGCTCAGGCTGGGGACTCCTCTTGGGAACAACCTGCGTCGAGTGGCCTGAAGAGAGAAAATCCTAGTACTCCCGCGATCACTGCCGTCCGTGGACTGCTTGACGCGGTGGCCGAGCCGAGGCCCTGGGGGGGACCCGGGAAAGGCCGAGTGGACGGGCCGTGTCCGGGTGAGTCCTGCGCATCCCAGAGAAGGACAACAGAGGCAGGGGAAGCGGATGCGCCCGTCTGGGCTTTGCCCTCCTCTGTGTGGGACCAGGAAGGAGAGGCAGGCAGGGTGCGCGTGGACGCGGCTGGGTGGTTCTGAGCGAGGCGCGGGGCTGGGGCACCGGGAGATGAGCGTGGAGAGCCCTTGGTGCCCCATCTCCGCAGCTCGGCGGCCTCGCCTGGACAGCAGCGGCCCATTTCGTGGTAGAGAAGCCACCAGCCAAGTGGGGGAAACGTGGAAGTGTAAGCGCGAACCGTGTGTGAGGAGGAGGGGAGGCGGAGACACAGAGGCGGAGGGAGGGAGACAGACACACAGAGGGGGCCTCTCCAAGCCTCGGTTTCTTCAACTGTAAGATGGGGTACTCGTGCTGCCCCCTCCCCCGGGGTCCCTGGGAGGGCTGAATTACCTAATTGGAGGCTGTGAGCCCCACCCAGTGCCAGGCAGGACCTTTCTGCGCGTGGCGGCCCCTCTTGCCATAAGCACACCTCGTCTGCAGACGCGGGGATGGCGACACGGCTGTCCCCAGCTATGCATTTTAACACATTCTGGGGCGTTGGCTCACGCCTGCATACGACTCTGCTGTTTTTCCTACTTTACCTCTTTTCATTAAAAACAACAATTTTGGAATCATTTTAATTGCACAGATGGCACGGAGGGTCCCCACACACCCCGCACCAAGCTTCCCGTGTGAAAGCCTTCCGCACCCCCAGAACTAACGCTCTCGGCGACCTTGTCCCGGTTCCCCGAGTGCCCCAAGCTCCAGTCTGAGACCCCGGATGCCATCTTAGGACCTGTATTAATTTTAAATTACACAAGTCCTAAGTGGTTGGAGGTTTCTTTTTTTAATCTCCGAGTCTTTATCCGCTTTCCTGGGTACCACCCGTGTTTATCAGCCCCCCGCCTGGCACCCTGCGGGGTCCCCGACTCCCAGCTCCTCTGTACGTGTTACTAAGGGGAGTACACGATATCATCACTGCAAACAGTTTTCTCACAAACACCTCTTCCCATGCAAACCTAACAAAAAGTCCACAGACAAAAAGGGAAAAAAAGAGCCCGAGCTTATTAAATTTCCTGTAGGCTTGCTGAGTGATTTATTTCATGCAGTGGGGGCGGCAGGCGGGGGAATTTCCTGGCGAGGCCCGAGCCCCAGGAGCGGGGCAGAAACAGGAGAGGTTGCAGGGCGGACAAGGGATGCCTGTTCCACGGGCCGAGTGGGATGCACGGGCCCGAGAGCCCGCGGCGTCTCAGAGGGCTGAGGGGTCCAAGGTGAGGAGCCCTTTGGGGTTTACTGAAGTGGACAGTTGACCCTGCTCGGAAACAGTGGCCCCCAGCGCTCTCCTTCCCCTTGGGGAGGCTGGACCAGTGCTTCAACCGGCTGGTCCAAGCAGCCGCTGGAAGATTCGCGGCGGGCCCTTGGCTGCTGCAGAAAGGATGAGGGGCCGAGGGGCATGAAGAGAAGGAGGCCAGACGGGCCGCCAAC
Organism: Mirounga leonina; assembly: GCF_011800145.1. Classification (NCBI taxonomy): domain Eukaryota; kingdom Metazoa; phylum Chordata; class Mammalia; order Carnivora; family Phocidae; genus Mirounga; species Mirounga leonina. Next base: position 57,336,828 of record NW_023270855.1, on the reverse strand, counting down.
GGCAAACTGTGGAGCCTGGCGGGAGGACAGAACGCCAGACAGGCCGGCGCCTGCACAGTGCTGATTGGATGATGCGTAGCACGTTATTCCAGAAGTTAGCAGATTAAAGCATTTCTTAGGGGCTCCTGGCTGGTAGAACGTGTGACTCTCGATCTCAGAGTCGTGAGTTCGAGCTCCACGTTGGGGGCAGGGTTTACTTAAAAAACAAACAGATAGACACACACATCTGTTGTACCACGGTTTCTGTGGATAATTCGTCTAGGTGGTCCCGGCTCGGGGTCTCCCGAGAAGTTGCAGTGCGGATGTTAGCCCGGGTGGCCTCATGTAAAGTGCCCCCCACCCCTGCCCACCGGGGCCGGAGGGGCCGCTTCTAGGCCTCTGCACAGCGCCGTGTGAGCATCCTCACGGCAAGTGGCCTCAGACAGCCTGGCGGCGGCCACATACCTCTCATGGCTGCCCTCCGAAGCCTCGGTCCATCGCTCTGGTACACTCCCCGTTAGGAGCGAGTTGTGGGGGCCAGCTCACGCCCAGAGGGAGGTGAATAGGCTCCACCACTGAACGGAGCGGCAAGTAACTGGGGACACGTGTAGAGCTGCCACGTCCTGTGGTCCGGGGCCAGTTCCCCACTTCTTCCATCAAGGCACAGCCGGTCCCATCGGAAGGGGTAATAAATCAGTTGTTTAGTGCAGGGCCTGCCATGTGGAAAATGCTGTTTACTTATTTGTGGCACTTTTCCCAGCCGATTTTCACTCTCGCGAGGAGCTACATCCCAGCTGTTGCTGTGAAGCCAGACTGTGGAGTGAGAGGACTGTTGTCTCGGGCAGGATTGAGTTAAAGAATGCAGAGAACGTGCCAGTTGTTCTTTCCCTGGCTTCCACTTCTCCCAAAGGGACCCATGGACATCCAGGCTCAGCACCTTGGTGGAAACCATCCTGCGGTCTATGCCCATGGGTGCAGCTTGCACAATCCAGGAAAAAACAGATGAAGTGGGGACGTGGAAGCAGGAGTGGAGGCATCTGCCATAAGGACCTAAATAAGCACTGCAGGCAGCAGGCACAGCAGATGCAAAGGCCCTGGGGCAGGATTGGGCCTTGCATGTTTGAGGAGCAATGAGGAGGCCCTGTGGCTGGAGCAAGGGAGGAAGGAGGAGGAGCTGAGGACAGAGAGCAGAGAATGGGTGGGATCAGGTCTTGCAGGCATTTTGCCCTCAGTGAAAGCCATGGGCAGGATTGAGCAGAGGTGGGTCATGGCCAGAGTCAGCTTTTAGCTGCTGAGGATGGAAGCAGCCAGCTCTGCGACAAGACCTCGGTGGTGCTCTGTTTAACGCAGGGCAGGCATGGCAGAAGTGGGCCAATGCTAGATATATTCTGGGCGTGGGGTGGCACCACTTCCAGGCAGACTGATGACAGCTGCGGAAAGGGGTCACGTGGACCCCAGGGGTTTTGGTCCGAGTGATCACAAACACGGAGGTGCTGCCTGAGGTGGGGAAGCCTGTGGGAGGAGCAGGTGTGGAGGGGCTGAGAAAGCTATAGGGTTCAGTCTGATGTGCGTCAGATCTGAGCAGCTTGGCAGCCATTGGGATGTGGTCACAAATCACTACAAATGTGGAGGCTTGAAACAGCTCACATTTAACACCTTCCAGTTTCTGTGGGTCTGGAGTCCAGGCATGGCTTAGCGGGGGCCCCATGCTCAGGGTCACACGAGGCCGCGATCAGAGTGCTGGCTGGGCTGTGTTCTCAACTGAAGCCCAGACTGGGGAACTACTTCCAAACTCATTCAGGTCATCGGCAGATGAGGGAGGGTCTGGTTTGGTGGCCTGTCCACTGGTGGCCACCCTCAGCTCCTACAGGCCACATGGGCTTCTCCTATATGGCCATGTACTTCATCAACCAGTGAGGGCATTGTTAGCTCCAGAGTCTTACATCATGTGATAGAGTCATGACAGGGACATCCCATCACCTCTGTGGCATTCCAGTGGGTAGAAGCAAGTCACACACACTCAGGGGGATGAGACTGCCCAGGGCTGTGAACACCAGGAGGCGAGGGCCCATGGGGTCACCCTGGGTCACCCAGAAGGATGTCCCAGTAACCAGCCGGACCTGAGTCTGCAATTCAGAAGATAAGTGTGGACAGGAGCTGGAAGATGTCAGGGATGTTATTAAAACCGCAAGACTGGATGGCATCACGGAGGGGAGGGCACATACCTGCAGGTAGGCCATGAAAATACTCATTAAATCTTCTTTAAATGGTCTATTTAAAATTAAAAAAAAATTAAAATGTAGTCACTGCCACAAACAAATAGAAAACAAAATGAGGTGAGAGACAATAAATAAATACATGCCAGGGAAGAAAACCAAACCCAGACTGAGGTGATGCCAGAGGACACTCAGTGATTGCAGGAAATAAAGTAGTGGTGCAATATCTTGGAAATATCTAGTGAATGCAGAGGAATTCCCAAATGGCAAAATATCAACGTTTTAACAAAGACAGCCCATGACAGGGCTGGGAATCAAGTGAGGGGAGATGGTCGGGCATGTGTAAGGCCGGGTCTTGTCTTTGCATGCAATGTCGGTATCTGGTTGTTTGTGGATTTTTTTAAATATTGTGTAAAAATAATATTTATCTTGACTGAGGATATTTATTTTGACTGAGGTTTTAGGTGCCCCCCTTAACCTTTGCCCCTGAGGCCAGTGTCCCCATTGCTTCACCCTAGGCCCTGGGCTGGGTATCTCCCCTAAAGGCTGTGCACCCACGGCTCACACCCTCCTTTTGGAAACAGTCACTGGCAAGGGTTAGAGTGGCATTAAGGACACGTTGGCCCTAAGCCGAGACTCTCCGTGGCATCACTGGGAGGCTGGAAACGGTTGTTCCTGCCTTGTTCCCAGTATGGCTCAGCTCACATCTTCTTGCTCAGCACTCCCTTGGGAAGCCCTGAATGGCTCCAGACCCTTCCTGGCAGATGAAGACAGAGGGGGAGTAGGGTGACCAAGTGTCCTGATTTCAGCTTATAACTACAACACTCCCAGGTGACCTGAGATGACTGGTCACCCCAAATGGGAGTGACTTGCTCAGTGTCACCCCATCACTGCTGAGCTGGGAGGGCTGTCAGGCTTTTCGCCTCTGGCCTGGGCCAGAGAATGCTGGGACAGTGGTGTATGTATTCCAAGCTGGAGGCCGGTCAAGCCCCAGGCTCAAGCTGGCGACGCTGGCGTTCACAACTCCCAACTCAGCTCTGCATGCTCTGGGCTTTTGTCCTATGTTCTAGAGACCCTTGCTCTTGCTTCCCTCTATCTTGGCGCACACTGCAGATCTTAGAGCTAGTGTCGGTTCTCCTTGAAGCTTCTACTGATCCTTCCTGTAGCTGGGGACAGCAAGTCTCTTGCCTGTTCATTTCTCTTATTTTATAACTGCACACTCATTCTTTAGACTTGTCTGGGGTGTTCTCATGTATCTCTTGAGCGCAGGTGGTAACTTATCCTCCTACGTTTCTTTCAAAAAAATAAGCTCTGCCTCATCCTGTCAAGGGGTTTCTCTTAGCTCAAGGTCACCGTGCGAGCCAGCAATCGCCGTCTTGTGTTCTCTCTTATTTTCTCTTAATCAGCTATCTTCCCTCTTTGCACTGAGCTTTTGTCGTCCATTCTCTCCCACCCCTAATCTTTGCAAAAAACAAAAAATAAAACAAATTCTAGAAGATATTTTGTAGTCTGAGATTCAGGGCATGAAGGATCTTCTGGAACCTTCCATCCCTTTACTCTCCCTCTCTCTTAAGTAAACTGCCCACTTGTCTGAGACAGCTTGTCTCCATTATATCTGAGTGAAAAGGGAAAGACACATCTAAACAGGCAGATTTGGTTTTGGCTGACACTTTTTTTTTTTTTAAGATTTTATTTATTTGACAGAGACACAGCAAGAGAGGGAACACAAGCAGGGGGAGTGGGAGAGAGAGAAGCAGGCTTCCTGCAAAGCGGGGAGCCCGATGCGGAGCTCGATCCCAGGACCCTGGGATCATGACCTGAGCCAAAGGCAGACACTTAACGACTGAGCCACCCAGACACCCCACTGACATTTTTTTTTAAAGTCCTAAACGAACTTTGTATCTTGGTTGGAAGTTTACTTCAATTTAGAAATATGGGTGTCTGGGGAAAGTTGGGTTTTAAAGTGACTTGACCTAATGACTGGAGACTGATAATTAGCCCGTGATCAATCTGGCCTTCGGCTTTTGTTTCTCAACATTAAATGGAAGATAAAGCAATCCAGAGAGGTTTCTATGTGGAGGTCTTCAGCCAGCTTTTTCCAAAGCTAATATAAGCACACTGACAATTTACTTGTTGGTAAAATTGTCAGCTTTTCACTCAAGCAACGAATGTCCTGTGTCGGCTGTTTGCAAAGACTTTACAGGGACATGAGGACAAGGCAAAGGTGCAGAAGGTGCATGTCTGTCCTCGAGGAGTTGACAGGAGTCTAGAAGTTTCTCTAAACCGGTGTGTCCATTTAGTACTTCATAATCACTTCCCAGTCAGGAAGCCCTGTTGCCTCTGTGGCTTTACTCTTTTATCCTCCAGGAGTTATTGTGCCAGCATCGAGCACCCCTCTTTCTGGAATATTCACACTCACAAGGAAGGCACAAACTCCTGCTCCATCCACTCTTTGATTTCTCTTGACAATTTTTTTTTTTTATTGCAGTAAAGTACATACAACATAAAACTCACCATCTTAGCCATTTTAAGTACACAGCTCAGTGGTGTTAAGCACATTCACATTGTGCAGCCACCCCCACCCTCCGTCTCCAGAACTTTCCATCTGCCCACATGGAGACTCTGTCCCCATGAAGCACGGACTCCCCACCCCCTGCCCCAGCCCTGGCTCCCACCCTCTCTTCTGTGTGGATGGGACTCCTCTGGGGACCTCCTGGGAGTGGGGTCTGCGGGATGTGTCCTTCTGGGTCTGGCTCCTCTCACTGAGCCTGGCGTCCTCGGGGTCCCTCCATGTTGTGGCAGGTGCCAGGATTCCTTTGGGAGAATAAACATGGAATGGCTGGAAGTGGGAGCAAGGGGTAGTGAGTGAGGAGTTGGGGAGGAGAGTCAGGGCCAAGACTTTGAACTTGGTGCTGAGGGTGGTAAGGAGCTATTGAAAGGCAGGGGAGTAGCACCATCATATTTGTACAGAGCAGCGTCTCTTCCCCTGAGCACTACAGACATTCAGGGGAGGTCACTCTCTGTGCGGGCATCTTGGGCACTGTGGGGGGTGGTGGTGAGGTGAGCAGCATCTCTTGACTCCCACCCCCTCAATGTCAAGAGCACCCTCAGTTGTAATAACCACAAATATCTCCAAACATCTGCCCAGTGTCCCCTGGAGGCAGAATCACCCCAGTGAGATCCCCTGGTCTAGGTAGATCTCTCTAGTTGCATGAAAGATGGGCAGTTTGGAGCAGGCCTGGAGTTAGCAAGAACACCACTAGCCCAGGGAAGGGGTGAAGGTACAGGAACAGGAATGGGTGAGTGGGAACCCTGGAGAGGAGGAAGGAGGTGGAGTGGCCAGACCTGGAGGTGACCAGCAAGGAGGGGAAGGAAGATGAAGGGATGGAAGATGGGGTGGGGTGGGGTGCTGTTCTAGAGCAGCTTTGAGAGTGGTGGTCCCCAGAACTCAGGGGAGGGAGAAGTGAGCAGCTTTGCTGGGATAAGACACATCCCACGTGGGACATGCGGAGGTGTAGGCAAAGATATCTGGGTGTCTATTCCCACCTGAAGCTCCAGAAGAGACATGAACTGGAAACTTCTATGTGGGGGTTGCTTGTGGATAAATGATCATTGGTCCTGTGGACTCTCCAAGGGGCAGCACCAGAAAAAGGAGCCATGGAAAATGGGGTGGGAGAGGGCCTACAGATAGTGATGAGAAGGGGCTTTTGCATGGACTCTGGCATGGGTACAACAAATGGTTCCACATGCTTTGCTTTGTGGCTACTGACATGGTCCCATCAAGATTTGACCAGCAAAGGAGCCAGTTAGTGAGAACACAAAGACCTCCCAGGAGGCCCCTCTATTACTCCTGCTGCCTCCAGGGATCCCCTAATCAGATTGGAAGAGGAGCTTAGAATGGAGTTTCCTCTCCTGACCACCAGTTGGTTGAGGCCACGTGTCCATGAGTCTGCAAAGGCCTTCGGGGAATGGGCATCCTGATGTGTGGGGAGGTGAAAACAGCTGGAACTCCAGTATCCCTGATATCACGTTGACTCTTGTGTTTTTGTTGTTTTGTTTTACTGTACCATAGCTGAAGAGGTAGATGAAGAGCATTTTCTTTAGTGTCCTGTAGAAGTTACTGCTCCCTGTTTTGGTTTGTCCATGAGCCATAAATCTTGATCTTATAATGATGACAACGCCATCCTGCAGCAGTTCAAGCAATGATTGGCTCCCTTGCCAGGGCAATCCAGAAGGCCTGGCCTCTGGCAGACCTGGGTCACTCGGTCTTGTCCCTTGAAATTATTCCCTGGCTGTACCCCTCATGTCCACCTGGTCTCTTCCTTCAGGGCATTGATCTCATCCTCCTTCCTGTTGGCAGTCAAGATGGTGGCCAATGGCCCCAATGGCAGTTTAGGAGCCCCATTGTAAAGAAGGATGCTTCTTCCGTACCTTTATTAGTTGAACTGTATGAAATTGATCACGTCCTGTTGTTTTTGGTGTAGAAAAAGGGCAATTTCAAAAAGCTGAAACTCGGGGAAGAAACTTGGTTGGCTTGCTTCAGTCATGTACAACCCCTTGGGCCAATTGCTGACAGGACTGAGGGGGTGGGCACCGTGACTGATAGGCCCGGGTTTAGTGTGGCCCCGGCACTGAAGGGGGTGGGCATGAGAGCCGTGACTGGCAGGTCTGGTGGCCAGGTGGGTGGGGCAACATGATTGGGGTAAACCTTCTCCAAAGAAGGGGATTTGGGAAAACAAAAATGATATTGCTGTCCCACATGCCATTAAAACCGAGAACTAAAGGGATAAAGGTGATCACTGGCCACAACTAGGCCTGAAGAGGTTAACTACCTTCCTGGGGGTCACAAAAGTAGCTGGGCTAAAGCTGGAGTGTGCATATTGGTCTTCTGATGACCAGCATTCCTTCCATCTGACTAGAGAGTACTCTGGGGGAGGGGCAGGTCCTGATTTCAGGGTGTTTTCCTATAAAGATGCCCACTGTCCTCAATCAACACTCAACCCCCTCCTGGGTCAGCACTGCCCACAAAAAGCCTGTATTAGCTTCCTGCTGCCACTAACCATGTGGGTATCCCAGTGCTAAACCCAGGTGTGGGCAGGGCTCAATCCCTGGGGCCCCAGGGAGACCCGTCCCCTGCCTTTTCTAGAGGCCCCGCATCCCTGGCCTGCGGCCTCCCCTCCATCCTCACCACCAGCAGCGCAGGGTCTGCCCATCTCTGGGACTCTGACCCTCCGCCTCTCTTCTCATGAGGATGCCAGCCCCTCCCCCCACCCGACACCCAGGGCCATCCCCACTTCAGGGGCCTTGACAAGGTCCCACCTGCAAGGTCCCTTTAGTGAGCGAAGCGACATATCCAAGGTCCATGGGACTAGGACATGGACATCTTTGGGGCCATTATTCCACCTGCCACAGGGTCTAAGCAAAATGCCGTATCTGTGGAAATGCCCAGAGACACTGTCAGATTGTTTGGACCAAACAGTCACTGCCGTTTCTGAGCCTTCCTTGGTTCAAAGGCAGATTTTGTAGCCTGATTTTTATCTGCCCTCCACCATGACTGCCAACTGCTGGATGAGGTTTCTCTGCCCTTGGAGGAGGCCGCGTGGGGGTCGTGCCGGGGCGCGAATGCACTGGTGCGAGTCCAGCCCAGGGTTCATCAGGACTCAGAGGTGCAGCCAGCAGGCGGCTCAGCCTCTCCTGGGTTTCCTTGTTTGTTCAGAGGCTGGCTCCTGGCTCTCCACATTCTGGATGTTTCTGCATGGAAACAGTTCAAATGCGTCTCACTGTTCCCCATGGTTCTTGGCTTCCTCCTCACCTCCTCCACTTTGTGACGTATGTGCCTCCTCTCTCTCTCTCCTGATCCCTCCCGCCCTCCCGTTCTTCGTTCCTTCCTCCCCTCCCTCCTTCCATTTCTTTTTTCCTTCCTTCCTTTCTTGTGATAAAATACACACTGCATAAATTCACCATCTTTGGGTGCCTGGGTGGTTCAGTCCTTAAGCGTCTGCCTTCGGCTCAGGTCATGATCCTGGGGTCCTGGGATCGAGCCCCGCGTCAGGCTCCCTGCTCCGCGGGAAGCCTGCTTCTCCCTCTCCCACTCCCCCTGCTGTGTTCCCTCTCTCACTGTCTGTGAAAAAATAAAATCGTTAAAAAAATAAAAATAAAAAATAAAATTCACCATCTTAATGATTTCTAAGCGGACAGCTCAGTAGCGTGAAGCACACTCACCCTGTCCTGCGACCACCCCCACCCTCCAGAACTTTCCATCTCCCCACATGGAGACTCTGTCCCCATGAAGCACGGACTCCCCACCCCCTGCCCCAGCCCCCACCCTCTCCCGTCTCTGTGGACGGGACTCCTCCGGGGACCTCCTGGGAGTGGGGTCCTGTGGGATGTGTCCTTCTGGGTCTGGCTCCTCTCGCTGAGCCCAGTGTTCTCGGGGTCCCTCCACCTCATGGCAGGTGTCAGGGTCCCTTCCTAAGGCTGGATCGTGTTCCCTCATGTGGATGGACCACGCTGTGTATCCTTCATCCACAGATGGACACTGGGGGTGTTTCTGCCTCTTGGCCGTCGTGGATGCCGCTGCCGTGAACACAGGTGCGCAAGAGCCTCACAGGCTTCCAGTTCCTTTGGGTGTATACCTAGGATGGAATTGCTGGTTCCTATGGTCACTCTATGTGATAATTCTATGTAATTCACGTGGTGATTGTATTTCATTGTTTGAAGAGCCACCAAACCATCTTCCCCGGCAACCACCCCATTTTCCATTCCCACAAGCCTTCTGATTTCACATCCTCATCAACTCTTGTTATTGTCTGTTTTTTGATAATAGCCATCCTAATGGGTGTGAAATCTAATTCTTGCTTTGTAAGGAGTGTACGGCCAACTATAAATTCAAAGGTTAAGACTGCCCCCACATCTGATGCTGTGTGCAAGTGCAGGGGTATTCTGGAGTGAACTGTGTCCCCTCAAATTTCACGTTGAAGTCCAAACCCCCAATACCTCAGAATAATTATTTGGAAATAGAGGCTTTACAGAAGTGGTCAAATTAAAATGAGGTCATGAGGGTGGGCCCTAGTCCTATATGATTGGTGTCCTTATAAAAAGGGACCCTTGGACAGACATGCACACAGGGAGAACATCCTGTGAAGACAGAGGCAGAGTTGAGGTGATGCTTCTACAGGCCAAGGGTCACCGTGATTGCTGTGACCAGCAGAATCTAGGAGAGCCTGGGGCAAGTTCCCCTACATGACCCCAGAAGGAACCAGCCCTGCTGCCCCCTTGATTTTGGACTTCTGACCTCCAGAGCTGGGACAGAATCAATCTCTGCTGTTTGAGCCACTCAGGTGGTGGCGCCCTGTTATGGCATCCCCGGGAGACTCACACAGGGAGATCCCCCACACCACTCTTGGGTGTGACAATCCCCTAGAATGACTCAGAACTCGCTAAAAGCTGTTACAGTCGCAGTTATGGTTCACAGGGACTAACGTGTCAGATTAAGATCAGACAGAGAGCAGACCGCATGGCAGGGAGCAGCTTAGTCCACTCAGGCGGCTCTAGCCGGACACCACTGACCCAGTGGCTGATGAACACCACGTATTTATTTCTCAGGGTTCTGGAGGCTGGAAGTCCAAGCTCGAGGCGCCGGCAGCTTCCATGCCTGGTGAGAACCTGCTTCCTGCCTCACAGATGGCCATATTCTGTGTCCTCACATGGAGCAGGGGCCAGGGAACTCTCCGAGGCCTCTCTCATAAGGGCACTCATCCCATTCATGGGGGCTGCACCCTATGACCGAATCCCCTCCCAGAGCCCCCACCTCCTAATGCCATCACCTTGGGGAGTAGGGTTCAGCATATGGATTTGGGGGCACACAGACATTAGTCTACTGCACCAGAACACCAAGCATGGCACTTCCATCGTCCTCCCCCTGTGCACTAAGGGGGTGTTGTTCTCGGGGCATGTGTGATGACACACATCGAGTATCACCAATCCGGGTGGCCCCACTAACTTCCAGTTTTGGGGTCCGGAGTTTTTACTGGGGCTCCACTGATTGGCATGACTGATTTGATTCATTGATTGTCCACATGGCTGATCTCAGCCTCCCAAGAGATCACCTCCCAGAAACTGAGGGCAAAGTCTGGCCTTTCTTTTTAAGCAATCCTACATTTTGCCTACACATCTTTTTAACAAGATCTCTTTATCCCCTTGAATTCCCACTCCGTTCTCTTCTGGCCAGATTGGCCTTCTCAGATGCTTCTTTCGGAAAAATTAAGAAAAGAGAAAGCAGGCACACTGGCCCCGTGAGTAGTCCGTGGGCCATCGGTACATAAAAGGGGTTTTGCTTGAGACAGTTAAACCCAAAATGTGGCCTTCTCTTCCAAGGACACCAGGACTCCTGCAGCTGACCCTGGTGTGGATGCTGTGTGTGGGCTGAGGCCTGCAATCCATGTTTTCCAGACAGGATCAGTCGGACTCTGGTGACCGCAGCGTTTTAGTCGGCGTCTGTCCAGCTGTGTGGCTTGATGGAACACTGACAGTGCCCGCTAAGGACAGCTTTGGCCACATCCAGTATTTTGACATGAAGCATATTCACTGTTGTTCAGTTCTAAATATTTTATTTAGGGGCACCTGGGTGGCTCAGTCAGTTAAGCGTCCGACTCTTGATCTCAGCTAAATATTTTATTTAATTAGCTATAATTTCTTCTTGGAGTCATTAATTTGCTAGAAGTAATTTTAGATTTTCAATCACAATTTCATTAGTTCCAGTTATCTAATTTAACTGCACTGCTGTGAGACACGTGGATTGAGTGTAGAATTTTTGGGTTTTGTTGATATTTGCTTTATGGTTAAGTGTGTGGTTTTTATAAGTATTTCATGTGTGCCTATAAAGTAAGTTTATCCCCTAAAATAGGAAATATAGGTCCATTAAGTTAACCTGTCTAGTGTTGAGTTTGGTACTGGGTACTAAGAGTTTAGAATTTTTCTCTCTTCCATTTTGTGTCTTTCGCCATTTACAAGAGACCACTTAAAACACCTAACTGGCGTAAGAAAAAAATCTAAGCTCAAAAATTCTTTTAAGTTTAGTACATTTGTATTTTTTCTTTCTCTGCTTTCCTTCCTTTCTCCTGCATTTTCTATCTTTCTCACTCTACTTTTTGGAAGCTATCAATTTCAGTTCTATTATTGAAGTTGCTCTTAAAATTTTATCATGCATGCTTCATTTAATGAAGGCTGAAATTAATCACTAATCTCTCCTTTTTCCTCCAAGCCTTAGTCTTTCAACTGTACTCATCCCTCCATCTTGTTGCTGGTTCAGCCTTGGTATCTGTGCACCCCAAGTTGGTCATTATTATTAATATTTTATAGACACAGTGCTTTTCAGATGTTTCTCCATGTTTGCCAATCTCTGGGCTCACAGTGCTTCTTGCGTTTCACCTCTTCCTTCCAAATCCGATTTTATTCTTCCTCAGTGCACCCTTTAGTAGTGTTTTCAGTGCAGGTCCGTTAGTGCTGAATTTCTGTCTTCCTGCAAATGTCTGCATTTCAGTCTCTTCCTTGACCAGGTGGGGTTAGACAGATGATTGTTGATGGACACCTACTTCCACCTAGCACTTTGAAGGTATTATTCCCTCACCTCTGGTTTCTGTTCTGATGAGATATCTGCTGGTGCTCTTAACCAGCATTCCTTTGTGGGTGGCCTGTCTTTACTTTCTAGTTACTTCTATAATCTTTGTTTTTATTCTGTAGATTTACTCTGAGGATTTATCTGTCATGCTTGGCATTTTGCCTTTTAAGTCTGAGGATTCAGGTCTTTCACAAGTTCTGGAAAGTTCCCAGCTAATTTCTAAGATTGACTCCCATTTGTCTAGTCTCTCCTTCTCAAACTCCAGTGAGATATGCACCCTGCTACCCCTGTGCGCATCTCAGACAGCCCCTCCTCGTGATTTCTGTGGTAGGCAGAATTCTAAGAGGTTCCTAAGGTTTCTGCCCCCGGCACATGTGCCCTGTATAACCCCTTCCCCTGAGTGAGAAGAACCACTGAATATGATGCCATGTTGCTTCCTTGATTAGGTCACATTAGATGATCAAGGTGTCAGGATGTGGCTCCCATTATTGCCTTGTATTCTGCACAACTCCCATCTTAGCACAATGCAGTGAGTTTCCTCCACTGGCCTTGACAAAGTGGCTGCTGGGTTAGGGGCCTGTGAGCTAAGATCAGCCCCTGGCCAACAGACAGCAAGGAAGTGGGGGCCTCAGCCCCCCAACTGCAAGGAAACAAAATTCTGGCAACAACAGGGAGCTCAGAAGTGGATCCTTCCCCAGCTGAGCCTCTGGATGAGAATGCAGCCCAGCGAACACCTAGTTTGCAGCCTAGTGAGAACCTGAGCAGAGGAGCCAGCTGAGACAGGCCAGAATCCTGACCACAGAAACAGCAAGAGAATGACTGTGTGTTGTTCTAAGCTGCTACATCTGTGATGATGTGCTGACAAGCAGCAGCTGACGGACACACTTCCTCTGCGCTGGCCCTTACTTTCCCTCCTCCTGCTACAGGGCTTTACGCATTTTGTCCTTGCTGTGTGGAAACCTGTTCCTTCCACGGACACTTACTGAAATGCTTATCCTTCAGAACTCAGATAACACATCCCACCCCCAGGAAGCCCTTCCTGACCCCCCTGTCTAGATCAAAGCTCCTTTTTACAGACTCAAAGCCCCATGGACACGTCTTTATTTTCAAGGCTTCATTGTAGCTGTAATTTTAATTTATTTGGGTCTCTGCCACTAAGATTTAAGCTCTCTGAGCTCAGAGAATCTCATCTACCTCATTCAGGGCTGGGTACTCAGCACAGAGCATCCAGGCCTGGCCCGTCATAAATATCAGATGGGTAGAAAGCCGAATGAATGGTGCTTCTATATTTGATGCTAAATAGCATTGGGCCCCTTCTGTGCCCTAATGACAGTGATGACAAGACAATTTGGAGAACACAGGAATCCTTAGAAAACCCACAGGCTTGGTGGGGGGCGGGGGTGGGGGTAGCAGGGGCAACTGGGGCTGAATGAATATAGTGTGTGTGTGTGTTTGGTCGGGGGAGTGTCAATGAGCTCATACACTAAACTTCAGTTTCCAGCCCTAATCACAGAGGTGAATCTTGGTGTCTTTGTCCCTAAAACATTTCATCAAGTGATTCTTAGAGATTCCCTGGCTCCTCAGAAGGCAGTTCAGCTCAAGTGTAAGAATAAAGGGATAAGTGTTACACAGCCTCACTCCCCGCCACCCCCGCGCATCTCCCCTTTCTCACCAGCTCCAGATGGTGCCGGTGAGGCATGGAGTGGCCATTCCCAACAGGGGCACACTCCCTTGGGGATGGAATATTTTGGCTGGGCCCCAGCACAGGATTCCAGGCTTAACAACGAACATATAGCACAGCCCCATAAATTTGGATTTCAGATAAACAGCAGATACTTTTTTTTAGTGTAAGAATGCCCCAAATGTTGCCCAAGACGTATGAAGGACTATATGAGCGAGGTTCTCTAGAGAAACAGAGCCAACAAGAAGGACAGCGGTACTTTACGGCTCACACGACCGGAGGGGCTGGCAAGGCAGAAGTCCCCAAGCGGACTGGACACCCAGGACGGAGTTGATGCTGCAGCCCCAGTCCCCAAGGCCGCCTGGAGGCAGCCATCTTGTCCTCTGAGCGCCTTCAACTGATGGCACACGGCCCACCCACAGCGGGGAGGGTCATCCGCTCTACTCAACCTCCACTAATCTGAAAGTTAATCACTTCCGGGGGCGCCTGGGTGGCTCCGTCGTTGAGCGTCTGCCTTGGCCTCAGGTCATGACCTCAGGGTCCTGGGATCAAGTCCCGCACCCGGGCTCCCTGCTCCGCGGGGAGCCTGCTTCTCCCTCGCTCTCTCTCTCAAAAAAGCAAAATCAAGAAAGAAGTTAATTACATCTAAAAACCAGCTCCAGGGCAACATCTAGAATAATGTTTGACCGGAAAACCGGGCACCATGACCTGGCCAACTAGACACGAAAGACTGACCCTTCCAGGGGCAAATTTATGCCCCAAAGTACGCTTTACTTTGAAATGCGAGCGTGCCCGGGCGCTCCCTCCTGACCCACAGGCCCCCGAAGCAGCTCTGCGAGCCCCGGCAGCCGTCGGCCGCCTCCGCGCACCGACTCGAGGGGCCCCCCGGGCTCCCTCTCGGCGACGTCGTGGCGCCCACGGCCGGAGCCCGGCCCGCGCAGACGGGGCGCGGGTGCAGGAGATCCGCGGGCTGGGGGAGGGGGAGGGGGCGGGTCCGGTTCGCGCCGGCCTGCCTTCCCAGCACCGGGCGTCCCCGGAGGACGTGGGCTGGTGGGCCGCACTCTGCGCACCTGACAAGCGGAAGCCGGAGGCCGGCGCGGTGAGGCCGCGGCTGCTCTTCACGCCCCGCAGGCTTCCCAGGAGACCGAAGGAGAGCAGGAACTGCGCCTCAGGGACACAGCCTCGGGTCCCGCGCGGCCGGCTCGCGAGAAGGCCTCGAGGAGTCTCTGCGAGCGTCTCGCGAGACCGCAATCAAAGCCCAGCCAAATGGGACCCCCGGTCTCGGGTTTCTCGCGAGACTGAGATCAAGGCCTGGCGTATGAGACCCCAGCTCAGGTCTCTCGCGAGACTGAGATCAAGGCCCGGCCTCGTGGGACACCCCCCCTCCAAGTCTCGGGTCTCTCGCGCGATTACGATCAAGGAGTGGCCTCGAGGGGCCTCGGCGGGGGTCTCTCGCGGGACCGCGATCAACACCCGGCCTCGTGGGACCCCCCCCGTCTCAGGTCTCGCGAGACTACGATCAAGGCCCGGCCTAGTTGGACCCCCGGTCTCAGGTCTCTCGCGAGACTGAGATCAAGGGGCGGCCTCGAGGGGCCTCGGCGGGGGTCTCTCGCGGGACCGCGATCAAGGCCCGGCCTCGTGGGACTCCCGGTCTCGGGTCTCGCGAGACTGCGATCAAGGCCCGGCCTAGTGAGAGCCCAGCTCAGGTCTCTCGCGAGACTGAGATCAAGGCTTGGCGTGGTGTGGCCTCGGCAGGCTCTCTCGCGGGACCACGATCAAGGCCCGGCCTCGTGGGACACGCCCCTCCAAGTCTCGGGTCTCTCGCGAGACTATGATCAAGGGGTGGCCTCGTGGGACCCCCGGTCTCGGGTCTGTCGCGAGGCTGCCACGGAGGGTCGGGCTGGACGCGTGGACACGAGGAGCACACGGCTGCTCCCGGTCCTCTAGGCGCTGAGGCCCTAGCGAGGATCGGTGCCCGGCGTGCTGGCAGTGGGGAGGGCAGCGGCCTGTGCCTCCGGCGGGGATGCTGGCGGCCGCGGGTGGTCACGTAGAGTCCAGGGCCACGCAGGACACCGTGGGCTCCCGAGCTGGCGCCGGGCCGGGCTCCGTCTTGTCCGCTCTGTGTCCGCGTTTTCTGCGCGGTCAGGTCGGACGGCGGCCCGAGACGTCCCCAGTCCTGGTCCGGGACCTGGGACGTGTCCCCTCCCGCGGCAGAGGGGTGACCCTGGGCTCCCGGGGGGCCCGGCGTCCTCACGAGGCCCTCACGACGGGGAGGCAGAGGGTGGGAGTCCCAGAGATGGGCAGACCCCGCGCTGCTGGCGGTGAGGATGGAGGGGGGGCCGCGGGCCAGGAAGAGGCCGGAGCCGGGTCTCCCGGGGGCCCCGGGGGGACCAGCCCCGCCCGCGCCGGGGTTTGAGGACTTCTGAGCCCAGAACTGCTCAGTAATAAATCTGGTTCCTTCCCGCCACTGGGTTCGTGGTGATTTGTTACAAGCGTCGCGGAAAGTCGTGCATCCCTCGTGGCGGCGGACCCCAGCGGCCCACGCAGCCCACGTGCACAGGCCCGGCCAGGTGTCCCACGGAACCCATGTTTTTTTTGTTTTGCTTTGTTTTTTTGAGATTTCATTTATTTATTTGTCGGAGAGACAGCACAAGCAAGGGAAGCGGCAGCGGAGGGAGAGGCAGGCTCCCTGCTGAGCAGGATGCTGGGTTCCAGGTCCCACTTGAGCTGGAGGCAGACACTTAACCGAATGAGCCACCCGGGCGTCCCTGAAGTCGTGTTTTAGCACTGAGACAGGCACCTGGGGCTCCGTGGGAGGCTGCCACATGTGCACGAGTGAAACCCTTGCTTGGGGGACAAGAAGCATCCTCCAGCTCTGACCCTGTTTTTCGGTCCTTTCTTGCTGGCGTTCAGGTGGCCTTCCCCGGGTCCAGGAGCCATGGAGCCCACGGCGGGTGACTTACAGCTTGTGCCTGGGGCGGCAAAGGAAGTCCCGGCTCCCGATGCCACGTGCTGCCGTGTGGCCCTCTCCGCTGTGGTGGCCACCGGCATTGTCATGGTCACCCTGGGAGTCCTCGTGGGTAAGTGGCTGTGGGCTTGCACGGGTTCACACACCAGGCGACCTGCACTTGCTTAGGAGTGGCTCAGTGTTATCTGCGTTACGACTCCAGAATCAAAGGGCTGAGCATGCAGGCATGGAATTGAAGGCTGGCCCTCAGGCCACCAGGACGTAAGTCAGGCCGGCCAGGAGCCTGGGTCTGGTGTGCACTGGGTGGCGGTCTGGGGTGGGTGGGTGCACGGGTGGGCCAGGCACCGGGTATTCATGTTTCCCGCGGACTGGGCTTTCCCAGGAAGTTTTCACTGTGGGGTAAAAAAGGAGACAAGTTGGGACAGTGAAATGAACTATTTTAAATACTGAGAAGTTTGAAAAGTACTTATGCTTTTTGAAGTGTAAGAAACGAACAGTGGGGCGCCTGGGTGGCTCAGTCGGTTAAGCATCCGTCTCTTGATTTCAGCTCAGGTCATGATCTCAGGGTCGTGAGATCGAGCCCTGCATCAGGCGCCACGCTGGGTGTGGAGTCTGCTTGAGATTCTCTGTCTCTCCCTCTGCCCTGCGCCCCCCCCAAAACGAACAGTGGTTTATGCTCCTACAATTCACAGTGGGCCCTATTTCATATTTGCTTCCAGTAGATAATCATATTATTTAGGGTGAACCATACAAAATTGTGGCCTCTCTATACAACGTGGGCCTGCGGTTGTGAAAATAAACAGAGGAAGCTCTCTTTATATTTCGGTAGAATGATCTAGAGATGCCTACATTAGAAAAAGTAGGGAGAGGTGCCAAACAGCAAGGAAGGAAAACCTGTCTGCCTGTGTTCATCAGTAGTTTTTCTGAGGGAGTTTCAGAGCCTAAGTAACCAGTTACCTCCGGGGAGGACAGCATACGGTGGATCACAGGAGGGAGATTTGTCAGCAGATGCCCTTTGGTGGCTTCGGATTTTGAACCATGTGGATCTGTTATACCCGTTCACATGTTGTCTTGTTGCAAAGTATAAAACCGATCACTGCAGAGGGCCACGACGTCCCTTGGTTTTCCGTGTGACGTCTCTGCGGTTTACAGCCCCGCAGGTCTCCACACAGGGACACGGTTCCAGAGATGATGTCTTGTGCTGTCTTGTGAGAATGCGTGAGGTGACAGCAGGGTCTGCATACCCTCTGGGGACTTGCCCCTCTCCTTCCACCGCGAGTCCTAGTTCCCCTGTGAGACCATGAGCCGTTTTCATTCTTAGCCACCACGTAGAGCAGCTCTTCCAGTGTTGTCTGCCTCATTGCTGCTGGGGATGGCGGCCCTGAGCCCTGTGGGCTGGTTAGAGTTAAAGCAGTTAACATTAAACGGTATTTACAAGTCAATTCCTAGGGCTGCCTGGATGGCTCGGTCAGTTGAGCATCAGACTCAGTCTCAGCTCAGGTCTTGAGCTCAGGGTCCTGAGTTACTCCGCGCCCAGCGTGGAGCCTACTTTAAAAAAAAGTCAGTTCCTCGTCCCCACCAGCCACCTGCATGGGCAGCTCATGGACACCGCACTGGACAGTGCACATCTAGAACATTCTGTCATCACAGGAAGTTCTGGGCAGCAGTGCTCTGGAACAGGCCTATTCTGAGCCGATAAGCTTCCTACAGTTTTATTTGGGGATGTGAAGGTCACCTTTCATTCATGAAATAATGATAGTAAGTGGCAGTTTGCGAGAAAATGTTCTCTTGTGGCAAAACAGTAAGTTGGCAATTCTGCATGGGTTTCTTTGATTTTTATATGGAGTACGTATGTCTATTTGTTACGTATTTTTAAATTTTTTTTTTTAAGATTTTTTTTTTTTAAAGATTTTATTCATTTATTTGAGACAGAGAGAATGAGAGACAGAGCATGAGAGGGAGGAGGGTCAGAGGGAGAAGCAGCCTCCCCGCCGAGCAGAGAGCCCGATGCGGGACTCGATCCCGGGACTCCAGGATCATGACCTGAGCCGAAGGCAGTCGCCTAACCGACTGAGCCACCCAGGCGCCCTTTTTTAAAGACTTTATTTATTTATTTGACAGAGAGAGACACAGTGAGAGAGGAGCACAGGCAGGGGGAGTGGAGGGGAGAGAGGCAGGCTTCCCGCCTAGCGGGGAGCCCGATGCGGGGCTCGATCCCAGAATGCTGGGATCATGACCTGAGCCGAAGGCAGGCGCTCAACGACTGAGCCACCCAGGCGCCCCTTGTTACGTATTTTTAAAAATTTTTATTTTATTTCATGTTAGTCACCATAGAATACATCATTGGTTTTTGATGTGGTGATCCGTGATTCATTGTTTGTGCGTAACGCCCAGTGCTCCATGCAGAACGTGCCCTCTTTCTGTACGTATTTATGGAACATCTGGGGTACCTCACAGCCTGGCGTGACTGGCAGAGGCCCCCTTATGGCTGTGGGCGTCAAATGCAGGAAAGTTTGTGCTGTGGGTGTGCATGTGTGAGCGTGTGTTCGCGCACGCCCATGTGCGAATGTCCTCACACTAGGGGGAGGCAGGGGCGTCCTGGAAGCACGCACACATGCTGAGAACAACATAAATACAATCCCCATCAGGACCCCTGAAACTAAGGAAGCCTTTAAGGAACATTTACACAGTTTTAAAATTTTTGTTCAATTAAAATTAAAATGTATCCCCTTCTCACAGCTCAGAATTTTAGTTGGCGATGTTAGCCTTGAGGGAAGCTGGGCATCGGGCACACAGGACCTCCTGGCTATTTCTGAGCTTCCTGTGGGTCTGTCATTATTTCAGAGGGACAACAGGCTTAGTTGGGGGGAGCCCAGTGGGCTCAGTCCGTGGAGTGAGCAATTCTTGATCTTGGGGTTGTGAATTCAGGTCCCACGTTGGGTGTAGTGATTACTTTGGGGGGGAAAAAAAGAAAGGCTTAGTTGGGATACGGAGCATAAACGCTTTGCTCTCCACAACAGGATGCTCGTTTCTGTTGTTAGCTTCTCAAATGAGAAGTCAAACTGTGTTTGGAATTGGCTCCGAACGTGTATTCTACCATATTGAATAAATAAAGATCTAAATATCTACCTAGACGAATATTCATTCACAATACATAGAATTGGGACCCAGCTTTTACGGTTTATGTGGCCGCTACTTTCATTTTTTTTTTTTAAAGATTTTATTTATTTATTTGACAGAGAGAGAGAGAGAGTGAGAGCAGGAACACAAGCAGGGGGAGTGGGAGAGGGAGAAGCAGGCTCCCCGCAGAGCAGGGAGCCCGATGCGGGACTCGATCCCGGGACTCCAGGATCATGACCTGAGCCGAAGGCAGTCGCTTAACCGACTGAGCCACCCAGGCGCCCTCATTTTTTTTTTTTTATATCGTAATTAGGGTCATTTTTTTGCTAGTGTGTCATTTTGTGAGTTCTAACGTATTTTCGACAGGAACCCACGTTTTCAGTGGTCGCTATTGTAGTCTTCATTTTAAGACTTTTTGTGACTCTTAGTCTTGGGTATTGTGTACTTCTTGTGACTGGAGCAGAGCAGGCGTGGGTCACGGCACATGGTTGGACAAGTCCGCAGCTGTGCTGGGCTCGCCCGCTGCCCACGCCACGTGGCCCTCCTGCAGGATCCCTGCCGCACCCCCACTCCTCTGCACCCGCTCTGCCCCTCCCCACCCGTGTTTATGGGTCTGAGTCTTTGCTGTTGCTTCTGACGCCGCGTTTCCAGCAGTTGGAAACCTGTGTTCTTTCACAGGGTGGCATCATGAGACTGGCCCGGGGTTGTGGCTGGGATCAGGCCCCTGTGGCATCAGGTGGGAATTGCTCCAAATTGGAGGGAGGGTCTTCTGAGGCCATTTCAGCCACTTTGGGCGGAAGCCAGCTTCAGGCCCTGAGCCAGGCACACCTGGTGAGACGGGTGAGCAGGAGCCAGTCCCGTCCTCAAAACACCAGGGACGTCTGGGCGCCTTGAGGAGGGTGATCATAGAGTCCGTCATCGAACCCAGAACGTGTGTGAGAGGTGACGGGGGCACTGTTGATGACCACTCAGGGCCCCCAGGAAGTCGGCCCACCAGCTGGTTGTTGGGGCGACGGCCCCTGGGTGGCTGGGGGCCTTTGGGGCTGACTTAACTGCACCCTGACCCCGAAGGTGGGGCTCTCTCACGGGGCCCTGGTCTTGTCCGCAGCCTCCCTCTCTACACAGGGTGTCGACGTGGAGCACACGGCTGAGCTGCAAGGGGTCCAGTATGCCCGCAGCTTGCAGCAAGAGACCTCAGAGTACTACCGCACGCTGACGCCCACTCTGGAAAGGCTGGTGAGGGCAGCCAGGGGCTGTGTCCGGGCGAGCAGAGCAGGGGGGACACCCAGGCAGGCACTGAGGCAGGGAAGAGGGCACGTGGGGCCAAGAGGACGAGGCTGCCGTGGCCGGCGCTGGTGGGCTCTGGGATGCAGGGCAGGGCGGCATCGGTGGGGACTGACCCCTGCTGGGCTCGTAGGAACGTCAAAAGGTTATAAGTTTTAGTCCATTGGCGAGATCAGAACCCGCACACAGGGCTGGTGGGAACCTGAAAGAGGGCAGCCGCTGTGGAAGCAGGCAGGCAGTCGGTCAGGTCAAACGGTTTCCATAGGGTCCAGCAATTGTGTGTGTAGGTGTCCACCCAAGAGAAATGAAAGTTCACGTCCACACGGAAAGCCCTCACACCCATGTCCACAGCAGCAGGACTCATAAGAGCCAAAAAGTGGAAACACCCAAATGCCCATCGATGGGTGAATGGATAAATGCAAGGAGGTCCACCCACGCACGGGAGTGTCCCTCGGCCGCGGGCGGGAGCAAGGTGTCCACACGTGCGGCCCCGGGATGGACCCCGAGCCCACGACGCTCAGGGAGGGAACCAGACACAGAAGGCCACACGGGGTG
This sequence comes from Mirounga leonina, assembly GCF_011800145.1. Taxonomy (NCBI): domain Eukaryota; kingdom Metazoa; phylum Chordata; class Mammalia; order Carnivora; family Phocidae; genus Mirounga; species Mirounga leonina. Next base: position 57,315,406 of record NW_023270855.1, on the reverse strand, counting down.
TGAGTCCACGTGGGTGACACGTCCGGAACAGGCTCATCCGCGGACGGGAAGGGCGCTCCTGGGGCCGGGGCTGGGGAGTGACAGCTGATGGGGACGGGGTTTCTTTTGGGCTGATGGAATGTTCGAAAACTGGTTGCGGTGATGGTGCAAAATTCTGTGAATGCACTAAAACCCATCTGGCTGTACACTCTTAAAAGGTAAGTTGTAAGTTAGGTGAATTATATCTCAACTTAATATATTCTAAATTTCATTCTCAGAGAAGCAGGAGGGTCGCTAGGTGAGGAGTCACAGTTTGAAAGGAGCCCTCTGCCTGTGGCCAGGAGGCTGTGTGGTAAGACATGAGAAAAGCAGGGCGACATTGCTGAGTCATCCCGTCCACACCGGGGTCAGCACACTTGTCCTCTAAGGCCAGACAGGCAAGATCTTTGGCATCTCGGGCCAGACACTCGCCGGCCCAACTACTCAGCTTGGCCTGAGGCATCTTGAGAGGTGCCACAGGGGACAGGTGAATGAGCGGGTGTGGCTCTGTGCCAATAAAACTTTATTTGTGGGGACGCCTGGGTGGCTCAGTCGTTAAACGTCTGCCTTCGGCTCAGGTCATGATCTCGGGGTCCTGGGATCGAGCTCCGCATCGGGCTCCCTGCTCAGTGGGAAGCCTGCTTCTCCCTCTCCCACTCCCCCTGCTTGTGTTCCCTCTCTCGCTGTGTCTCTCTCTCAAATAAACAAAATCTTAAAAAAAAAAAAGAAAAACTTAAATTTGTGGACACTGAAATAACACATTTCAAATAATCTCCATGTGACATGAAATACTATTTTTCTTTTTATTTTCTCCAACCATTTAAAAATGGAAACGCCATTCTTAGTTTCTGAACTATACAAACACAGGCAATGACTTGAATTTGGCCCGTGGGTGTTAGCTTCCTAATCTCAGTCCCACACCCTCAAGCATTGTCCAAAAGAAAGAAAACAAGCCCCATGCATAATTTAAAATTTTCTAGCAGCTACATTAAGGAAAAAACGGGTCTGCCTTGGGCTCGGGTCATGATCCCAGGGTCTTGGGATCGAGCCCCACATCGGGCTCCGTGCTCGGCAGGAAGCCTGCTCCTCCCTCTCCCACTCCCCCTGCTTGTGTTCCCTCTCTCGCTGTCTTTCTCTCTGTCAAATGAATAAAATTAAAATAAATAAATTCTTAAAAAAAAGAAAACAGGTAAATTTAATTTTAATAATATATTTAACCCAGAACATCCAGAGTATTATCCTTTCGTGTCATCGACATAAAGTAGGTATTGAGGAGACGTTTCGTATTCTTTTTTCTTTTTTGCATTGAGTCTTCAAAACCCAGTGTGCATTTTGCACTCACATCTCGATATGGATGCAAAGTTTTTATCAGGAATACCTGATTGATACGTAGATTCCATAACATTTACATATGTAAGTTGCTCCGAATATACTTAAGAATTTTCTGGCAACTGGAGTATCTGTTTTAGAATTTAAGCGTGAACTAACTAAAATGTAGAGACCAGTTCCTTCATAGTACCAGCCGTGTTTCAGAAGCTCAGTAGCCGTGTGTGACCGGTGGCTGGCACGTGGGGCAGGCAGGTGGAGGATACTTGCTGAAATTTGTGGACTGTTCTGTGGGCCAGCAGGTCTGAATGCGGGCAATAGGGACACGGACTTGGAGAGTAGAAATAAGAAAAACAGGTTGGAGGGAATTTTAGGAGGGAGAACTGTGTATTGTGAGCTTAAGAAGCAGGCCTGGTGACAGAACACTGACCATGAGCAGGGACACCGTTAGTAACTCCACTGGAAGAGCAGGTAAATTGGGACATCTTGTCACCCTAGGTATAGGTCACATGAGGTGCCAAGGGGACTCTCAGGAACCCCCAGCCTTGGTGCTGCACCTGGAACAACACCCATCCCAGTTCCCAGGACAGGAACCCTTCAGTGCTAAACCTGAGACAGTCCTAGGAGAAGTGGACAGTAGTCACCTGAACGCCACACGGAGGATAAGCAAGTTCTAGTAGCATCTGTTTGCGCAAAGCAGGATTTTCTTAATGTAAAATTCATGTAAAATAACCATTTTTTAAAAAGTTTTATTAAGTGATCTCTTCGCCCGATGTGGGGCTTGAACTCACAACCCCAAAATCAAGAGTCAAATGCTCGGGGTGCCTGGGTGGCTCAGTCGTTAAGTGTCTGCCTTCAGCTCAGGTCATGATCTCGGGGTCCTGGGATCGAGCCCCGCATCGGGCTCCCTGCTCCGCGGGGAGCCTGCTTCTCCCTCTGCCACTCCTGCTTGTGCTCGCTTGCTCTGTCAAATAAATCTTTTAAAAAGTCAGATGCTCTGGGTGCCTGGGTGGCTCAGTTGGTTAAGCGACTGCCTTCGGCTCAGGTCATGATCCTGGAGTCCCTGGATCGAGTCCCCCATCGGGCTCCCTGCTCGGCAGGGAGTCTGCTTCGTCCTCTGACCCTATCCCCTCTCATGTGTTCTCTCTCTCTCATTCTCTCTCTCTCAAATAAATAAATAAAATATTAAAAAAAAAAAGTCAGATGCTCTACCGACTGAGCCAGCTAGGAGCCCCCAAATTAACCATTTTTAAAGTGAACAATTCTGGCATTTTGTGTATTCACAAAATTATGCAACCATCACCTCTGTCTAGTTCCAGAACATTCCATCACTCCCAAAGCAACCTGATCTCCATTAGCCATCACTCCCCAGCCCCCGGCCCCCACGAGCCCCCTTCCCGTCCGCAGATGAGCCCGTTCTGGACATGTCAGCCATGTGGACTCACACCCCGTGTGGCCTTCCGTGTCTGGTTCCCTCCCTGAGCGTCGTGGGCTCAGGGTCCGTCCCCGGGGCCGCGCGTGTGGGCACCTTGTTCCTGTTCATGTGGATGGACCACATTTTATCCATCCATCTGCTGATAGGGCAGTATTTTCATCCAAGTAACTTCCAAGTGCCCTTTCCCCGTCATTTACACAGCTCTGTGACTCTGTGTGTACTGGGTGTGAGAAGAGGCATTTTCCGTGCCTCCAGCTCTGCGAGCACGCGGCAGGTCCCCGCGGGGCGGGCGCCTACTCCGTGGCCTCCACGTGTACCACTGTTGTTTCTGTTGCAGTTTGTGAGCAGCTTCCAGAAGACAGAGTTGGAGGCCAGCTGTGTGGGCTGTACCGTGCTAGGTTACAGGTGAGTCAGGGCCTCCTCCGGGTGAAGCAAGCCTGGTGGACACCCAAGAGATTCCAGAAGATTCCAGCAGGAGCCCTCCCTCTCCAAGGGCTTCTCTCCTACCTACAGGGATGGGAATTCCAGTGTCTTCGTGCATTTCCGGCTCCACTTCTTGCTGCAAGCCCTGCAGCCACTGAGCCTGGGCCTGGAGGAGGAGCTATTGCAGCAGGGACTCAGAGCAAGGCTGCAGGGGCATGGTATCCCCCTGGCTGCCCACGGCACCATCGTGTCCGCTGAGCTCACAGGCAAGTAGGCAACAGACACTGGAGGAATTAGGAGGCGGCTGTGGGAGACGAGACCGTTGAAAGTTGCAGTAAACTTCAGGTTTCCCACAGTTGTTCCCTCTGATGAAAAGTTAACTCGTGCACAATACTTTTCCCTCAGGGGTACGGAGCAGGTAAGAGCGACCTGCAGATGGCCAGAGTGTAAATGCTTTTGTCTTTGCAGCCCATTGGATCTCTGTCGAGACTACTCAACTCTGCTGTTGTAACAGGAGGGTTAAAGACAGAACATAAACCAATGGGCACAGTTGTGTATTGATAAAACTTTATTTATAGAATCAAATGGTGGGCTGCATGTGGCCCACAGCCGGTTTGCCAACCTTGGTATAGGAATAAGAGTAAATGCTGTGCCCTAAAATCTGATGATGCAGATTCCCTATCATGTACCAGAAACTTCACATAAAACCTGATGATGCGGTGCATCGTGAGGAGAGCCAGACGTGAGTTCAGTGTGTCATCAAGTTAAAATCTGGTGGCCTTGACCCTGCCCTGCAGGACATTTATGGTCCTTCCCCACCTACCCTGACATGTTAGTGGACTCTTAGTAACCTCTATATCAGTGCTAATTGAATTCTCCGTTTCCTGCCTGCACAGCCCACTGAGGTGACCACCAGCCCCATGTGGCTCTGGAGCACACGTCACGCAGCCAGTGGCCAAGCAAGAGATTGTTTCATCTGATTTCATCTTAAATTGATTTAAGTTAGAATGTAAGGGGCTCCCACGGTGCACAGTGCAGCTCTTGGCTTTGCAATCCAGTGTTTTCAAAGAACTGCGGAACTCGCGGAGTGAGCTTCTCTCTCTTGTCTGTTTCACTGCAGGAAGTCACAAAGGGCCACTGACAGAAAGAGACTTAAAATCAGCAGGTATGTCCTACCCTCTCCCATGGAGCTCCCTGCCCTCTGCCGAGTTTCTCCGATGGCAGTCATGAGGAGAGGTTTCCCAAGACTTCTTTCCAGTACACAAAGGAGTCCCTCGAATGCAGTAAATACTACTTCTGCACAGCAGTCTCCTCCAGGGGGCCGGGAGGGGATAGAGTCATAGTCCTGTGTGGGCAGAGGACTTAAAGACGAGACACTTTGAGGGGCGCCTGGGTGGCTCAGTCGTTAAGCGTCTGCCTTCAGCTCGGGTTGTGATCCCAGGGTCCTGGGATCAAGCCCCGCATCAGGCTCCCTGCTCAGCGGGAAGCCTGCTTCTCCCTCTCCCACTCGCCCTGCTTGTGTTTCCTCTCTCGCTGTGTCTCTCTCTGTCAAATAAATAAATAAAAATTAAAAAATCTAAAAAAAAAAAAAAAAAGACGAGACACTTTGAATTACACATGACCAAACACGAGTGAGGGAAAACAGTAACAATTTTTTTTGAAAAGTGGTGGAAATCTGCCTTTTTTTTTTTTTTTTAAAGATTTTATTTATTTATTTGAGAGAGAGAGAATGAGAGAGAGAGAACACATGAGAGGGGATAGGGTCAGAGGACGAGCAGACTCCCCGCCGAGGAGGGAGCCCGATGCAGGACTCGATCCAGGGACTCCAGGATCATGACCTGAGCCGAAGGCAGTCGCTCAACCAACTGAGCCACCCAGGCGCCCTGGAAATCTGCCTTTAAAAGACAAAAACAGACAGTTTGGAAAAAATAAAAAAGAGTGGGTGCCACACAGAGTCCTCAACTAGGGGTGATCCAGGCCCCAGGGGACTCTGGGTAGCGTCCGGGGACATCTGTGGTTGTAAGGAGTGGGGGCTCCTGGCATCGAGTGGGTAGGACCAGGAGGGCTGCTCAACCCCCACAGAGAACAGTCCGGCCCCAAATGTGAACTGTATACTTAAAATGGTTAGTGTGGTAAACTTTAAGTTGTACGTGTTTTACCACAACTTGAAACGTTCAATTTCACCTGTATCTTGCTTTAGAAAATCGTGGGTGCTGGAAGATGTGGGAGTCCATGTGCTGTGCCTACATTTCCATTGCATAGCCCTGTCTTCATGCTGACCGACGTTCTTGTTATGTCTCCATACTAATTCTGAGAAAATTATTTCAGAAACGTTCAGGGCTAAAAAAGTAAAAAAGAAATGTTTTCCATGCTCTAGAGGCTCTGAGTAGACAGTGGCATCTTACTGCAGGCAGGAGAGATGGAGCGGGGATCAGGAACTTGGTTCTTTTTTGCCCTCAGGTCACTGTCCAGGGAACACCTTTTCCTGCCAGAACAGCCAGTGTGTGACCAAAGTGAACCCGGAGTGTGACGACCGAGTGGATTGCTCCGATGGATCTGATGAGGCCCACTGTGGTCAGTCTCCTATCTGGCCGGTCTCTGGGCCACGTCCCTTTCCAGGGTCAGCTGCTGGCTCTGCTCTCTGGCCCACTGTGCACGTTACGTATGGGCCCGGTATTCACTGTAGCTGGGCTGAGAAAAGCAGGGGGCGGGGGGTGGCCGGGCACCTATGATATGGCTGAACAGACAGGTCCTCACCAGACTGTGGGAAGCCTCAGATGCCAGGACCTGGAGCTCTGTCCTATATGCAGTAGGATTTGGGCAAGGGCATCTTACAATTAAAGTGCTGTAAGAGTAGCCAACATTTTCTAGCAATGCTAGCCCACACAATAGGGTAAGGGCAGCAGTTTAAGCATGGAAAGGAAGGGGGAAAACAATCCTAATGTGCAGTGGATGTGATTGTCTGTATAAATGAATTAATAAATTGACTAACCAGCTGTTAGAAAATAAGACCGTTCAACACTGAGACGAGAGTAAGATGAACATCAACACAAAGAAAAGCTGTTGCTGTGCTTTATACAAGGAAAAACAGATCAGAGGGTAAAAGGCAAAAAATCCCAGTTGTGATCAAGAGCAGCAAAAAATAAACATGTCAAGCCTATAATATTACACAGAATTATAAAACTTCACTGAAGGACATAAAAGTGGACTAAGTTGAGACATAGCATTTCACAAAAAGATGTATGTATGAGAATTTTGAAACTTGCAAAATACATGGTGAAGGAGACATTTGTAGCGTGTGGCACCTGATGTGAAGGACGGTCTGTGGAGGCCGATTGAGCAAGGGCCCCCCTCAAGGTCAGTGATTCATTCACTGGAAGGACTCTCAGAACTCAGGTGTTCTCTGCACGGTTACAGCTTCTTCCAGGGAAAAAGCCATCAAAGGAAAAGGCGCACAGGGCAGAGTGTGGGCAAGACCGGGAGTGAGCAAGTTTCCCGCTGCCCTCTCCTGGCCCTGAACTAACTGTCCCATCAGCAGCATGTGACAGACCACACAAAGTGTTTCCAACTTAGGGCAGCCTTGTGTCCAGGGTCTGTCCTGGGGGTTGGTCACATGGCCATGTAACACCGCCCAGAGTCCCAGAGCTGCCAGAACGAAGTGACGTAAACGGAGTGGACAAAACAGTGGAAATGTCCCCTGTCACAATGCGCGGGGCTGGAGGCCCGAGGTCAAGGTGTCCGAGGGTCTGGTTCCTCCTGAGCTGGTGGAGAATCTGTTTCCTGTTTCTCTCCCAGCTTCTGGGGTTTGTTGGATGCCTGGCATTCCTTGGCTTGTAGAAGTGTCATCCAGATCTCTGCTGTCATGTTCACATGGCCTTCTCCTCGTGTGCAAGTCTGTGTCCAAGTTTCCCCTTTTCAGGACACCAGTAATTGGATTTAGGGCCCTCACTCATGACTTCATCTTACTTGGATCATCTGTGAAGACCCTATTTCCAAATAAATCACATTCACAGGTACTGGGGGTTAAATTTCAACATCTTTTCAGGGATTGCAACTCAGCCCGTAACACTTAGTTTGCAGCCCCTCCAGAGGTCAGGCGGATCCCACATGGCCCAAGGCCATCAGTCACACTGTGGCATAAACTTCCTGGGCGACCTAATGCCCCAGGTAGACAGAGCTGCTCTTATCATGCAACATTCCAGGGCCTTAGAGAGCTCCTCCCCGGAGGTGGTCAAGGGCCGACCTTCTTTGAAATGTGCAATGTTTGGACAGTCCGGGGCTGCTGAGTTCACTGTTTACTGCATGGCAACATGAGCTGCGGTAGAGACATCAGGAGGGGCCCGTGGCGGGGAGGAAAAGGAGGAAAATGCCCGCTAGACAGGTAGAAACACAAGAAAGCAAAGTGTTGGCCCTTTGGTTTATGAGTTAGCACAACCCCAAATCAAGTCAGAAGTGTGGAGTTCCTACCCGGACCTAGCCTTTGGCCAGGAACCATATGACAGATGTCATACGGCGAAGTCAAAGTTGCATGAAGGCCACCTGTGCTCGAGGCGGAAAAAGGGTTCCTGGTTGAAGGCGTTCTCGGCCACTCCCTGGTGCAGGCAGTCTTTGGGTGTTTGACCTTTGTCGGGCAGCTGGAGATGGGGCAGGAGGGGACAGGGAGACCCCAAAGGAGTCAGCAAAGCCAAGTGCAAGGGATCTAGAGCAGGTGTTTCAACAAGAGGGCCGGGGGATGAGAGATTCCGCATGGACGTGCTGGGAGCTCGGTCACGGCCCTGCCTCTGGGGCTCCTGGTTGGTGACCTCTGTCTTGCAGACTGCGGTCTACAGCCCGGCTGGAAGACAGCCGGCCGGATCGTGGGCGGCATGGAAGCGTCCCCCGGGGAGTTCCCGTGGCAAGTCAGCCTTCGAGAGAACAATGAGCACTTCTGTGGGGCTGCCATCGTCGGGGCCCGGTGGCTGGTGTCTGCAGCCCACTGCTTCAACGAGTGAGCCCCACACCCCTCGGTCCCACCTTCCTTCCACTCTGGGAGCGCCACCTCTCCTGGGTCCACAGAGCCCTGTGGAGCTCTCTTCTTTTCCTTTCCTTCTTTCTCTTTTGTTGTTGAATCTGAATGTGTTCTTGTTATTTTTATTTTCAAAATCATGGTAAAATTTACATAACACGAATTTACCACTTTAGCCATTAGAATTCAGCGGCATGAAGCCCACTCACACCATCATGCGACCACCCCCACCCTCCGTCTCCAGAACATTCCATCTCCCTAAACTGAAACTCTGTCCCCGTGAAGCACGGACTCCCCACCCCCACCCTCCGTCTCCAGAACGTTCCATCTCCCCACACGGAGACTCTGTCCCCACGAAGCACGGACTCCCCACCCCCACCCTCCGTCTCCAGAACGTTCCATCTCCCCACACGGAGACTCTGTCCCCACAAAGCACGGACTCCCCACCCCCTGCCCCAGCCCCGGCTCCCACCCTCTCCTCTCTGTCTGTGTGGACGGGACCCCTCTGGGGACCTCCTGGGAGTGGGGTCCTGCGGGATGTGTCCTTCCGGGTCTGGCTCCTCTCACTGAGCCCGGTGTCCTCAGGGTCCCTCCAAGTCGTGTCAGGTGTCAGGGTCCCTTCCTTTCTTCTTCAGGCTGAATAATGACGTTCCATTACGTGGATATACCACATTCTGTGTATCTACTCATCTGTTGCTAGATACGGGCTGTTCCCACCTCTTGGCTACCGTGAATCCTGCTGCTGTGAACAGGGATGTGCAAACATCTCTTCAGGACTCTTCTTTCAGTTCTTCTGGGTATAGACTCAGAAGTGGGATTGCCGGGTTGTCCGGTAATTCCGTGTTTAACCCTTTGAGGACCCTCCAGTTTCCCATGGGGGCTGCACGGTTTCCCGCCACTGCCAGCCGTGTGGGAGGCTCCAGGTTCCCCACATCCTCACCAACGCTTGTTACTGTTGAGCTGTCTTAGTGGGGTCACACTGCGGTCATGGTTTGCGTTCCCTGACGGCCAGTGACGTGGAGCGTCCATTTGTAGGTCTTCTTCCGAGAAATGTCTGTTCACGTCCTTCGCCCATTTTTTTTTTTAAGATTTTATTTATTTATTTGAGACAGAGAATGAGAGACAGCATGAGAGGGAGGAGGGTCAGAGGGAGAAGCAGACTCCCCGCCGAGCAGGGAGCCCGATGCGGGACTCGGTCCCGGGACTCCAGGATCATGACCCGAGCCGAAGGCAGTCGCTCAACCAACTGAGCCACCCAGGCGCCCCCTTCGCCCATTTTTGAACCGGGTTGTTGCTTGTCGTCGTTGAGGATGGTCAGGGTCTTTAACGAACCAGAGTGGCTGATCCCAGAATGGAGCTGGTCAAAGGTGGGAGAAGGTTCTAGAAGCCCCTGCACCAGGCACTGCTGTTTGGTTGCTGCAGTCTGAGGAGTCCTGGGGAGCGGGCAGGGCAGCAGCATCCTGGGCTCCTCAGAGAGACCACTGCCCACTGACCACCCCGTGGGATGCCGGTGAGCCCGAGTGCAACCTGCTGTCTGCCTCGGGGTGACGGTCCGGGGGACAGACGTCAGAAACAGGGACAGCTCAGGACAGCAGGAGTTGGGGGTTTTCCACTTGAAGTTTTATTCCTCCCATGTGTTATCACGGCAGTGTTTAAGCAGACAGAAGCGGTAGAAACAGTAGAGCCAAACCTGTGTACCTGTTCCCTGATCTCGGCGAGCGATCGCGTTTTGCCGTGTTAGCGCTGGTTCCTGCTGCCTGCCCCGTATCTGGGCCTTTACGTGCATCCTTTCTTTGCCAAACCGTTTGATACCCCTCTGGCCCTGCTGCTCATGTCTGCACAAATAAGGGACGGTCCCCCGCACGCCCGTAATGCCGTCCCACGCCCGCACCGCCGAGGGAAGGTCCGGCCACATGCCGTCCGCCAGCGTCCCGTCCGCGTCCGGCTTGCCCCAGTTGTCCCGAGGGCCTGTTACAGCTACCTTTGTTTTCTTCTTTTTTACTCTGATATAATACAGATAACGTAAAATTTACTATCTGAACCATTTTTAAGGCAGTAAGAGTTTTGGCCTTGAGCTGAGTTCTTAAAGATACCGAGAGAGGGTGGGCGAAGAGGGGAGGGCTTTGTGAAACAGAACCCAGCCTCGTCCCGTGTTTCTGCCGGGAAGTGTACTGTTCCTTGACTGACTGTGGGGCCCATGAGGGGCCTCGCAGGGCTGGGCTTAGGGTGAGGAGAGCGAGGCCCTCGCCGGGGGGCGGGGGGCGAAATGTAGGGGGTCGCCAGGAACAGACATCGTGACGAGTAATATCTTCATGTCGTGTTGCAAAAAAATCAAAATGAGTGCAAAGAAAAAAATCAACAATGAACGGAATATCCAGCTCTGAAGTCGAGACCAGAGCTGACGGGCGCGGGCTCGGGGAAGGCGAGGGAGGTGAGCGCAGCCAGCACAGCCCGACCCCGTGCTTACGTCCGAAGTCCCTGCTTTGTTCACCGTGGGCCTTTTGCATTCGTTCAGGTGTTTTGCTGCCTGGTCTGTGGTTTCTGGCGCCCCCTTAACATTTCGTACCCAGATCTGTCTTTGCCAAGAGTGTTGATCCTCGGGGCAGGATGGATTTCTTTTTTTTTTTTTATAAATTTATTTTTAATTTATTTTTATTTTTATTTTTTTTTAATTTATTTGTGAGAGAGAGAATGAGAAACAGAGAGCATGAGAGGGAGGAGGGTCAGAGGGAGAAGCAGACTCCCTGCCGAGCAGGGAGCCCGATGCGGGACTCGATCCCGGGACTCCAGGACCATGACCTGAGCCGAAGGCAGTCGCTTAACCAACTGAGCCACCCAGGCGCCCAGGATGGATTTCTTTTGCATTTATGTTCACTTTTGACAACGTTGCGTGGAAACACCGGTTGTGATGATTGGGTTTCGGGGCGCCCCCTTAACGCTCGCCCCCCCGGGAGAGTGCCTCCCTCGCCTCCCGCTGCCGCCTGTCCCGTGGGTGGGCCTCTGAGCTGCGGTCCGTCTGTCCTGCAGGTTCCAAGACCCGAGAGAGTGGGTGGCCTACGCGGGCACGACGTACCTCAGCGGGGCCGAGGCCAGCACGGTGCGGGCGCGCGTGGCCCGCATCCTCCCGCACCCGCTCTACAACGCGGACACGGCCGACTTCGACGTGGCGGTCCTGCAGCTGGACAGGCCCCTGCCCTTCGGCAGGCACGTCCAGCCCGTGTGCCTCCCCGCAGCCACGCACGTCTTCCCGCCCCGGAGGAGGTGCCTGATCTCCGGCTGGGGCTACCTCAGGGAGGACTTCCGTAAGTGCTGCGCTCGGCGGCTGGGCCGCGGCGCGGGGGGTCCAAACAGCCCACCCCGCTGTCCTGATCCTGTGCTCTGAGCGCACCTGCCCAGTGGGGGGTGTTCACAGCCCCAGACGGGCCCTCGGGGTGATCTCGTGGTCATTGGCACCTACTGTTTCAGCTCCGACCAGAAACCAGTGTCCTTTTTTGCCTTTTGGTGCATTCTGAGGGTGATTTCTAAAAGGGCCCCGAGAGTACAGATGGGGTGCCGGCCGGGGAGGCGGGGGCGTGCCTGGTGAGGAGCGCGCGTCAGATACCTGCCGTCAGGGGTGAGCGACAGCGCCCCTGACTCGCGTTCAGGTGAAGGACTCAAGGGTGTGCGTTAACTATGGCGCGTTTAGACAGAAGCACGTGTAACAGGAGGTTACGTATCGGTCGGTTCTCGAAAATCTTGGGACCAGAGGCTCGTGTCCTCCTGTCCCGTGATCCTCCAGAGGCCATGCTTCCTACTCGCTAATTCGGGGTTCGCGGTGACTTCACAAAACGGAACTGCCTCGGATGAGAGCCGCCTTTCATGTGACGGGATGTCGTGGGGAAACCGAAATGGGCTGGGGGACAGCTGTAGGGAAGGCCCCAGGACAGAGACGCCGCGGGTCCGGCCTGCTGGAGGAGGCAGAGCCTCAGGGAACAGGAGGGCACCCTGCAGCGAGAATTCCCAGTGTCGCGGAAAGTTCTATTGGATGACGCCATCTAGAACGTTCTAGAGCAAACTGTCCAACACAGCCACTAGCCCCAGCTCAGCTCAGTGGCTGTGTGGGTTTTCATGGATAGTGCAGGGAGTGGGGGATGACCTAGGGCCCCCAGGTTCGGGGGCAGCTCTACCCAGCATGAAGGGTCTGGGGATCCACCGTGGCTGACCTCCCTCGCAGGGCCCACTGCCTGTGTTCTGGGGTTTTCCCGGGTCTCTTTTTACCTGACACGAAAGAAAGAATGCTGGGTGATTTTTACATCTTCTGAAAAGGAAAGGTATTGGCCACATGGACCTAATTAGGAGGGAAGACGATCCAGACACATTTGAGCCTCCCCAGCTCACCGAGCGCTGGTCCAGGGGACTGGGCAGGAAGCAGAACAGTCTCCCTGCGTGGGGCTCAGCCCAGACCAGCACCATCCAAGAGCACTTTCCTTGGGACGGCCGTGCTTTACTAGGTCTGTGTCCCCTGCTGCAGGAGACACCAGCCCCCTGCAGCGTGGCCCGTGCGGCTGAGAAACTGAGTTGTGCGTTTTATTTCATTTGAACGCATTTAGATCTGCATTTAAGTAGCCACATGTGGCCAGTGGCTACCGTTCTGGACAGCACAGCTCTAGAGGGAAGTAGGTTGTAAAGATGGCAGATGGGGATGGACACAGTGGAGGAAAGTAAGGTAGGCATGGGGTGGGGGCTGCAGCTTTAAATAGGTGGTCAGGAGGGGCTTCTTAAGAAAGGAGATGAGGGGGCACCTGGGTGGCTCAGTTGGTTAAGCGACTGCCTTTGGCTCAGGTCATGATCCTGGAGTCCCGGGATCGAGTCCCGCATCAGGCTTCCTGCTCGGCGGGGAGTCTGCTTCTCCCTCTGACCCTCCTCCCTCTTATGCTCTCTGTCTCTCATTCTCTCTCTCACAAATAAATAAAATCTTTAAAAAAAAATTAAAAAAAAAAAAAGGAGATGAGGGAGGAAGGCTGGCAGATTCTGTAGAGACAAAATTCCAGGCAGCTGGAACGGCATGTGCAAAGGCCCTGGGGTCAGCAGTCAGACTTGGACTTTTTCATTTGAGCGGGAGGTTGGGGCGAGATCACCCCAGAAGGTTTGAGGAGAGGGGCCACATAATCAGATTTCACATTCAGCAGAGATGAACCGTAAATCAGCCGGTGTCGGGCTAAGGAGTGCTTTCTGCAGAGGAGAACGAGCAGACCAGCAGAGGGCTAGTGAGGGAGACTCAGGCAGAGGGGTTTTCAGGGGGAGATGAGGGTGTTAACTCGGGTGCCTCTGCTGTCTGGGCCAGAAGGTTACGGGTGGGCCCTTGTAGAGTGTGGCCTCTGCCAGGTTCTGAGCTGGGTGCTGAGCAAGCCCCTCCCGGCGGGGGATGCGGGGTCACAGCGGACACGACCCGCAGCCTCCGGGCTCATCCTGCCAGTCTCTCCCTGTCCTGGGCAGTGGTGAAGCCAGAGACGCTGCAGAAAGCCACCGTGGAGCTGCTGGACCAGGGCCTGTGTGCAAGTCTGTATGGCCACTCGCTCACCGACAGGATGGTGTGTGCCGGCTACCTGGATGGGAAGGTGGACTCCTGCCAGGTGAGCCCCGCGGCCCACACCTGCCCCACCTGCCCCAGGCCCAGGGGGACGGGGTCCTCACAGCTTCCGGCCCACCACCGAGACGTCCCCTGCTCGGATTTCCTTCCTCTTAGTTCATCCCTCTAAAGTTCATTCCTCACCTCTAAAGCTGGATGGGGAGAAGGTAGGGAGAGAGCGCTGCAGGTGCTCCAGGAGCCGTATCCAGACTGGAGCCTGGAGAAGGCGTTGGGAAAGATGGAGGGGGGCGTGTGTCTGAGAATGTGAGCATCCCGGTGAGCCGGGTGTGCAGAGAAGGGGAAGGACTGCAAGACAGGAGTGCAAGGCAGAGCAGGCACTCTGGGAAATGCTGGGGCCGTTCTGTCCGCCTCGGCGAGCACGGACATCCCCACAGATCTCGTGGGCTAAGGGGAGGAGGGGGTGTTTATTTGGGTGGGTCTTCAACTGCCCGCGGTGGAACTGGAAGCGATCTTAGACATCCCGTTGACTTTTTTTTTTTTTAATTTTTAAAATTTATTTATTCATGAAAGTCAGAGAGAGAGGCAGAGGCAGAGGGAGAGAAGCAGGCTCCCCGCCTAGCAGGGAGCCCGATGCGGGACTCGATCCCAGGACCCTGGGATCATGACCTGAGCCGAAGGCAGACGCTTAACCATCTGAGCCACCCAGGCGCCCCTCCCATTGACTTTTTACAGAAGAGAAAGCGGGTTCTGAGATGTGGACTGTTGGCCCGCCTCTGCTCTGTGAGCTTGTAGGCGGACAGGTCTCAGAAGTCCCCGGTGGGGCTCCTTCTCTGACTCTGCAGCTCTGGGATTGGGGCTGGCTGCGGCCGGAGCCCCGACGCTCTGAAGGCAGGCCTTTGTCTCCTAGGGTGACTCAGGAGGCCCCCTGGTCTGCGAGGAGCCCTCCGGCAGGTTCTTCCTGGCCGGCATCGTGAGCTGGGGTATTGGCTGTGCGGAAGCCCGGCGTCCCGGGGTCTATGCCCGCGTGACCAGGCTGCGGGACTGGATCCTGGAGGCCATCACCATGGTGAGCAAGCCTCTGGCCCCCACCGTGGCTCCCACCTCCGCCAGCCACAGCACTGCCCGGCCCACCAGTCCCGAGAGCCCGGTGGTCCACACCCCCGCCAGACCCACGCGGGGCCCCAGCACGGCGCCTCCTGACTCAGGGACAGCCTCTAAGCCACAAGGTATTTGCTGGGGGCACAGGCGGGCGTAGATGTCCACTCCCTGCAGGGTTGGATTGATGGGTACTGGGGAACAGATGGGCGATGGGCTAGTAATGTCTGCCGTGAGCACAGGCGAAGGCGGACTGGCATCCGTCAGACTGTGCGGCCAGGTCGGGCCGCGCATGGGCTCTACATGGAATGTCCTCACGGGTGAGCCGGGGGCTGGTGACTTTGAGCTATTCCACTCAGGGATCCTTCCAGACACACCCCACACATAAATGTACACACACAGATGACTTATATCCGAGAACCTGCGTTTCTTCCTTTTTTGTTTTTCAAATTTTCCTGCACACACTCGCATGCTTCCTCTTCCATGAAAAGAGCAAGATCAGCTTATCTGGTTTTTTAATTTTAATTTTATTTTTAATTGCCGTGTCAAACACATAAAATGGGCCATCCTAAACTTTCTTGCGTGTCCAGGTCAGTAGCATTATGTTCACCTTGTGCAACGAGTCTCCAGAACTTTCCATCTTGCAAACCTGAGGCTCTGTGCCCACTACACACAGTTCACCCCGCCTCCCGCCAGCCCTCGGCCGCCTCCATGTCTGTGACTGGCTGTCCGCTCCCTCCCAGGAGCCGAGTCACGTCGGTCCTTTTGTGATTGGCTTCTTTCTCCTCCATGTTCCCGGTTTTACACAATTAGAGTTACAGCTCGGCTTAGGGAGAATCTGTGTCTTCCCATCTCCACAACGTGGATCTTCCCGTGCAGGGACGGGGTGCGTCTGTCCGTCTTGTGCATCTCTTTATGGGCTGTTTGCTCGCATGAGCTGGCCCGGTCCTTGTTAACTGTGGCCGTGTCAGGGTAGACGGGAGATTTCTGTTGTATTCTCAACTAGTTTGCAGCCGGACGGCTTACAGAGTTGCCTCCCGCGAGTTGTTCCATAAAGAGAGCAGACCTGGGCGAAGCCAGTGGTCAGGTTTGCCGGTCGCCCCCTCCCCTGAGGACGCTCCGCGGGGCATCGCGGTGACCCCTCCTGCTTTCTGCCCCACTGCAAGCTCTTCCATGAAATCTTCCAGGAACGTTCAGTGGCCAGTCACACACACCCTCTTGCCCGGGGCACCTCCGTGTCTTCGGCCCCGGGGAGCTGCCTTAATTACAACCTGGGGCCGAGCCGCAGAGATGGGGTTTCTGGACACAGCGGTCTATGTCTGTCTGTCTGCCTTCTGTGGTCTCCAAGGACCCAGATCGGATGCCAGTCCTCCTTCATGGTCCCCTAGACCCGCGATGCTGAGCCTGTTGGAACCCTGCTCCATTTAAATGTCAGCTACCCCCTCCCTGTCCCCAAGTCCCGTAGTGCCCTGGTTCCCACAGGTCCTCCTGTGTGCGCCCCCTCCTCGCAGCGAGCCCCTCCGCCTGACCGCACGGGCCGCGGGTCTGTGGAGCCAGGGCGCTCTAGGACTCCATCTCCTTTTGAACCCGCCTGCCCCGCCGCACCACGTCCGGCCTCAGTTTCTTCATCCGAACGACGGGGATCACGGTGCTCCCGCCGCGGGCAGGCTGCAATGCCAGGACCCTCCTCTCTCGCTCCTCACAGAGTGTGGGGCCAGGCCCGCCATGGAGAAGCCCACGCGGATCGTGGGCGGGCTGGGAGCCGCCTCTGGGGAGGTGCCCTGGCAGGTCAGCCTGAAGGAAGGTTCCCGGCACTTCTGTGGTGCGACCCTGGTGGGCGACCGCTGGCTGCTGTCGGCTGCCCACTGCTTCAACCAGTAAGGCCCGCCCCCCATCCCCAGGTGCCCCCAGCAATCCCGCCACTGTGCGCAGGGGTGGGCCCCGGGCTTGAGGAAGGGGGTCCGAATGTCCAGCCGCAAACCAGGGAGGGAGCAGGCAGGAGAAGTAGGGGTTCTGGGGGCCCCGGCCTGGGCCGCAGCCTTGGGAGGAGGAGTCTGCGGAACCGGCCTCTGGGGACAGAGGAGGCCTAACTAGAGGAGGGGACGAGGGCCCCTTCCCCTGGGCTCCCAAGAGCGGCAGCGTCCGTGTTCGATGCCCCGAAGCACCAGGGCTGCTCACTCTTGTTACAGACGAAGGGAAGGAAGCCCAAAGGGCTCCCTGCCTTGCGCCTGCCCCCAGCCTGGACCGCTACTGGGGAGCAGCCCTGTGGCCCCTCTGTCCTCCTGGCACCCGTCCCCAGAGCGGGGGGAGCTCCGCCCGGCTTCCCGGGGGCCGCAGGGGTGCCGGCGGGCGTCTGAGTGGCCCCTTGTCGGCAGCACGAAGGTGGAGCTGGTGCGGGCCCACCTGGGCTCCGTGTCCCTCGCGGGCGTTGGCGGAAGCCCGGTGAAGATGGAGCTCAGGAGGCTGGTGCTGCACCCCCAGTATGACCCCGGTGTCCTGGACTTCGACGTGGCCGTCCTGGAGCTGGCCAGGCCCCTGGGTTTCAACATGTTCATCCAGCCCGTGTGCCTGCCCCTGGCCATCCAGAAGTTCCCCGTGGGCCGCAAGTGCATGATCTCCGGATGGGGTAACACGCAGGAGGGCAACGGTGAGCTCCCGGCCGGGGCCTCTGGTCCACCACCTGCAAACCACTCACCTCTCCGCTCCTCCGGGCTCACAGACTCCCGGCCACGGGCCCAGCGTGGCTGCATTTTCGAGTTTCATTGGCCCACGGCCCCGCCCGTTCAGTTTACAGCCCGTCCCCGGGGCTTTCATGCTGCAAGGGCATGTGCTCTGTGGCTCTTTGTAGAGAAAGTTTGGAGACACTTGTGCCCGTCTGAGCCCCCAGAGTTCATGCTAGCCTTTGAGCCTCCGAGTGGCCTCCTGCAGGCCCCCCACGGCTCTAGGGAGTCTGCGGGCGGACGGTGGTGAGAGTCTCAGGCCGAGTAGGCACCTGGGGTCACCTTCTCACTATGTGACTCGACGCAAATCCCTGCAACCCTGTGGGACTCAGGTTCTTCGTCTGTGGGTGGGGGTGGCGCCTCCGTCTCAGGTTCCTGCGCAGCTGAACCCATGTCGTGGGGGGTCTCCTCGCAGCCACCAAGCCCGACATTCTACAGAGAGCGTCCGTGGGCATCATAGACCAGAAGGCCTGCAGCGCCCTCTACAACTTCTCCCTCACGGACCGGATGCTGTGCGCCGGCTTCCTGGAGGGCAAGGTCGACTCCTGCCAGGTGAGTGTCAGACCAGGTGCCCACACCCTCCCACACGGCCGGTCCGCTCCTCCTTGTTCGGATCTGGGTTTCCGAAGCGCTCAGCGGGTGCGCAGAGACAGAAGGGGAAGAATCGTCAGTACGACACAGCGAACCGGGAAGCCTGGAGAGAACCCAGGCGTCTTTAAACGTTGGTTTAGAGAAATGTTCTTTCCAAGCAGAAGATGAGGGGGCAGCTCAGAAGTGTGTGGTGGACGCACACAAAGCATAGTCACACCGATTTAGGAAGACGTGCACCTGTGTTCACTGGAGGAAGAGCTGATCACAGGCTGTGGTGCGTGTGACGGCCCTCGTCCCGCAGGGCGGCCGGCAAGCACCTGAGCCGTGGGCCCATCTTAGGGGACACCTGGCTCCAGAGCTGTGAGAGCCGGAGAAATCCATGGGCAGAGAGAGCTATAGACCAGTCTTAGAAACATCAGTGCAAAACCCTCAATAAATGTTGGCGGATTAACTCTAGGAATGTGTTAAAAGTAAAAAAAAAATCAACCACAGTGGGTTGGTTTCCTAAGAAGGCTGGTCCGAAACAGGAGAACCCAGTACCACCAGTCATCACATCAGTGGATCGAAGGGGAGAAGGCATCATCTCCAAAACCACAGAAAAAGGCATTTGATAATTTTTTTAAAGGTTTATTTATTTGAGAGAGAGAGAGCTGGGATGCAGAGGGAGAACCTCAAGCAGACTCTGTGCTGAGATCCTGACCTGAGCTAAAACCAAGAGTCGGAGGTTCAACCGGTGTCTTGGCATTTGTTAATTTTTAACAACCATTTGTAATTACATTTTAAAAAATTGTAGCCCTATGAGAGCTGGACAACAGAAACCTGCAGCAGACATCATGCTTGGTGGCGAAACAGAAGCTTTCCGTCAAACACAAGGCTTCCTGCTGTTGCCAAGTGTGTCTAGATTAATACAGAAAGTCAAGAAAAAAGAAAGGAGGTATGGGATTTGTAAAGTAGATAAAAATGTAATCTGCAGTAACATAATTGGCTACCAGAGAAGAAAAAAATAAACAAACTAGAAACACACGGAACCGGGCGCCTGGGTGGCTCAGTTGGTTAAGCGACTGCCTTCGGCTCAGGTCATGATCCTGGAGTCCCGGGATCGAGTCCCGCATCGGGCTCCCTGCTCGGCGGGGAGTCTGCTTCTCCCTCTGACCCTCCTCCCTCTCATGCTCTCTGTCTCTCATTCTCTCTCTCGCAAATAAATAAAATCTTAAAAAAAAAACAAAACACCCATCTTAAAAAAAAAGAAAGAAACACACGGAACCAAGGGAGAGACGAAGACGACTCCTGAGAGTGAGACAGCTTGGCTTCACACGAGAGCGTCATACAAGGTCAAGAACGTTTCTTTTTCCAGCCGAAGTCAACATCCTTGAGAAAGGGATCCCACTGACTGGTGTCCAGAAGTAAACTCTAAAAGATGATCAAGGTTTTCATGGAGAAAATCACTAAACTCTGAAGAAAATAAAAAGGTCTGAATAAACGGAAAAATACACTGTATTGTTTGGTGGGAAGACTCGATGTTATGAAGATCCGTTTCTCCCCATTTTTTTCTGTAAGTCAGTGCAATTCCAGGCAAAATTCCAGTGGCGTTTGCCATAGGACTTGGCAAGCTGGTTTTAAAATTCATGCAAAAGAGCAAAGTAATGGCACATGACAAGGCAGGATAATTCTGATAAAGAAGAATCGGGGGATTGTGTATACTCCCAGGAACAAAATGAAAGAACCCAAAATAAAATAGAAAGTGTCAGTAACTCCTATTTTTGCGTAAACAATCAGCCCAAAGCTTAGTGACCTGAAACAACAGTGGTGTATCGGGCTCGTGAGTCTGCGCTTGTAAGGGCCCAGGGGTTATCTGCTGTCCCAGCAGTAGCTCGGGGGACACAAGTGGGGCCTGGAGGATCCACCTTCCAGGCGGCGCACTCACACGGCGGGACTTCGCTGGAGGCTGTGGACCCCGGGGCTTCCTCACGACCTGGCACTGGCTTCCAAGTGCGAGCGTCCCAAGAGAACGGGCAGAAGCTGGGTCCTGTGACCTCGCCTTGGAAGTCACATCCAGCGACGCCTGCGAGGCCGCCAGCCTGCTCGCATCCACGGGGAGGACCACCAGAGTCCCGTGAGCCGGCAGGTGGGCGTGCCGTGGCCTTGGGAAAATGCGTTCTGTCCTGCAAATCGATAAAACCAGCAGTAGGAACAGAACCCAGACAGCCAACAAGAAAGGAGACCAGGAAACAGAAGCAACACACGGAACCAAAGGAAACTTCCTCCACGTCTGCCGTTACCAACCTCAGAGACGCCCGGAGTGCTGCGTCCACAAGAGGAGTGGGACGCCGGAGGGGATTTTCCAGGGGCGGGGAGAGGGAGCGCTCGGGAGCTGACGATGAAGTCTTCCAGACAGCAGAACAAAAACACGCATGGATGCCTAAGGACAAGACAAGAGCCCCGCAGCGGAGTCGGGGACCTCAGCTTCCAGACGGAGGGAAGGCGCTCGCTCGCTCGGGTGGTGAAGGGGGAGGCAAGACCGTGGGGAGGGAGCGCCTGCCGGGCGCCGCGAGGAAGACACACGATGCCCGCCGTGCCCACAGTGAGTCGGCCCCAGGAAGCGCCGGGGCCCCTGTGGCGGCCGACTTCGGTCGTAACCCCCAGAGGCACTGCTAATACCAGAACACCCATGACAGCATGAATGCGCATCCACGGGCAGCAGCGGAAAGAAACGGGGCAAATGGCTGCCCTCCCGCTCTGCGACCCCAGGCAGGCGACTCCCCGTCCCTGGGCCTCTGAGGCCCGTCTGTAAAACGGGCTCATAGTCCTACCCATCTCCTAGGACGGTGGCGGCAAGAACGGTGCCCTGCAGAGGATCTTCTCTGTTTACTTTTATATCAAATAAGTTACATAATGTAGATTTTATCTGTTATTCTGTAGATAACTGATAAATTTGTAATAGTTAATGTGGTATCTCGAAACTGTTGACCACAGCAAGTTGCAAAAGGTTACATGTAACCCATTTCTGTAAATTTTACAGATAACACTGCATACTTTCTAAAATTACAGATTCACATAAAAGCATAGTGGGACACACCCCAAACTCCTAAATTGTCCGCCCCTGGGGCGGTGGGGCACCGGGACCAGCGGCAGGGCTGTCCGTCCCTGTGGCCGCGTAACAGAACGCCCCGAAGCTCGGTGGCCTGAGACAGCCGTTCCACTACCGTCCCGGGTCCCGTGGGTTGGAAGCTGCCGTGGGCCCAGCGGGGCCGGCGTGTGTTCCATGCACGGTGGCCTCAGCTGGGACGGTTCAGAGGCTGGTGTGCCAGAAGCATCTGAAGGCGTTTCTCCTCTCGTGGCTGGCACTGGCTGTGGGCTGGGGTCTCAGCCGCACCCTCCACGGGGCCTCCTCACGGGGGCTCCGCCCGAGCTCATTTCGGCCCCCTCAAAACGCGGAGCAAGCTGGAAGCAAATGGCACCTGCATGACCTTGCTTTGGAAGTCACCTGGCATTGTTGTCCCCGCAGTCTGACCCCCCCCCAGCGCCCCATGGGAGGAGGGCCAAGGTCTCGGTGTTCCAAGAGCAGGTGGGCCGAGAGAGAGAGACTCCTGCCATCCTTGGGAAAAACAATCTGCTATGTAGCCTCAGCTTTGTTGTAAGATTCCAGATTCTTAAAGAAAAGCCCTGGGTCGCTGGTGTGATTCCTTTGAAACCTAAGGAAGAGGGCTGGCGGCTAATGAGCCGTGAGAGCATCTGTGATGGTTATTGTTTTATTTAGAGTTTTCTGCATTTTTTTTTACATCTTCAAAACAAAAGCAAGAACAACTGAAGCTCAGAGAGAAGTGACTCAGTCAGGGTCACACAAGGTCACAGAGCCGGGCGTGGGCCTGAAGCCAGGTCCCCTGAGGCCCCCGCTGCGCTGACGCGGCCCCGTGTGCAGAGGGCACAGCGAGCGCTCCCGTGGGTTTCCCCGTTGTACTGAGAGAGAACCGACGTCCGTCACTGTGTCCGCGCCAGGGGCAGCATGGCGGTGGTCTGACTCACATCCCCCTCCCTTCACTTGCAGGGTGACTCTGGCGGACCCCTGGCCTGCGAGGAGGCCCCTGGGGTGTTTTACCTGGCGGGGATCGTGAGCTGGGGGGTCGGCTGTGCTCAGGCCCGGAGGCCCGGCGTGTACACTCGCGTCACCAGGCTGAAGGGCTGGATCCTGGACACCATGTCCTCGGGCCCCCTGCCCAGCCCTCCCCCGCCCACCACGGGACCCCCGCCTGCCACCAGGCCTTCCTCCAGGACGGCGGCTGGCCCCACGGTCCTGGGGGTCCTGGCCAGCAGAGCCACCCTCCCGGCCACCCGCAGGGCGACCAGCCAACCTGCCAGCAGGACTGCCACCACCGTGAGCACAGCTGCGGGGGGACAGACGCCACCTCCAAGCTCCCCTGGCACCACCGTGGGCTTCCAGCCACCAGGTAGCAGGAGGGATGGAGGGACGTGTGGGTGGCGGGGGTCCTGCGTCCGCCGTGACAACAGCAGACATTTATTCTCTCCCGGTGCTGGGGGTCGGAAGTCTGCACACACGCTGTCCTCTCCCCGTGTCCTCACGGGCTCGTCCCTCTGTGTGTGTGTCCTCGTGTTCTAACTTCATCACCTCTTCAAAGACCTGTGTCCAAGTGTCCCATCCTGAGCTCCTGGAGAGGACACGAGTCAGCCCATGATAGGTCCTGAAAGCCGGGGACACAGGCTCCGGTCAGGCAGCCCTGACGGGAGGGTCCCCACTGCTCTGTCCATGCAACCAGTGTTCACCCTCCTGTGTGCGGGCCCATGCGAAGCCTGGGGTGCAGTGGGGAACCAGGCAGGGAACCAGACGCTCAGTAAGATGGCAAGCAGGAGTGAGGAGACCAAGCCGACCCCACAGGCTCCCGCGCGGGGCCCCGGGGGACGCCCTGGAACAGGCTGCAGGACACTGACGGGCACGGCACCTGGGAGGTCTCTGAGCGCTTCTAAAGCGCTCGGTTACGTTTTATTAAGTATTAATCAGAAGTGTATGAAACATGTATTTGCAGGTCCGAAATAAAGCCCCATCAAATACAGCTGGTTTCATATGGGTCAAGCCGGGACCTGTCAGCGGGCACTGGCTGCAGGGAAACTGAGGGGAGAACCAGGCCTGGCTTCTGCAGGACGTGGGCTGTGTGGGTGGACCCGTCTTAGCGACCAGCCCACTCCTCCCACCGGCCTTGGTTTTGAGGGGTGGGATGGTCACCCGAGCAGAACTCAGAGGGAAGGAAGTGTTTTTGCCACAGACACAGGGCTCTCTAGAGAAGGGTGAGGCGGGGTGGAGTGGGGACCAGGGGCTGGGGGGGCAGGGGGAAGGCACCAGCAGAAGCCTCTTGGCTCTGCCTCTCTGTGCACACAGCACCCCCCCCCCCCAAGCAGACATGAGCTCTGCGCTCTCACATCCAGGTGCTGAGGGACAGTGTCTGGTCTGGCTTCCTTCAGGTGCGGAGGCAGGTCAGCAGGGACCAAGCAAGCTTCTGGGAGCTTCCCCCAAAGGAGGCAGGCACTCAGCACAAGGGGCTGCTGGTCTGTGTAGCTGCACCCATTTTCCTTCTTACTGATGAGTTTCCCAGAATTCCGATGTTCCGAGTCCCCATCCCCAGCATCCTCACCGACTCCCCTCCAGAGACTCTGATCCAGGGACCTTTCCCTGCTTTCCTCCTCCATCAGTGTCCCTGTTGTCCTTGTGTTCAGGGTATGTGTGTGGTCTAACCCTGTGACACAGAAGTCGGGGGAAAGTGCTTGTAATTCTCTGGCCTATCCCAACCTTTAGGATGTGTCCCCGGGGCTATTCTTTTCCTCTTCCCTTGCACACGTGTGTACGGAGTCCTGGCCCCAGGATCCTGAGTTGCCTGGGCACAGACCTGTCCCCACAAAGTCAGGCTTATAGGCTCTTGCCTCGAGGCTGCCTGCGCGCCATCAGAACCAAACAGAGGAAGAGGCGGGTCACTGTGGGGTCTGGGCGCATGGTGGGGTATAGGGGACCTTGGAAGGAAGCGTCTCGATTGGCTAGGAGCAAAGCCGACCACAGGCCGAGGGTCTGGGCACAGGTCTCGACTCTGAGGGGGACCCGGGTCCTGTTTCTTGGGGAACCACAAAGTGGAGACAGGTGCAGAGCGTCCGGTCCAGAGCCCTGGAAAACTAATCTCCGGGAGACTGCCGTCCCTGGCCAAAGGGGCAGCTCCCCTTTGCAGTAGCTGCTGCGGGTCTGGCTGTAGTGAGTTTCCAGCAGCGATGCGTGGAGAGGGGGAGCGTGTCTCCCTAAGTTTGCAGCTGGCTTCTCTGCATCTGGCCTCCCACCCTGGTGACTTCCTAGTCTGACAGCTACAGCCTGCAGGTTCTTAGCTTGGGGCGCAGAAGAGGTGAGGAAGCCCCCCGACATGGCACGCTTTGCCGCGCTGTTCCGTGTGGGACACCATTTCCAGAGAGCAGTTTCCATCCGATTCCCCAGGCCTCCTGGTCCGGGTCCTCGGGACTGAGGGAACGGGGAGGGTGGCCTCTCGTCTCCCCCTTCTTCCCTTCCAGCTGAGGCTGGGGCAGGAGGCTGGAGGGCAGGGAAGGCGCCCAGGGGTGGGAAAGCAGGCTGGGGAAGGGGGCCGTTCTGGAGGAGGAAGGTTCCCTTTGGGAATGACCAGGCGGGTCCCCGTGCGCCCCCATAGGTGGGGACGGGTTCCTGCGGCACCCGTGGAAACCACAGTTTGTCCTTCCTGTAGTTGTGTTCTGAGAGCACATCTTGTGGGGAGGGCGGGGGGGATGTCACAGTTGGAGGAAGCATCCTGGGAAGGAGAACCGGGGAGTGCGTCCAGAAGACCAGGCAGTGCTGGAGCTGCAGGGACAGGGCAGGGGCCTACTGTGCAGCAGCCTAGGGTGTGCAAAGGCCCTGGGGCAGCAGGGAACTCGGCTCCTAGCACCCTGAGAGATGCCTGGGGCTGGACAGGGAGGTGAGAGGAGGTGCTGGCCTGACCTTCAGCCAGGAAGGGGTTCCAAATGTTATCTAGAAGCGCCCAGAGAGGGCTCATTTGCAGAACCAAGCGCCAGGTCCAGTGTCTCTTCCAGGACTTTACCGAGCCAGGTCCCCCAACCCACTGCCGCCCCTCCTACCCTAGGTGCGCAGGCGGGGCTGCGAGGCGGGGCTGCGAGGCGGGGTCTGTCCGCTGAGCCACTGAGCAGCCCCCCACTCCCCCGCAGGCTGCGGCCTGGCACCCGTGGCAGCGATGACCAGGATCGTGGGCGGCAGCGCCGCGGGCCGCGGGGAGTGGCCGTGGCAGGTGAGCCTGTGGCTGCGGCGCCGGGAGCACCGCTGCGGGGCCGTCCTGGTGGCTGAGAGGTGGCTGCTGTCGGCGGCGCACTGCTTCGATGTGTGAGTCCGGCCGCCCCGTGGAGTTCACTGGGCCGACTTCGCAGGCGAACACTCAGGGTCGCCCCTCCGTGCCTTGGCCAGGAAGGACCCCTCCCCAGCCACCGGCACCCCCTGCCCCAGGCCGTCGCCTCCCCTGCTCACCCACCACCGCGAGCTGACCGCCACCAAACCCTGGCCACAGCCGCTCCCAACACCGGGCCCGGCCCGCGGCGGGGGTCTCCGGGGAGCTTTGGGGCCCTTCCCTCCCTGGCTCAGCCCACTGGGACTTGGCACCAGGCCCAACGTGGCAGTCCCCTTCCTGGCAGGGCGCTCCGTAGGGTGGACCAGGCTAGGGGTCAGGGCCAGAGGGGGCGGGCAGGTAGGGCCGCGACCTTACGGCCACCAGACACAGCGCGTGGGAGCGGGCGGCACCCCGCCCCCTCCCCGCCGTCCTAGGGGGAAGGGACGGCTCCGGAGGAGCAACCGGGCGGGCGGGGGCGGGGGCACTCGGCCGACACCTGTCCCCGCGCGGCCCGCAGCTACGGGGACCCCAAGCAGTGGGCGGCCCTCCTGGGCACGCCGTTCCTGAGCGTCGCCGGGGGGCAGCTGCGGCGCGTGGCGCGCATCTACAAGCACCCCTTCTACAACCTCTACACGCTCGACTACGACGTGGCGCTGCTCGAGCTGGCGGGCCCCGTGCGCCGCAGCCGCCTGGTGCGGCCCATCTGCCTGCCCGAGCCCACGCCGCGGCCCCCCGACGGCGCGCGCTGCGTCATCACCGGCTGGGGCTCGGTGCGCGAGGGAGGTAGGCGCGCCCCCCCCCCCGCCGGCCCCCGCCCGCGCCCCCGGCGGCGTCGAGCGCGCCCCCGGCCCATCCGGCTCCGTCCCGCCCGTAGGCTCGATGGCGCGGCAGCTGCAGAAGGCGGCCGTGCGCCTCCTCAGCGAGCAGACGTGCCGCCGCTTCTACCCAGTGCAGATCAGCAGCCGCATGCTGTGCGCCGGCTTCCCGCAGGGCGGCGTGGACAGCTGCTCGGTGAGCGCACTCTGCAGCGGGAGCGGGCGCTCCGCCGGTCAGAGTCGCACCCGCGGGGGCGGGGGTCGCGGGGCCAAGTTCTCACCGTTGCGAGGCCTACCGGGCAGGTGCCACGCTCCGACGCCCACTTCTCCAGCCCGCCAAGTAGGGCACCGATCCCGGCCTCGAATTCTCACTCCACCACCGTTTATTGGGCATCCTCCCCTGGGCCCTGCAGAGGAGGGATGGAGGCTGGGCAGCGAGGCAGCGCGAGGTCCCCTTCTGGCCCGAGACCAATGCCCGTGTCCATGAATGTCTGCCGGCCAAAGCAGCGGGTGTCCTAACACATCCCATCTCCCAGGAACTAAGAGGCTCAGGGGAAAGCGGCCCAGGCTCAAGGGCATCTGGGGGGGGAGGGGGGGTACTGGCCTGCTCTGAGGCCTTGCCTTTCCTCCCCTCAGGGTGACGCTGGGGGACCCCTGGCCTGCAGGGAGCCCTCTGGCCGGTGGGTGCTAACTGGTGTCACCAGCTGGGGTTACGGCTGCGGACGGCCCCACTTCCCGGGTGTCTATACTCGGGTGGCTGCCGTGAGAGGCTGGATCGGGCAGAACATCCAGGAGTGACCGGCCCGTGGCTGCCCACGCCTGGGACAAGAGAGGTGAACGCAGCAGGAAGCGGCTGGCCCCTCTGCCCGAGGAGGGGAGTCTGGGGCGCGGGCGGGAGGTGAGGGGCTGCGGGTAACCGGGCGCAACCTTACTGCGTATTTTGTTGCAATAAACAGCCCCTCGTCCCTAGCCAGCCGGCTCAGCACCTCCGTGTCACAGCAGGACCACTTGCCCGCCCCTCAGCCCGGCCTGGGGGTGGGAGGGTGCGGGGGAGAGGAAGCGAGGCCTCCTGGGGGCGAGGACCACCCTCCAAGGCTTCGGCGCAGCAGCTGGGGAGGGGGCTGGCCAGCCTCCTCTTCCCAAGTCCCCTTCGTGCAAGGAACCTGTTCCCGGTCATCGCGGACGCCCAGCCGCGCAGGGGGGAAGCGGGTCGGGGGGAAGAGGCTCGGTCCGGGCGGGGCACCCAGGACACGCGCTACCGCCTCCCACAGAGACCCCCTGAAGGGAAGAGCGACGGGTTCTTTTCCGCCCTCCCTCGTTTATTTGCCCGCCCACGTCAGGCGCCCACCGCTCAGGTGGGGCCCGAGCTGCGGCCGGGTCAGGTCCGGCTGCGGGTTCTCCGCCCGAGGCTCGAGGTGAGCCTGTGCACGCCGGGGGCCGTGCCGCCGGGCCGCCGGCACCCGGCCAAGTCCCAGGGCCCCCCGGATCCACGCTGCGCTCGCGCGCAGGCGGGAGGGGAGCAGCGTCCCAAGGGTCGCCGGTCTCCTCAGCAGCACGGGCAGGCAGGACGCACGAGCGGACCCCCGCTTCGCAAAGGGCGTTTATGGAACTGGACTGGAGGGTGGGGGCCGGGCGCGACGGGGTCACATGTTGGCTCGTTCCCGCTGCAGCCGCGAGTTGTAGGCGCGGGACACGGTGTTCCAGGCGTCCATGTAGCGGTCCATGCACATGGCGATGCACTTCTGCAGGCGGGGAGGGCGCGCGGCTCAGCTCCGGCCCCGGCCGGCGCCCCCACCCGGGGCAGCCGGCCACGCACGCGCAGGGGCCCCACCGCAACGCCCGCCGGGCCGCGCACGCGCAGGTGCCTCCCCGCGGCCCCGCCGGTCTCACCTGTTCCGAGTTGTCCAGGGAGCCCCCCGGCTTCCCGATGCACTTCCGGAAGCACTTGTCCGTCATCCTCTGTGGGGACACGCGAGCTCAGCCGCGACACCCGCCCCCAGCGGACCCCGCCGCCCTCAGCACCCGCCCCGGCCCGACCCCAGACCTGCAGCAGCTCCTGCGCGTTAGCCACGGCGATCTGCACCTTCACCTGCTCCATGATGAGCCCCGGATCCAGCTTGCCGCCTCCGGAGCTCCCGAAATCCGAGCCGAAGCCACCCTCCATGGCTCCGCAAAGCCAACCGAACCGAGACCGCGTGCGCCAACCCGTACCCACGCCGGAAGTCGGCCGCCCAGGGCACCACGGGAAATGCAGTCCGAGAGTGCTGGGAGCGGAGCCGGGTCGGACTACAACTACCACAAGGCCGTGCGCCCCTCCCCTCCCCCCCACTTTCCGCGCAAGCGCGGTCTACAACCGGCTTCCGCGCCGGCCGCGGGTGTCTCCGACATGGTGCCGGCGGGTGGGAGGTACGGGGGCTGCCGAGAGGACGTTCCCGGCTCGCCGTGCGGGCCGCGCATGCGCACGAGGCCCCCCCCGCCCGCGGCAGGCGCGTCACGTGACCGAAGGCGCAGGCCGGCACGGGAGGCCCGGGCAAAGCGGCGGGGGTTTCCGACGCCCCCCTCTCGCCGGGCCGGGGAAGCTGTGTCAGAGCGGACTCGGGGGCAGCACTTAAAACCAAAATGTTTATTGGAGTGTTGTACAAAAAGTTTCCAGTCATAAAATGCATATTACAAATCACTGGAGAAAGAAAAAGACCACACGGTTGGCATGCAAGTTCGTGGACGCCGCCCCCGGCCCCCCGGCCCCCCGGCCCCCCCGGCCGGCGCTCGCTCGGGGCGGCCCCCGGCAGGTCGTGCTGGTGTTCCGGCGGGGGCGCGCCCTGGGGCCGCGGGGCCAGAGCGCACCCGGGGGTCGCCGAGCTGCCGCTGGCCGGGTAGAGGGAACCGTCTCGCGTCCTTTAAAGCGGCTTAGAGCTAAGAATGACGACTACGAACTGTTTCCCAGGCCGGCGCTGACGTTGTAACACTGGATTCCACTCTGGATCTCCCAGCACTTCCCTGCCAATGCCCGTCCCCCACCTGCGGGCACCCCTCCCCCGGGCCAGGGCCGCCACGGGGCAGGCGGAAGGGGGGGAACCGGCTTGAAGACCGCAGAAACCACCTGCCGGACACGAGGGGGGCCCACTCCCTGCCCATGAGACCCCCAAGACCCCTCGCAGGACGTGGCCGAGGCCAGGGCACACTCGGGAGGACCCCAGCCCCACCCTCCCAATGCCGCAAGCCTCTGCACTCCAGGCCCGCACCGTGCGCGTGGTCCCCGAGGTGTGGGCGCGGGGTGGGGGGATGCACAGCCGGGGGCCCTCATGGGAAAGGTCATGTGCGGGGCGAGCTCCGCAGGGCCCACCAGAAACGGTGGGAGGAGTGGTGAGACATTTCCGTCCACGAGAAGAACCGAGCGCTCAGGTGGCCATGGAAAGAACTAGACCTAAAGCAAGGGGCTGCGGGCAAATTCTCGACGCAGCAGAAGCCTCCGACCCTCTGGCCACAAGCAGTTTCCAAGGGAAGTGAGACGGGGGTGGGGGGACCGCCCGAGGTGGGAGGCAGGCGCGCTGCTCCCGGCCTGGGGCGAGCTGGGAAGGGCTGGCTGCTTTGTAAACGGGCTGCCTTCTGGGGGCAGCGTGCCTCCATGGCTCAGTATGAAGTCTTGAAGACTCGAGCTGCACTTTCTGAAGGAATTTGCCGTCTGGGGCCTCAGAGGTCACCGAGATAGCCTCCCTCAACTCCAGCCCCTTGGGGGGCTGTCCCAGTGACGCTGGCATGAGGCCTCAAGTGGAATCCGGCAATCTGAGTACGGACCAATGTAAAAAAATAAATATCCATTAAAAAAATAACTTCTGTGTATCTATGTGGGAGGGGGTACAAATGGGAAGCGAACGTGGAGGTGGCCGGGTGGCCAGGAGCTGGCCTGGCGGCCATGGGGCCATCCTGTGGAATCAGCCAGCACCGGCATGTCTGAGAAACAGCATTTCAGCGAGGAGGTCACCACAGAAGCTAAGCTAGCGGGGCACACACAAGAACATACAGGGGACGGCGGGCGTTGGGACTCAGCCCCATGCACAAGGCACAGAGTGGGAAAACGTGGTGTGGGCGGTCCAGTGGCTCACCCTCAAGTTGCTCTCCTCACAGAGGGCAGGAAGTGGCTGCTCCCTGTGGACAGTGGCTCTGAAACCAGGGGCACTTGCTTCCAAGGTGACCCCATTTCCCTTTCCACTTGTCCCCTGGCCATTTACCTGGTGACAGGTCTCCAAACGGAGCTGTCCCTGTTCCCTGGGTTTCCATCTCTCTCTCCTGCCCCGTTGGTCCTGCAAGCTTGGGAACTGGACTAAGAAAGCTCCAGAAACTCGAGGGCCAGACAGCCAGGAAGGGAAAAGGAGGCCCACTGTGGAGTGCCTCGATACGTGCGTAGAAACCTGGCCTGCGGCCGCACACCATCGCTACCACAAACACACCAGAGCCCCGGAGCCCAGGCCGGGCAGCCAAAACCTGCACCCCGGCCCCTCAGCACCTGCGGCCGGGCCACCAAAATTCCACAGGGGATGCGCCTACCCCCCGCCCCAGGTCAGAACCTGGATTCTGGATTTGGTTTTTAAGGAGCTTCATAGAACGACTGAACTCCCAGGCAGCCCTGCTCTCCATCCGCTCGAGGCTCACAGGGCAGCCCCCGGAGACAAGAGCCGCAGCCCCGGCAGCCGCCCCTGAGCCTGGCCCGGCCTTCCAGCCTCCCCGCCCCACCCCCGGCAGCCATCAGGTTCTTCGGCCTCGAATTCAACCAAATGGTGAAATGGGCACCGAAAAGAAGTCTGGCCAGTGGTGAAGGAAGGGTCTGAGGAAGCCCACTGATAGGAAAGATCACAGAGACCCGCCCCCATGTTCTGGCAGTATGCTAAAAATTCTCTAGAAATGTATCAAGGACTAAAGACAGCCAATGATATAAAAATAGTTTTCGGTGGCTCTGGGTAAAGACAGGTCATCCATGAGGCGTGTTCCGTTCACATCACGCGGCAGCCTCTTGAGGTGGTCCTCGGGTCCCCCTGGAAAGAAAGGCCGGCAACCTCAGAGGCCTGCACATGCCCACCTGGCCAGGCAGGTCCCCCAACCCCTGCCAGGGAAGGGCCGCACCAGGGCCTGCGCCCCCTCCCCGCCCAGCAAGTCGACGGGGCCGGCAGCTTCAGCCTCAGCTGTCCCTGATCCAGAACCTTCGATGTCTCCCTTGCTTCTGTTCCCAGCTACACAGCCCGTCAGGACTTAAAGGTCAGACACGAGTCTTACCACGCAGAGGGGCTGCAGCTCAGCCCCAGAGCCTCAGGGACCCTTCGCCCGAACACCATTATGAAGCCCCGGTATCTCTGGCGGGAAGGAGCAGTGGCCTCAGAGCCCGTTCACTGAGGACCCTCGAGGCTACACCGGTGCCACCCGGAGGTGCTTGGGGTTCAACACCCCACTCCTAGGGACCCCCGGGCCAGAACCCTGAGGTCCACACAAGGGGCAGGAGCCAGGAGGCAAGGGTGTTCCCCCCATAGGCCGCCTCTGGCGGGGGTTGGGGGGGGCGGCGGGCGTGCGGCCCTCCAGTGGGGGCAAGGCCTGGGCGGTGACAAGAACCAGCCACCGCCAGCTTTGCCCAGACGCTGCAGCGGGAGCAGCACCGCCCCGGGACCTGCCGGTGGGCGTACACATGCACATCCACGCGTGCGTGTGCATGTCCGAGTGTGCGTCCCCATGTGCCACCTGGGGGCCTCTACCTGTTGATGGAAAAGATCCTCCTCGCCAAACTCCGCTGCCTCCTCTTCTCCCTCCTCCCCGTTCTCCGTCTCTCGCACCACCGAGGACTGCTTCACGGTTCTCATGGCCACTTCCTGCGCAGGAGAAAGGCCATACTTGACCCCTCGGGTAGCGGGGCGCAGCCCATCACGGTGGTGGTCAGGCCAGGGTGCTCCAGCCGAGACTTGGCACACCGAGAGCCACATTCTGAACCCAGGGTTGTGCTCCCTGGGCCTGTGGGGTGGTAAGGGTGAGATGGGGACCCCAGGAGGGACTCCGGGGCCAGGATGGAGGTGGCCCCCAGCAGGCCTCGGGCACTTACCTCCCCGTCGGCGTTGACCAGGATGGTCCGGAAGCTCTCGCCCACGCCCCAGCTGTTCTGGTTCTTCCACACGAGTGTCGAGGGGGGGCTGTGGGCCACTCCTGCACCAGCAGCCCACACCTGGGGACACAGGAGGGCCTCCCCATCAATGCTGGCTCCAGGCCCAGTACCACGTGCCACCAGCCAGTGCCCGGCCCCTGCCCTCTGGGTCCCGTGGATGGAGGACAGTTGCCAGGGTAAAGAAGACACTGAGGTCTGGTGGCCAAGGGCTCATGTCACCAAACGCAGGCTGAGCGGAGACCAGAAGCCCATCAGACCCCGGGGTCGGCGCCTGTGACTTCGATGCTGACGGGTCACCACGGGGCTCCAGAGGGTTCCAGGGAGGGTCCAAGGGCACACAGGTGACCCGCGACAGGACTCAGCTCTTCTCAGAGCCAAGTCACTCGACCACTGCCCCCCCGCCCCCTCAAGCCATTGCCTGCTTCTCAAGAACGCCCCACACCCCAGCCACCACTCTCCCACCGCCCGGCCTTCCACGGCCACCTACCGTGACGGTCTGGCCGGCGCGCAGCACGTACTTGGGCGTGAACTTGTAGGCGATCTCCTCCCCTTCCATGACCTGCCTCTTGATTCTCCAGTTCCCCAGGGACTGGTCCTGGCACAGGGGACACGGCGCCTGACGCACAGCTCGGGGAGGCCGCCCCCCGCCCCGCGCCCCGCGCTGCAGGCCCTCACCTTGTCCGAGCTGTTCTTCAGCTGCACAAACCTGCCCTCCAGGTCGATGTCCTCGATGCCGACGCCGCCCGAGGCCGAGGCCCGCTGCGCCAGGTGGAAGCTGGTGCTGCCGCTGCCGCTGCTGCTGCCGGAGCCGATGCCGCTCGAGCCCGGGCCCGGCGACTCCTCCGCCTCCGGCCGCTTGCGCTTGCTGCGGCCCGGGCGCCCGGCCGTGGACACGCCGCCGCCGCTGCTGCTCGACGTGGCCCGCGAGACGGTGACGCGCGACGCCGGGCTGGGGGTCAGCTTCAGCCTGCGGGCGGGACCGAGGGCCGACCAGGCTCCCGAGGGGCCCAAGCCGCTGGCTCGCCACCCCCTGCAGCCCCGCCTCTCCCCTCCTCCTCGCCCGGCCCCACTCCCGCAGCCCCACCCCCTGCAGCCCCGCCTCTCCCCTCCTCATCTAGCCCACCCCCGCAGCCCCGCCTCCTCGCTCGGCCCCACCTCTCCCCGCCTCCTCGCCCGGCCCCGCCTCTCTCCCCTCCTCCTCGCTCCCCCCCTCCTCGCCCGACCCGCCTCTCTCCCCTCCTCACCCAGCCCCACCCCCGCAGCCCCGCCTCCTCGCTCGGCCCCACCCCCTGCGGCCCCGCCTCTCCCCTCCTCACCCAGCCCCACCCCGGCACCACCGCCTCCTCGCTCGGCCCCACCTCTCTCCCCTCCTCACCCAGCCCCACCCCCGCAGCCCACCCGGCCCCGCCCCCTGCACCCGCCCTCCCTCCCGAGACCACGCCCACCTCTCCTCCTCGCCCTCCAGGAGCTTGCGGTAGGCGCTGATCTCCATGTCCAGGGCCAGCTTGACATCGAGCAGCTCCTGGTACTCGGCCAGCTGCTGCTGCATCACGTCCCGCATCTCGGTCATCTCCTGCTCCTTGGCGTCCAGCATCTTGCGGAACTTGTCCCGCTCCCCAGCCATGGTCTCCTCCAGCTCGCGAATCCGGTCCTCTGCGGCACTGGCCTGGCGGGCGGCGGGGGGAGTCCGGGCGGCCAGGTCAGGGCGGCCTCTGCGGGTCCCGCAGAGAAGCCCACCGGGCTGCGTGTGCGGACGGGCACCAAAAGCGGGCAGGAGGCCCGGGGGGCGGGGGGAGGCGCGGGCAGAGACCAGGCCCCAGAGCACGAGGGCTCTGGTGGTCGGTGGGCCCAAGAGCGCCCCTCCCCGGGCCAGGAGGGGAGGGGTGGTGCACCACCCACACCGCCGTTCGTGGCCGTCCACACCCGGGGCGCCAGAGGGAGGGTCCCGCAGCGGTGGCAGGGCCGAGGCGCGGGCAGGCCCTCGGGAGTCACCTGCTTCTGGAGGCCGGAGAGCTGGTAGCTGAGGGACTCGACCCGCATGCGGGCTTCCTTCAGCTCCTCCCGGGCGGCGCTGGCGGCCTTATCGTTCTGGTCAGAGCTCAGCTTGGCGCTGTCCAGCTGGAGGGACACGGACAGGCGTGTGAGGGGCGGGCGGGCGGCGGGCCGGGAGCTCCCCCCCGCCCCCCCCGCCGCCGCCCGCCGCCGCCAGCACCTTGGCCTGGTAGGTCTGCTCCAGCTCCAGCTTGTACAGCCGCACTTGCTCGTCGTGCTGGCCGCGCAGCTCCTCCAGCGCCTGCGCCATCCTGAAGTCGTACTCCTGCTGCCGGCTGCTGTCCACCTCCACCAGGCGGCGCTCGTGCCGCCGCCGCGTCTCCCGCACCTCCTGCGCCAGAGCGCGGCGGTCAGCGCCCCGCCCTGGGCCCCCGGCCTCGGGGCCACCAGTGTCCTCAACCCGAGCCCCAAGTCCACGTGAGCGCTCAAGACGACGAGCCGCCGGAGAGTCACAGCGGCGTGGGTCACAGAGCGGACACGGCCCCGATGGCCCCCAGCTGACAAGCAAGTGTCCCCCACGCGCGGGAGCGTCCCTCGGCCGCGGACAGGAGTGAGGCGCCCGCACGCGCGGCCCCGGGGACGGGCCCCGAGCCCACGACGCTCAGGGAGGGACCCGGACACGGAAGGCCACGCGGGGTGTGCGTCCACGGGGGTGACACGTCCGGAGCAGGCTCATCCGTGGACGGGAAGGGGGCTCGGGGGGCGGGGGCGGGGGAGAAGGTGGGGAGTGACCATTGATGGGGGCGGGGACACTCAGGGAGGGAACCAGACACGGAAGGCCACGCGGGGTGTGAGTCCACGTGGGTGACACGTC